>NW_022145600.1:13210502-13738002 GCF_000002235.5 Strongylocentrotus purpuratus
CCCCCCCCCCCCCCCCCCCCCCCCCCCCCCCCCCCCCCCCCCCCCCCCCCCCCCCCCCCCCCCCACTGAGTGACTTTTCGGTTGGCTGAGTCGTTGCGATTTTTTTTTTGGACTACCAAAAAAAAAAGTGTCCGCTTACCCCCCCCCCCCCCCCCAAAAAAAAAAAAAGCTATTGTTTAGTGTTGAGCTTGCTTTAATTTTAAAAATGTTATTATTCAGAAAAATTATTTGTGTGTCCCTGGAAATCTGCATTTATTAATAATACGAATCGCTCTTTTTTGTAATATAAAGAGTCTATTAATTTGGGAAGTTGCTGCACTACCCCAGGCGATAAGTTCGTAATTCAAGGACTACGGAAGAATAAACGTGGAATACAAGGTATAATATAAAGGAGTAGGAAGCCTTAGGATACCAGTGTTGCGAGTATGATGATTTTGCAGATTATCAATGTGCGCTTTTCAAGATCAATGACTATAGCCCCACAAATTTAGTTGATCGGGCCCTTTGAATGACAGTACCATCAAAAGTTATACAATTTGGCAAATTCGCAACCTTTTTACTAAATAGCATGTAACTAGATTTGTCTAAGTTAAGTGATAGTTGCTTTTATCCAATTTGTAACACTTTTAAGTTCGTTATTTAATATTTGCGTCAATATTAATGCTCTCGATCGCGGTGTGACAACAAAAAATATTCGAGTCGTCAGCAAAAAGTATAAATTGAAGCAGATGACTTCTCAATGTCGTTTATATTACTAATGAACAAAAGTGGGCCGAGAATTAACATTCCATTTACCTTACAGTTTAATAACATTCTATTCATCATTAGCTAAATGTCTACAAAATGCTCAGTCCACCTTATATTAACGATAAGGAAAAACACCCTTCAGTTCACACATTTCCACTTGAAATAGAGAGAATCAAGTATGACATAATATCTCCTGATTATAGTGAATCCAAAATGTCAGCAAATCGAAATATTACAACTCGGCGCAGAGCGTAATTAGCAATAACCTTTGGGGGAGGGGGGTCAGAACAAAATCCGCATCATCACCACCAAGTAGCATAATGCAGGGGCGGCGGAGTGTCTTTCAAAATAGGGGAGGGGCACCAACAACAAAGGGCACTTTAGGATAAAAGGGGCACCTACAAAGGGAAAAATAAAAATAAAATAACCCATTTTTAGACATTGGTAAAAAAAACCTACATCGTCATGATTGTGATTACACTACCAGGGATGACATCAATATTTGTTTCTTTCTGTGCGTGGTACAAGATAATGCTTAATTAAGCAACATACCTTGCAGGCACAGCATGGGTCCAGTCAGCAAGGAGAGAGAGGGGGGGGGGGGGGTAATTGTAACGATTGGGGTGGGTGGGGTGGGGCCATGCCGAAGGCTTGCGAGCTATATCATGTTCTTGTCTTCTTTATTCTTTCCGCATTAAAATGAGAGGGTGTGTGCCCCTTTCCCGTAACTCATAGCTATGCCATATATTATTACCAAAATAGTATAAGGACAAACTGGACAAAGTACGTAAAGAAACAATCGGAGAGGCAAAAGCGGTGTAGTGACAAAATGGCTGCCTTCTGCAATACTACATCTTGCTTTTGTGGGGGATTCCGATGATAATATGATGCATGGAAAACCATATCAGATGGAATGCATTCAAGACTCGTACAACATATAAAGAAAATGAAATATATCATCTATAAATTAACAAAAGAAATTAAAAACAAATCTTCACAATGGGAAAATATCATTAACTTTGAATACAGAAGTAAGCTGGTCATTTGAAATTCGACACACGCTTCTTTGGTATTCAGTTTTTTTTTCTTCTTTCTTCTGATTTCTCTCTCTCTCTCTCTCTTGGTTTCACGCTGCCTTCGAATAGACATTACAAACATGTATATATTACTAAAATGATTACTTCATGGCCAGAAAATACTTATGGAAAATAATTTATTCTCAAATAAAGACAATCCATTTCATACATACAGACAATTTAATATCTTTTTCATGATTGAACACTGGACATACCCAGGAATATTTTCACCTAAATCTAGCATTTGTTTTTTTATGTTCATTTGCCACACATTACCGTACATGGAGAAAAAAAAAATCAAAAATTGCAAGCAAGAAGTTTTTTCTGTTCATACTCACTTTAAAAAGGTAATACTGATAATGCCTCAACAATCTCACATACAAAATATTCACAATTTAAAACATGTTGATCCTGCATTAATCTAAATAACATATGCAACAAATATCACTGTAAAGAGTTGAAAAACTTTCAATTTTAATAACTTCATCATCTAAAATTTAAAAATTCATAATTTTTTGTTGGCAAATTGAAATGCAAAATGAAACCCAATATTTTAAAATTATTTGAATAAATTTGATTTCCATGCAATAAATAGTATCTTGCATTTTTCAAATGATGACAAAGGTTTGTGTAGTAACTGACCCTCTACTGGTAAATCATGCATTATCTTGTGAGAATATAACACCAATCCATGCCATGCAACAAAACAGCAAAACATAATTTTTTATTTACTAGGTTCAGGGCAAGTACAGGATCAATATGACCAATATCATGGAACATACGTCCCCTATGAAGAAAAAATATCAGAAATTGATCTTTTCTTGATAGATATAGGCATGTTCAAGTTGTAAAGGGGCCTCCACACAAATAACAAATTGGTCCAGCATATTTGAGTTCATAGGTCAACATATGCACAGCTTGTTATTGCTTCATTAAGATAGCATTTTCATAATAATTTTTGTAATATATACCAAAACAATCAATGTTTTGGAATAACATGGATTTTGTGAAAAAACAATTATAAGATAACACTAGAGTATGTATTTTCATGAGGAAATATCATTTAATTGATGATAAAGTGTCTTTTCCTCGCTCGCTATCTCGCGCCGTTTAGAAATCTCACGATTCTGGCAGTGTGGTGCCTGAATACCTACATATTTAACAACGAGGTGCCCAAATATCTTTTATATTAAAAAAAAAATTGCACTTTTACCACGCTCAATCGCTTCACTCGTTCACAATCATTTAGAAACAGGATAATTCGGGCAATGAGATGACTTATTTCGGATTCATACTGTTTCAATGAAATCGAATGGTCATAGAATGAAAAAGTGATTTCATTATGAAGTCATTGTAAACTCACTTTAAAATAATAATAATAATAATATAGATTTACATAGCGTTTTTCACAAAATATAGCAATTACTAACAAGGCTTTCGTCATCCTACCTGGTCCCCATTTCTCTCCTGGGTTTGGAGTGGCAAATGTAGATTAATGCTTTGCCAAAGGAAATTAGTGCCGTATCGGGGATCGAACCCATGATCTTTGCGTTTCAAGTCAAGTGCTTAAACCACTCGACTACAACACCTCTGACTTAAGCTCATTGTCACTTCGTTCCGTCCAGCCCCCAGGAATCTGTTCATGTTCCTGGGTATTTGAACCTTCGCAGTTAGTGCGTTCATTTCTTTCTAGTTCTAGTATGAAGGTCTTTTCATAGGGCCATAAGCAGTACATGTAATTGTCAGGTCAACAACAATCTTTGATTTGATGTGTTGTCAAAATGGCTCTCAAAATAAAAAGGGGTGGAGGAATATCCTCCTCATCAGTTGCTGCAAGTTGTGGCACAAGCTAACTAACAAACTAACGAATTTGACCATCAGAGGACTGCTTCAATAAATTTTGGAAATCCAATTAATTTCATTGGAGTAAAATGGAAATGTATTATATATCATTCAAGACACTAAGAAGCGGGCTCTCATGGGGAATTTGACACTGTTTCGGGTGTTTACCCAATAACGGGTGTAGTCATTCATCAGGATTAGCCTTCATTTTTATGACCAACAAGCTTTATGTAATGCTCTGTCTTTTCCCCTTATGGTAAAGTCATTATTGGACATTTGGTTTAGTTTAATTTAGTTTATTGGTTTCCAAAATATCTCATTTTACAAAGAGTGTAACAACACATTGAAAATGATTACATACAATACCGGTACACACTATTCAGAACATTGTCCTTGAGTTGAACTTAAGAGAAATAGTGTCAGAGCCAATGGAAAAGCAGAGCTTGTTCTGGATAGGCTCCTTAAACTATAAATGACATAATTAACTAAAGTTAAGTTTATAAAAAACAAATACACATCTCCCAAAGACTCTCTGAGAGACAAGGGGCATCTCTTGATTGGCCAACGGGTTTGCTGTGTGCAGTCTTGTACACCCATTAACGGTATTTCCACCAAGTCTGATGTCAGCGAATTATGACCTCCTGCACATGGAAATTGAAGACCCACTCCCTTTCATGGCTCAACTAGTCTTATGGCAGTGGATTATCAATGTTTAGGTGGTTCATATAATTGTTGAACAGATTGTGAAATATATTTCAACTACATGTTTAATGAGAAGACAGTATTTTAATAAGTGCGACACATTGACGATTTCAAAATAAAAACAATGAAGAACATAGCATTTAAACTCCAAAACCTGTCCCAAACATTTACATGCTTTGAGTATGTTTAGAAAAATAACAAATAAAAGGAAAATGAAAAGAAGCTATACATCATACTTTACGTACTATATTTAAATAGGTATGGGGCAGTACCTCGACCTTCCCTTTCACTAATTTCACATATCATAATTCTAATGCAAGCGAAGGGCTCCCTCACTGTGGAGTACATTTCAATTCAGTTCATAAATTCAAACTGAAATCACAAAGATTCTTCCTTGCTCCGTACTGATCTTGATGCCCCATTACTCCTTCTTGCGTCACTCCCTCTTGCTCCAAATATAGTACTCCCGACCCTGATGTTTGTACTTCCCACAGAGATCTGCAAGACAAATAGAGAGCAAACATCACATGATGGGATTAATCAATTCAAATTTGTAAATAAGATGAGACAATGTCATTAAATTGACTAAATACACAATTATGATCAGTTTTTATACTGAACTATTTTTTTAGGGTAAGAGTGTTTAGGAGGTAGTCTAGTTTTCAGGCACAAAACCTTGTCAGTCGCTGTGTGTATCAGTGTCTGCACTGTGAGTCTAAGCTAACAGCATAATGCATAGGCTCTGTACTTTAGCTACTCCAGACACAGCTAGAAACTGACAGAGCTAGGCTCTGTTCAAGGCTTTAGGAACTTTGGTAAAGTGTCAAATTAGAGTCTGTGCCAGCAGACTAGTACTATTCCAGGATGCCAAAGTTAATGTAGTTGGATGAGCAAGTGCGCGCTTGTAAAATGGCGAATGGCCGGAATGCTCCCAAGGGAGTGGAGAATGTGTATACATTGTGTGCGGGTAAGCCTGAATCCGATGACCGGGGTAATAATATATCTGTAAAGCACTGTAAAGCACTTGGACACATTGTTGTATTGATGTATTGGACGCTATATAAAAGCGGAATGTTATTATTATTATTACTTACTGCATGTTCAAAGTCATGTGACATGCCCATACTCAGTTCCACCTTGTCTATATCCAGACTGCATTCCTTGCATAGATCTTCTCTACATCTAACAAGACACTGTGATAAAGAGATGGAAGAAATAAACGGTGCTACAGTGACAAATATACACGTTATTCTCAAGGCTAATTTATAACATTAAAGAGAAGGTCGAGTTCTGGGAAGAAGTGAAATATAATTTGTGAGCATTATCATTGTATTCTGCAAGTGTGGAAGAACAACAGATAAAACGTGTTCCCTGAAAAGCATGGCTCTTCAAATGCCTTAATATTTTAAATATGGCATGTAACATCTTAAAATTTGGGACAGATTTTTATGCCACATGTTTGTGTAGTCCCATATACATCTTTCTGTGTACAGTGCTTGTAATTTTACCAAGACTGGGCCAAATTTCTTATCATTTTGATGATTCCAGAAACTTGCAGTACACATCAATACTTATGCTAGATGATCAACCTTTTCTGGTCGATTCCCCAATGTTTCTTTCACAATGCAATCGCATGACCAGAACTCAACTTTATCTTCAATCAAGTCAAATGTTTTGTCCTGCAGATACAGTGAAACCTGCTTTAGAGACCACCTGTATACAAAGACATTTTTGGTTTCCCTTGACAATCTTTTCTAATAGGGACCTGTACTAAAAGAACCTCTACATAAAGACTATTTGCCTATAAAAAAAACACTTTTGTTGTCACCCTAGAGTGGTCTTTATATACAGGATTCACTGTACATGTAACACTTGATGTTTTGGTTTTGGTTTTCTGGTTGAAAGGAGAATTTAATACAATCTGCCAGCCTACATGAAATGAACTATAATCCATCCATCAAGGGAGAAATTCCATGCCTGGTTCAGTAAAATATACATGCATGCTACAGTCGCAAATTTACATTTCATAAATGAGTTAACACCAGACAACAATTGAATCAATCTAATATCATCTGTTACATATATGACATGTTTTCTGTCATTTGACATCATGCTGGAAAATAAGAAACAATCTTCTATTATATCTAAAACATAACATAAAATGACAATCGTGAGATTTTTGGAAAACTAAAATTGGTGTTACCTGAAAATCTGGATTGGGACCACTCTCAAGATCATGATCAAAAGCTCCAATAGTCATGAGACCTGCAAAGTCTAAGCTTGGGCAGTTATCAAAGAGATGTCTCACTAAACTGCTACTCTCCTCTGGCGGCACACCACTCTTATCTGGCAAAGGGAAAATAACATGTTATTTCCTTTTTAAAATGTAGCTAGTCACTGTTGCTTTGGAATTAAACCCCACTCGTTTATGTAATGGGGGAAACAAATTGCATTTTTTACAAGTACACAAAAATATCTCTTTTTTCACAAGAATGTAGCAAGTTCCTAATGATTTAGTGTTTAATCCCACTCTTTTTTTGTGAAGGGAAGGAAGAAAAAATGCATACTTATCAAACAAAACAATTTTTTTTTCCTTTCTTCAAAATACAAAAATAGATGCATCTAGTAACTACTGAAGTCAGATTACACTCCACTCTTTTATATGAAGGGCAGAACGAAATAAAAGTGATATAATTTCCTACTTGCTTCTCCGCTTGTGTTGAGTTGCACATAAACCCTGAGTTTTCCTCTGTCTGTCTCTTTGCTCCAATGCTTCTCAAGCTCTGAGGCTAACTTCTTAGAATCCACAGTCTCCACCATGTATAGATTAGGAGAGCCTTAGGAAATGAAAAGGGGAAAAAATAGGAGAAAAATAGCGTCTGAAAGAAATATATCAATCTTTCTCACCTAATTCCATGAATTCTATTCCAATATTGTTTGAATTCCCTTTCTTACTTTTTCTTTTTTCTTTTCCTGATAGAAATATTTGTTATCTTGTTTGTTTATTCAGTTTCTTTATTAATATTCAGATTACCATGTTCTGCCAAAATGATTTTCTTAAAGGACCTAATAAAATATTGAATAATTTATTACCTTCCATGATTACTTCCATCATTTACATCCAAAATCTCACTTCATTAACATTTCACTATTCTTATTGGAATCCCAATACCAATACCGGTATCACGATGATACTTCAAAGTCAGATGCATTCCCCAAATGAAATGTCGAAACTAAAGATCATTTGCCAGATAAGCACAAAGCACATACACACACATGATGACACATCAAAACTTTGGTGAAAGATGGTTTTTCTTCCTATAAGATGGAGACAGATCTCATTAGCTATTGATACACTCAAGAGTACAGGGATGCCAGTTAGAATTGATCAAAGGGCCTTGCAGCACACACAAAAAACCTAAAATATGGCCTGAAAATAACACGCCAGGGCCTGAATTCAGGCTTTTGCTTAAAAACTGGCATCCTTATTAGAGAAGCTTGTATGACAATTAGTTTTTTTTTAAAAAAAGATTTTCAAGGTCTGTTCGGGTGAAAGTGTGAGAGGGGGTTTTACTCACTGAGAAGTTTCTTGACCTTGTTACTCTGGAGATGACCTATATAATGCCACCTAATGTCTGCACATTGCTCTCTGATCAAGTCATCATGAGCTTTGTCGACTAATTCTTGTACCTGACAAAAAAACAAAACAAAAACACTTACACATAAATTAAACCCTTTATCATCAACACTCCCATCAAATATGTATGTTCATTTATTTCTCCAAAGCTGATGGCGTAAAATGAGACTTATAAAGTGCCTTGATTATCAAGTCCATCATATGATTCATATCCTCAACAAATTTCTAAAGTTTAGATTTGCTCCGCGAACATTAATGAAGGTGCAAAGTTATTTCAAAGTATATCCCTAAAAATTATTTTCATTTCACCCCTTTTTAAGATTCAGAATAAAATGATCACATTTCCTGAAGTAAAATGGAAGCCACAAAAGCTTGAGCAAACACGTCTATATTACTGAGACCATAAAACTTAACCATTCACCAAACTAATTGCTTGCAAAAATAAACAATTCAACTTTGGTCCAGGCACCTTTGCAGTGGTTGTACTAGTTGCTATGAGATTGGTGAACACTTTTATTATATATACATGTAAATCTTAACAAATGATACAGATCAAATCATCATGGCAGTAAATAACAGCATGTATTTTTCTCGTACTAGTTATAGACGTGCAGTAGAAATATCAATATTCACTTTACATTATGTTCTTATAGCAGACCAATTAGAGACCTTGATTGAAGTACGAAAGACTGTGCAGTCAGACATCTTTGTAGTCGTGTATTCATGTATTATACAAGTACTTATTGTTTCATAACTGACCTGGCATACATGTAAGTCATGGGTTGCAGGGTATTCTATATTTAGGTATACATGCTAGTCTGTATTTGCAGACTCTGTCAACTAGCTATCACTACACAATTTGTTTTCAATGCAACCTAGCTGTAATAACAAAACCTTTTCTGAATAATACATATTATGTTGTCATAGAAAGCTGTTTTTCCCATTGACAAAACACAGCCTTCTTACAGGCAGCTCACAGCTTGTTCTTACATAATTTTCACCGAAGTTACGTTGTCCTGTTTGATAAGCCTGCAGGATCATAGACACTGGTTTGGTTTTGCTCACTGCTACTAATCTTGGCTCAACACTGGGAATCGTCTACAAAAATAAACATTTAAAATATAAACATCCTGTATTGATATAGAAATACAGACTTAGACTTTGAATTCATGGTAAACTTGATTTCTTTCTTCTTCGATTTTTCAAGACGAAAATCCAATTGAATCCCCATTGAATGTCCCCATTGAATCCAATTTGGAGTAAATGGAAAGTGAAACAATGGGTACCCATTGAAACCAATGGGGACCAATTGCCAATTGGTTCCAATGGGGACCAATTGCCAATTGGTTTCAATAGGTACCCATTGTTTCACTTTCCATTTACTCCAAATTGGGGACCAATTGCCAATTGGTTCCAATGGGGACCAATTGCCAATTGGTTTCAATGGGTACCCATTGTTTCACTTTCCATTTACTCCAAATTGCCAATTGGTATTAATTGGGATTCAATGGGGAAATTCAATGGGGATTCAATTGGTAAATCGATCCAGTTAGAAGAACCAGTGATAAATTATTGATACTTCATAATCGATATTGGCAACTGTCCACCAATTAGGTATATTCCAATCTCATTTGCATTAACTTCATCACAAAGATCATTTGAAGTGAATTCAAGAGTTTCATTTACAGTGACATTGGCTCATACAAATATATATACTAAATATGTATATTGTTTCTTGGTTAGTAATCATATAATCAATATATAAATCAATATATCTATTGCTAAAACGTAAATGTAATTGTAACATGATCAGACAAAATAATCTATTGGTTAATAATTGCTGAAGGAATAAAGAAATCACAAAATTGATGTGCATTGTCATAATTTGCTTAACAAATCATGATAAATTTATTTTTCTGTGACACGTGTAAAGTGATAATGAATATTCATGAGATGCCTAGATTTGTTGGTTTCAATTGGCCAATTGGTTTCAATGGGACCAATTGAAGTCCAAATTAAGGCCAATTGGTCCAATTGAAACCAATTGGGGACCCATTAAAGTCTAATGGGGCCTAGGCCAATGGGGCAAATGGGTCCAATTTGTCCAATGGGGCCAATCCGGACCAATTGAAACCAATTGGGGACCCATTAAGTCTAATGGGGCCTAGGCCAATGGGGCCAATGGGGCCAATTTGTCCAATGGGGCCAATCCGGACCAATTGAAACCGATTGGGGACCCATTAAAGTCTAATGGGGCCTAGGCCAATGGGGCCAATGGGGCCAATTTGTCCAATGGGGCCAATCTGGACCAATTGAAAACATCTGAGGTCCCATTGAAACCTGTTAAAACCTATTGAGACCAATTGAAACCAATTGAAACCAATTGAAATTTCAATTGGTGTTCAATTGGTTTCAATTGGATTTTCGTCTTGGGAGGCATCAACATTGCAGACTAAAAGTAAACGAGTACAATTAGATACTAATGCATGCAACTGAAAATGATCCTGTTGAATACCAAGAAAATGATTTTAATTCAGGTCAGAGATTTTGAAGAAAAAGAAAAAATCAGATTAAACAGTTACCTACATGTAGCTAGTCTAGAAATCTAGACCTATATTCTACATGTACTAGACCCTACAATAACATTTGTATTCACAGACTGAGCTGGGTAACACACAAAATAATAATTAAATACAGAAAGTCTCATCTAATTGGAAGCTTCAGTTAAAGAGGTACATAAGGCAATAAGCTAGTAAAACTAAATGATCTTAATGATAAGATGTTTGCTAGAATTTAAACACTTCTTCTCCCCCTCGGCCCAGAATAATTCCCTCATTTAAAAAAAGCGATGTCAGATTTTTCAGACACTAGATCTAGACTAACTTTAGTCTAACAAACACTGCACTCAGCATTAAATTTTACTAGTTACTTAGTTCTTAGTCTTACATCATGTCATTGATATATTGCAACTGTGGTAAACGCAAGTGGGCAACAATTCACCCCACCCCCCTCCTCCCCCGCTTCGCCCCTCTACATTGATTACACCAGCTCCCTATACTGCATGCTACGCCTGCTCGGGTCAGCTCAGGCTTCAGCTAGCCGCGAGCTCCGCTGGCTCTGGAGCCCCACCGATCGATCCGCTACATACATCTATAACTGTTTATAGTTAATGACATAGGCCTTATCGCAAATAGACTCACGCAAAGGACGATGGGATTGAAAAGGGAGCAAGAGCGCCGCAAACGTGTGATCGCGACCATGCGAACAATAGCAGCCGACACACAGTACGTACATCGCACGTTCGCCCATTCAGCTTTCAGCTTTCAGCTTTCAGTTTCACTTTTCAGCTTTCAGCGTTCAGTCTTACTTTTCAGCTCGTGATATTTTGTCTTGCAAACTCACTGATTACATTTATTCTACACGATGGGTGGTGGAGACAGATGTGCTGTCTATGGGTGCAACAATGACCGAAGATATCCAGAAAGGTAAGATAGAGTTTTGATGTTTAGTTTACACTCGAGTTTTGTGATGACAAAGTGGAAGGCCCTAGAGTCTACAGTGGAGTGGAGAAGGGAATCGTGTCGGGACAGCTACGGCGTTGTTACTAACAACAACAGCCTCTTAACATTTTTGTCTGGAATGCGGAATTGAAGTTTTCTGCAAAAATAAGTTGAACGAACAATGAGAAAATTAGTTCAATTGACAAGTTAAAATCATAATATAGACAAATCTATGTAATGATTCAGATGATTATTGATTTATATTATAATTTTTGTCTTCTTTTTCTTCTCTCCACAGATATGTTGTGAAGGACCATGTTAACAACCTAAGGTTTCACAAGTGCACAGATCCCCGGAACTACGCCCAGTGGACCAGGCTACTCAACCGAGACATGTTCCAAGTAACTTCTTCCACGAGAATTTGCAGCAATCATTTTCAGCATGGACAACCCTACCCCGATAACAAGCACCCTTCATTGCACTTGAAAGGTTACGAGGCGCAGCCCAAGACTCCCAGCCGAGCTCCACCAAAGCTAAGGGATGACAAGGAAAACGAACCACCGCAGCCAAGTCGTCGAGACAAGAAGTCCAAGTCCGTCGGAGTCCAGGTCAACCCCACTGATTTTGACATCACGCAGAGCAGCGAGGAGCACAACTATGCCAACAGCAACACTTCTCCGCAAGTCTTCTCGCAAGCTTATGTCAACGACATTGAGACTCAGCTGCACGAAGCCACATCGAAATGCGAGGTGTTAAAACAGACTGTGAATGACCTAGCGGCAAAAGTCACCTCACTGGAAAAAACTCTTGGTGCCAAAAAGAGGTTCGGAATCGAGGACATTTCGTCATCTGATGATCTAATCAAATTCTACACTGGAATCCCCACGTATCAGCAATATAAATGGCTTATGGAGCAGGTGCATCCTCGTGCCGTCACACTGCACTACTTCAAAGGAAAGTCATCACTTGATGATAAAAACTACCAAGTGCTGAACCACCAGAAACCAGGAAAAAAGCGATCGCAGTCCCTCGAAGATGAACTACTAATGACTTTGATGAAGCTTCGTCTCAATCTCCGAGAAGAAGATCTCGCATTCCGGTTTGGAGTAAGCCAAAGCACCGTTTCACTAGTGCTTTCAACCTGGATTCCTTTCCTGAGCAAGGAGCTTGAAAGTTTCATCCTTTGGCCAAGTCAAGAGGACACTCACAAGTACTACCCGAATTGCTTCAACAAATTTCATGGAACTGTACGATGTATCATTGACTGCACAGAGATTCAGATCGACAGACCGACACTGGCAGGCTCACATTCCCAGGTGTACAGCCAGTACAAAGCACGGCCAACGTTGAAGTGTCTCGTTGGAATAACACCAGGTGGGACCATCTCATTTGTGTCAAAGCCAGCAGGGGGTAACACGTCAGACAAGAAGTTGGTAAAAATGTCAAACATCATAGACAAGTTCGAGAAAGGTGATACCATCATGGCCGATCGCGGATTCAACATCCAGGACCTCTTGTTGGAAAAACAAGTTAAAGTTGTTATTCCACCCTTCATGAGGACAACGAAGGCTACCAACCAGTTCACCGAGTCGGAGGATGTCCAGACAAAGACGGTTGCTAATGCTCGTATACACGTCGAACGTGCTATAGGGAGGATGAAGGAGTTTGGCATTCTTCAAGGTCCAATTCCCCTGACGATGATAGACCTGATGGAGTCTGCACTTGTGGTGTGCTCTGCAATCGTGAACATGCAGCCAATGCTGGTACCTCTGAACTCGTAATGTGAGGTTCACTGCAAATGGACAGTAAAGTCAGAAAACAGAAACCCAAAGGCTCTTTTAAGAGCCAACACATGACAATATTTGTGATATTTGCATCAAAGTGAAGACATTGAAATATATGTATGTGCACCTAAATTTCTTGTGTGTCTTTTTATTTAGATTTGTGATTTGCAGAAATTGAAAAAGATAAGAGAATAAAAGTCATTTACATGAGGGCGAACGTGTGAAGAATGAGAAAGGAGAGCTGGCAAAATAAAAAAAGAATAGAAGAAAAAAAGGCTACATTACGAGCAGTATGAGATGGAGAATAAAAATGTGAAAGAGAATGTGATTGTGTTTTATAGAGATAAACTGTTGTATAATCAATGAATAATATAAGGCCTGAAAAAAAAAGATGTTGTATTTGCCCTTAAGATTCCAAAATATGTGTCGGTCGGTCGGAAATCTTTTTTTTTTTTTACTTTAAAAAAAAAACTCTTTGGCTGATATTTCTCAGTTTTAAATACTTAAATACATTTTTTTCTTCTAAAAAAAACATTAATTTTTTTTTTTTTTTTAAAGCCGTTCATTGATTTCAATTTTCTTTGGTCGGTTACAAAGGGCAATACAACATCTTCTTTTTGGGGGTCCTAATTGAGATACCCAGCTAGCAATGTAGTAACCAAAGTGGATGAGGGGGGGGGGGGGTTTGGTCGGTGGGGTGTGGCATTCCCATAAGTTTTCTTGGCACATGCATCTCTTCCTCCTCTCCTCTATACTTTTCTCAACACGTACATCTCTTCCTCCTATCTCTTCTATACTTTTCCCAACAAGTACATCTCTTCCCCCTATCTTCTATACTTTTCTCAACAAGTACATCTCTTCCTCCTATCTTCTATACTTTTCCCAACAAGTACATCTCTTCCTCCTATTTTCTATACTTTTCTCAACACGTACATCTCTTCCTCCTATCTTCTATACTTTTCTCAACACGTACATCTCTTCCTCCTATCTTCTATACTTTTCTCAACAAGTACATCTCTTCCTCCTATCTTCTATACTTTTCTCAACACGTACATCTCTTCCTCCTATCCTCTATACTTTTCCCAACAAGTACATCTCTTCCTCCTCTCCTCTATACTTTTCTCAACACGTACATCTCTTCCTCCTATCTTCTATACTTTTCTTAACAAGTACATCTCTTCCTCCTATCTTCTATACTTTTCTCAACAAGTACATCTCTTCCTCCTATCTTCTATACTTTTCCCAACAAGTACATCTCTTCCTCCTATCTTCTATACTTTTCTCAACAAGTACATCTCTTCCTCCTATCTTCTATACTTTTCTCAACACGTACATCTCTTCCTCCTATCTTCTATACTTTTCTTAACACGTACATCTCTTCCTCTTATCTTCTATACTTTTCTCAACACGTACATCTCTTCCTCCTATCTTCTATACTTTTCTCAACACGTACATTTCTTCCTCCTATCTTCTATACTTAGCTCAACACATACATCTCTTCCCTCTCTCTACTATTCATTACTAAACAAGTTGTATATCTGAATCAATTTTATTTTCTGAATCGTCACTCATTGCGATAGTTTTAATACATTTTGGAATCAAGATATTTCTCTCTTTTTATCTCTTTCATAAATTACAAAACTTTCCATACCTAACAAAAATGAATAGATACAAGGCCATGAAAGATAGTTGTCTTAAATTGAACATTTACTTTCTTTCTCATACATATACATTATGAAAAGAAATCAGTATCATGTACACAAATTTACAGATCATAAAAATAAGGACATGTTTATGCTTCATACATGTACAAGATAACAAACTTCCAATTCATCTTGAAAGTGGAGATTTAAATTATGAATACTGTTGATTTCTGAGACTACCTTTCTTAAATATCAATAATTTCTCCCAATTCATTTTCGGAAAGATATTTGGCATTAGTAAGATGTGGAAATTCTTCAAATGTAGATTTAACATCAGAATTCAAATAGACAACCTTTTGTTGCGCAAGTTTAAAGACTCCTCTACACATTTTTAGTTTTGAAGAACGGGCTAAATTTCCATCAAATGAGGAAGTACGGTTTTAGCTGGCAATAAACACGATGGGTTTGCATGGCACCTCAGATCTAAACAAGTGTTTAATTTCATGAACAGTATTCAATGAAACATGAGAAGGTATCAAACTTGACGGGTCCGTTTACATGCCTTCAGTTTTGAGGAACACGTGTTGCATTTCCATGATGACTTCCTCCGCCTCAGGAACGGCTCTTCTCCATGGATTCCAACACAAAAGTAGTGGAACCATCTGTCGCATGAGTCACACCCAATACTGTTTTTGTCCTCATCGTGTGGTGACTCCTCACATTCGTCATTACAAATGCCACATGGAAAGTTGGCCTCCTTGATTGTTCGAGCTGGTGCATCAAGCTTCTCCAACATTGATTTCATTGTTTTTTGCACTGAATTGTTAATCACAATGTCCTTGACTCGGCCGCTAGCAAATTCCGACACAATCCCTTTGTGAAAGAATGTGTGGATCTTGGGTAGGATGTTCTCCATGTACTGATCATCGAGCAAGATTCTCTCCACGTGTAGATTGTTGACCTTAGCAATTGTCCTTACCACAAAGTCACACCACTTTTTTCCAGACACCCACAGCTGCAATTGTACCTGGGCGAAGTAGGGATGACGTCGATTGAGATGGTTGGTTCCATTTTCGCTCACAAGGCAGCTTCCCTTCTGTGTCACATACTCAGTTATTGTGGATCTTCGCTGTGTGTATGGATTTTTGACTTCTAGTAGCCCTTCGCCACAATATCTACAAGTGACGATAGCATCAGGAGAGGCAGCAATGTATGGAAATTTGGTACTTATCCATAAGCCTGTATCCTCACACTTTGTATTGGAGTTCTTGCATTTGAGTCGATGGTAAGCAGTGTACTGTTTGACAGCTACCTTTTCCTGGCTCTTTCCCCATTGAAGGGCTGAAGACGATGCTGATCCATAATATCCCATCACTCGTGCAACTTGGGAGTGGCCATGGATAGTACCATTTCTCACAGCTGCTGCACAGTCCCCAGCAACACTAGCAGTTATGCGACCAACTCTGTGTTTCTTCCAAAGATTCGATTTCGCCTGTTGTTTTGTTTCTCTTATGATGACCTGTTGCTGGTGGGTACTTATTTCCATAAGCTGGATGTCTGAAAGATCTTGAAGAGCCTCTGCCACAGTCAAAGGGAAATCACAAGAGACTACCTCTTCGTATCTGTCGACCTCTGAAATGTTCGGCGTTGATTGTAGTTCATTGGGCTCCCGCTTGGTGTACGCTAACAAACCACAGTTCCCGTTTGTGATGGAGGCGAGCCAGTCTAGGTCGAAATCATTGATATTTCGCCTGGCACGATGGCAATGGAGTCTAGGGTCAAAGTTCGAACGATAAGGTCTACTATTGTCTAACTCTTGATGCATAACATCCTCTTTCATTGCCACAACTTTAATGTTCTCAGCAAATTGAGGTTGATGGAGAGCCTCTTTCATCCTCTTTTTTGGCGGAAGGCCCCAGGCTTTAGGCTGTGACGTGCAGGATGCGTTGCGACCTTCCTCCACTACTTCTGCTACAGCAAACAGGAGAGCCGCAATGTGCTTGCAGGTGGCCTGTACACTGTGAGAGAAAAAAAATGAAAAGAGAAAAGAATTACTTACAAAGAATATTTTCTCTACCCATCCCTTTTATTGTCATGAAGTCACAAAAACTTGTTACGAAAATTAATTAATTATTTAAAAAATGTTAAATGTATAAATGATGGAAGCATTGGGTAAATTTGAGGCAAAATCTAGGGTTTGGTTTAGGGTTAGAATGAAAATGAAAATTAGCTAAGAAAAGAAACTTCAATATTTGGATCAAGATTCATACATCTGTGAGTCTAGTCAACGTCAACTTTTGTGGTGATTTATTCTTAAGTTATATCTACATTTTATGTAACTGCATTTTTTAACAGCTTACCCTACGCAACAGTTGCATTCAGCTGTGCAGATTCTTCCCGTCTCTTTCAGCAGTACTAGCCATGTCGAGTATGCCGACTCAGAAAGCTTGACCTGAGGAACGACCTATAAATTGTGAAATAATAGGAATGAAGAAAGAACATAATAATAATGATGGCATGAGTCATTACTTCTTCCGAATATGAACTGGTTCATAACTTAATACATAGTCATACTGTGATTTACTAAGCTGTATTTCTCTTTTACCAATTTCATCATTTAAATTTTATTTTTAAATATGAATCTATTCTAGACCTCTACATGTAGGTCTATTAAAATAATATCACTGATATATACCTTTCCTCGCACGAAGCAGTAGCAAATCTTTGGGTCGATGCCATGATATTGTACTGACTGTACATGACCAGACATGTAAAGACCTTTGCCCAGCGCAAGAGTTCTCCTCCCTTCTGTTTTTACCAGTCCAATTCTGCGGTTTCCTTTGCAAAGAAACAAATAAAAATAATTCCTATATGAATAGGTCTAGACTAACAGTAACATGAGTAGACTAGAACCTAACAAATTATGACAGTTTAAAATATTATGCCCATGAATTGATGATGATCAGATTCAGAAATGAGACGTGATGCTCCCACATTAGTCCAAGATTCCGAATCTTATCATAGATTTCATATTTATACTTCAGTTAAATACATATTTTTTAAAACCATTTATCCTTTATTGAACCTTTTGATGTTTAAAAAAACACAACTCACCAGCTTTGATGAAACTGTCAATGTGGTCACGGGATGTGTCAGGCAGATTGGTAGGACCATCTTCCCAACCGTCTGTAAGTGTCTCTGGTCTTGGAAGTCGTATTAAACCATCATCAAGTATCAACTTTTCCTGCTGACACTTTAAAATCTCTTGCTCAGCTTTCTGATCAGAAGGCTTTACCTGCAAATCAAGCTTTTCTGCCCAGTAGGCTTTTTCAGCAAGTTCAGCGTGTTTTTCATCATTGACTGGTACGCGCCTATCCCTCAAAAACTTCTTCAGTTCAGTGGCTGAAAGCTGTAAAAACCTACGAGCTCCATCCGCCATTATTGCAGTGAAGTACCACAAAACAAAGATTAGTTCTGTAGCTCTGGGTATGAGTATCAAATCGGTTACAAACTGCGGCTGAAAGAGCAGTAAATTTGATTAAAAATAGCTTGGACTTTGAGTAGTACTACACTAAACGTATGGCATTGTATGGCTTCCTGAAAGCGGGGATCGTGTTTGCTCCCTTTTCTATCCCAGAAGCCTTTGCGCGAAGAGCGCCCGCCAGCGACAAAGGCTATTTGCGATAAGGCCTATTAGCCGTTCTCTAACTCACCGACGCCTTTTGCAAGGAGGCTGCTTGAATCCGTTCACGCACAGAACTCAGTGCTTTGGCTACACTGTTTTCAGTTGCCATTATGATCCTTTGCATCACACAATCTTTGACCAAATGATAAACAATGGATTAGAATTTTGATAGTGCAGCAGCTCTACTTAGCACTTTGCTAGCTACTATACTTTGCGATCATGGAATCGGGCGAAATTAGCCCGTAACGCAAAACTATGGTGTCTTTAAAAAACAACGAAAAATGAATGTGTAACATGGGTAATAAAGAGAAGATAAATAAAAAGCTTTTACTAGAGTGTCGAATGTAAAAATAAAACGTGGCATATTAAAGCAGAACAAATACCTTTTAAACTGGTACATTTCTCGCGTTGAAAACGTCTAATTTCAATTTCAAGTTGAGATTATGATACACCCATTTAGGAACACGCAATTCTACGGAGTTTAGGTTCAAAAATGGGTTTAAGTGCCAAAGTCTGCCGTTTTCTTTATATTAGCCTAAAGAGTATGCTCTACGCATTCATATACAGTTTAAATTGTGAAAATCCGTTGAAGGGTTCTCGAGATACAGACCGATATATGATGACAGAATAGGCAAATTTCTGGACACGAGGTTAAAGATTATCTTATGTATTTCCTTATTTACACAATGGCACCAATTTTCATGAAAAAAGGATTTTGCATCACAATTATTCTCATATCTTTTTACCAACAAATGTTTTGAGCCTGAAATTTTGCCCAAGCAAATTATGAGAACAGAAATGTGGTTTATAAAGTCGTACAAGGACTTCATTTACCACTAAATAACAGCATCTAATTTGCATTATGAATTACATTTTTATTAGAAAAGGCAATCTATATGCCTACTACTTACACATATGCCTTTTTTTATTGAGGTTACTGAAAATAAACATGATAATCATACATGGTTGTACAGCAATAGAGTCATGTTGACATGCAGTGCGTCCCAGAAAAATCGAAACCGAGAATTGTCGATGTTTTATCATAACTTAGTGATAATTATAATTGATAAATGACACATATTTGTAAAGCTTAGATCCTCTTCTTTTGATGCAACTCATATGATGCATATTTCACGAATGAGTGATTAAAACTATTTTGAAGAGAGGAAACCAAAAAGTCATTTGGCGGACGGTATCTGAATTTTAAAGAGGAAATCACATTTCTAGCAAGTTCAGTTTTTGCCCTTTCATATGACACCTCACTCAGGAAAAATGAGCAAGGAATGACAAAGTTCTTTTTGTTTAAAACAGTGCTTGCATTTCCATAATGTGATTTTTCCTTTGAAATTCAGATACTGTCCGCCAAATGACTTTTGGTTCACTAATAAAAACAGTAGCATCAACATACAGTAAATATAACAGAAATGCTACTTAAACATAATTATTATATTTTGGTTGGAGTTATTAAAATAATAAAATATTGAGAGTGAAAAATTGGAATTTGAATTGCTGTATAAAAACCCTAGTGGGTTTGATGCTGACAGCCACCATAAACAGTAAAATTAGTAAAAATCATACAAAATGAACAAACAATAACAAAACAAAAGAACCGAAAAACCAAAACAAAACAAAGTAGAAGTAATACAGAGCTACGTTACACATGTCTTACATTTAGGTATGGTAATCATTTGAAATTATGCAAACTTTTTGTTAATTCATCAAATTGTAAACAAATTATTTCTAGGAGGTTCTCCTCATCGAAGGCTTATGAAATGCTGGCAAATGTCACAGTTTTTAAATGATATCCTGGCAAAAAGTATACACCAAATCGCACGAATTGAGTTTAAAAAAAAAAAAGATTTTCTTCATCTTCGAAGGCGGGCACACCCCCCCCCCCCTCCCAGCCGGCTGGATCCGCCCCTGCCCTGGGGGTGTGTGCTCCTTACTATTTACTAACCAAACTGATATTAGAGCCAACTGGACAAAGGGACACGATTGGAGCGACAAAAGCGGCGAAGTGACAAAACGGCTGCCTGAATTCCGCCAAACTACATCTTGCTCTTTGGGGGATTCCGATGATAATATGATTCATGGACAACCATATCAGATGGGATACAATCAGGACTCGTACAACCTGTGAAGAAAATGAAAAATAATTATCATATCTAAATCAATGTTCGATTGGAATGTTGAGCACTTTCAAGAGACCACGACGTGGATGTAGGCCCTTTATTTCGTTTCATTATTTCGTTCCAATAGTATGAACCTAACACTGCTGCGCTTGTAATGTGCTTCTTAAAAGGTCTAAATAATTATATCGAACACATAGAAACCAAAGTGGATTAAGCCTATTATAATGTTAATTTCTCAGTTAAAGATAATTTACACAAAAACAATGCAAAAATGCGTTATGTAGACAATGTTATACGTAAATATTTGGTTTAAACTGTCGCAGCTGTACGTGTTTAAAGATGACTATTCATTTTGCACCGTTGCAGAGGCCAATTCACGGTTAAACGGAAGTGGACCCGTCATTTACAGGCACGTAGCCCCCCCCCCCCCAACAAAAAAAAAAATCCAAGATCGGTTGAACTTTTTTAGACCCCTCCCCTGGACGTCGATCAATTACATGTATGTGCCCCCCCCCCCCCCCCCTCCCCCAAAAAACAAACAAAAACAAACATAAATCTCTGGCTACGGGCCTGGTCATTTACCCCCAAAAGAAAAATCAAGTTAGTAGACTGGACTCTTTAAAATGTTAATCCGGACAAAAGACTGGACTCTTTAAAATGTTAATCCGGACAAAAAAAAAATCATTTCGGGGGAGGGGAATGTTGAACTTATAGTAGCTTTCGAACGTTTGGACCCACCCTTTCCGCCCCTTTCCACCGTTGCTCTTTGGTGGGGGTTGGGGGGCGGGTATCAAAAGTTAACACTCTGATACATACCACTGTTTGCTAAGGCATTGTCTAGTTCGCTTCTGAGAATTTCCAAAATATTTGAAACACCTTTGGAACCCTGCAAAAAATAAAATGAAAATAGATCAGTTCTCATATTTCATGTAGTTATCTGCTTTTAAATAGAGTATGAAATATAATATTATCTACTAAAAAATAAAAGTACAATCTCGGGTTGTTTGAAGTTAATTTGGACGGAATGAAAATTGTAATAAACATGTTCACATAACGCATTTTGTATGGTGTAATGGGAGTCTGTTTAGCATAACAAGAAATCAGACTGTGTTGAAAGTTGTTAAATTATCAGAAAACAACGTCCCATCCGATAGTGTATCCAACATGTCCTCCCTGTTGACTGTTACAGAACTTCAAACCTAGCTCCGAGAAAGAGTTTGGGTACCCTTTTATTCAAAAGGAAACGTAAAATGGGTACTCGAGATCGGTACTAGATATAGGACTTCCTAAGGAACACAAATTTCGCCCTGATTAGGGTGTTTTATCCCACAAGCGGACAAAGAAATAAATATATCGATCAATCAATCAATAAAAATCACTTTGGAGCTAAATATGATTTATATACCTGGCAAGCTAGTCCCCACAAAATAGGTCTTCCTACAAACACAGCTCTTGCACCCCTCCCAAGAGCCTTGAAGACATCTGTTCCTGTCCTTATTCCTCCATTCATGTATACCTCTATCCCACGACCACGGACTGCATATACTACCTCGGCCAATGCATCGATCTGCAAATACATTTGTTTTCAAAGGCGATGCAAAATAAATTAACAAACTAAAGACTTTACAACAAACTTCTGAACATCTTCTTTCGTAACCATGGTTCCAAGCGGCCGGGTCAGGACTTTTTGCCATCTAGCTTTTAATAGTTTGGGAGGATGCCTAAACGTGAGTAATCTCATATAATAGATCTTAATTAGGAACAGCGGTCGACCCATAGGCGTAGCCTGGGGCGAACAAGGGGGCCTTGCCCCCACTATTCAGCCCCTAAAAAAAGCAGTACCTCATGCTTCACGAAGGAATTGTATACATCCCCCTAAAAAGAAAGGTCCTATCGGGTAGTGTATTTCATACTGAAGAAGCCTTTGAGATGCACTGCTCTCGGAAAATTCTCCAAATCACTTGAAAGGGTAAAATTAGAAATGAAGAAGTCATGGCCAGAATCTCCAATTGCAAATTTCCACTGAAGTGAATCCTTGCCCGGCCGCATTACTGAAGCACAACCAGGCGCGGATCCATGAAACAGGTTTTTTTTTTAATCGTGTCGTTTTAGTTTTTACCTTGTTTAAACAAAAAATGAAAATAGCCCCACCCCCTGGCAAAAAAAAAAGAAGAATATTGCTTCTTATCCCCCCCTGCACTTATTCACCGGCTGGCTGATTCGACGCTAAATATTTTCTCAAGATTTGTCCCCCCCCCCCCACCTCCTTTGTCGCCGGCTTGATCCGCCCCTGAGCCCAATTGACGTGATTCGGTCACGTTTCCAGGATTGAACAGCGTATGCTTTGCTAAACGCTTACTCATGTAGACTGTTGTAGGAAAAAATAGGCAAGGACGACCAAGGAAGGGATGGGAAAGTGACATCCTAGAATCCAGCACCTACCAGAAGGCATATATGAATTGCTCAAGATAGGAAAAATGGTTTGAATATGTATGTGGATCCCAGGGGCGGCCGAGCGACTTCCAAAGTGGAGGGGCACCAACAAAAAAGGGCACTTTCTGGAAAAAAGGGCACCTACAGTGGGAAATCTCAAAGCGAAAATATACCATTTTTTAGACATTGGTATATACCCCTATATTGTGATTACATTATCAGGGATGATTTCAATATTTGTTTCTCTTCATACATCATACAAGATATCGCTTAAGCATCATACTTTACATTTGGGTGTGATGTCTGAATATGCATTTACGAGCGAGCGAAGCGAGCGAGAATTTTTTTTTAAATCTGTGAGGTCGCAGTGCGAAACATTACATCTTATAAAGAGGAAAAAAGCCAATCGTGATGGGGTTATAAGCAGATTCTCATAACGGAAGACTGAAAAGACCTTTGATAAGTAACATAATTATATCATCTTTAAATGCGAGCGAGCGCAGCGAGCGAACTTTGGGGGAAATTGCTCTTAGTCGCTTTAAATAAGGGGCACGTTTAATGATTACATGAAAAGGGGACAATTATCGAAAGGGATAAGACGATTATTAGAAAAGAAAAGGAGCACGTGTCAAAGTACAAAGGATAATTATAAGAGGTGAAAATGAGGCATTTTTTCACCTGAAAAGAGGCACTCACCAGTGATGAAAAAGAGGCGTTTACGAAAATGGGAAATAGGCATTTGTTGACGGAAAAGGGGTACCCATCAGATTTTGATAGGGGCATTTATAAGAGGTGAAAAGAGGATAGGTCACTTATTAGAAAGGAAAAGGGGCACGTATCATTATTAAAAGGGGAATTATCAGACTGAGGTGAAAAGGGGCACTTATGAAAATGTAAAAGGGGCACTTATAATAAAGGAAAATATCCATTTTTTGAATGAAAAGGGGGCACCGTTCAGATTTTTAAAAGGGGCTGTTATGAGGAAGGGAGGGAGCTCTTTCTTTTTAATGGGGGCACTTATCATAAGGAAAAGGGGCACTTATTAGAAAGGGAAAGGGGTAGTTATGAGAAGGGGAAGGAGCTCTCTCTCTCTTTTTATTGGGGGCACTTATCATAAGGAAAAGGGGCACTTATTAGAAAATAAAAGGGGCACATGTTAAAATGAAAGGTGTGCTCATCCGAGTTTAAAAAAGGGGTAGTTATTAAAAGGAGAAGGGGCACTTCTTACAAAGGAAAAAAGGGGTAGTTGTCAAAGTAAAAGGAGCACCTCTCAGTTTTGAATAGGGCAATTATCAGAGGTGAAGGGGGCACTTATCAAAAGTGAAAAGGGGCACTTCTCGTACCTGAAAAGAGGCACTTACTAGAGATTAAAAAGGGCACTTATTCAAGATAATTTCAAGATTGATGAGAATGGAAAATGGACACTTATTGCAAAGGGAAAGGGGCACGTGTCAAAAATAAAAGGGGCACTCGTCAGAGGTGAAAAGGGGGAAGGGGCACTTTTACTAAGTAATAGGGGCACTTGTCAAAGTAAAAGGGGCACTTTTCCTATGTAAAAGAGGCACTTCTTACAAAATAAAAGGGGCACTTTTCCAATGTAAAAAGGGGCACTTTTGGGGTATCTGAAAAAGTGGGGGGCACTGTGCCCCCCTGCCCCCCGGGAGGGCCACCCCTGGTGGATCCAACGTCTTTCGGGACACGGTGACAGCTTAGCTGCTTAGTTTAGGTAGACCACTCTAAAAGGGGAGAGTGTGGACTCAAATTTTAATGGAAATAGAGAATGAGCGAGATAGAGAGAGAGAGAAAGAGAGAGAGGAAAAACAATATTTGTATTTAAACAAATATTTTTTAAAAAATCGAGAAAGAAAGGTGCATTGAAGTCGAGTTGCCGACATTATAAGCAAGGTTTTTCGAACGATATTGGAATTATTTTGTTGATTTGAGATTATATTGAGATACTGACAATTCGAAATTTATGATCAGTATATACCATAAAAACATCCCAACCCGTGGTCATGAATTATTTAGGAAATAAAACTTACTGGAGCAGGAACACCATCTGATTGTCTTCCACCATGAGCTGACACCAGTATCCCATCAACCCCTGCGTCCGCTGCTTCCCTTGCCGAGTCAGCTATATAAATGTAAATATAAATAGCAATTGATTGACAACGATGAAAGAAATAATATCAATTTTTTGCCAATACATATACTTCTCATAAGAAAATGAGGAGTTTCAAACATTCTGCATATTTCGTTCTGAAAATGTCAACGCAATAACTGGGTTTTGTAAATAGATCCAACCTATCTGCTAAAAGGAGCTATTCGTTTATCCCTATCAGATTCCAAAGTATATAGGATAGAAAAGAATACCACATTTGACATTTGGCATATTTTAGTAATGAGGTTGTTCTGAATGATGTTCTATAATATCTTTAGAAGTGACCTTGCTTGCGTTCATAGTCCTTGGATTTCAATGAGATCGATTTCAAAATAATACATTAAAGACTCACCAGACACAATTCCCTTACAGACAATTGGAAGATTTGTTATTGATTTTATCCATCTAATGTCCTCCCAAGTAGCCGAGTCATTATACTGCATCTGATGTAAATATTGTACATATCTTGTGTCTCCTTCTGCCTTGGCTGCTCTTGAAGAAGGAATGTATGCATCAAAATTACTCATGCTTAGGGAAAAAAAAATCGAACCGGTAACGGATCAAAACAAATGAAGGAATAATAAACCTTCTTGTCATTACTTTTGAGAAGATAAATACTGGCGTTCCCGTGCCCCGTCATGACATAAATAAAATGCGAGGAACCGATGAGACCGAGATGGTGTGAATGGAATGGGTCATGTCCCCCACCCCCTCCCTCCAGCTTTCTTATTTTGTCTCCCACTCTTTCTGCCGTTCTTTTATATTAGTTTCTCCTTTCATATTCAAATGTTTTCCCCATTGGCTATACCCCAACTCAAGATAAACAATTTCAATTTTTACAATATTTTTCCGGGAGGAATACAATACATATTACAACATCAATTCTTAAAAATTACCGTACACTAAGATTTCTTCCTTGATCCATTATTTGTAGAAAAATTATTTATCTAAATTACAAATGAACAGCCAGTTTTGCATTTCCGTATGAAATTATAATTTCATACGGAAATGCAAAACTGGCTGTCTCCTTGTTCAGAGCTGCTCGGACTTTTGAGTCAATACCGAGAACAGGCGAGTCAACAGTGATCACGAGAGCTTTGAAGCCCGCACTCTCAGCTTCACGTACGACGTGCTGTGTCAGTAAACGATCATTGAAGAGATATGTCTGCATCCAACGGAGGCCACCTGGAGCAGTTGCCGAAACATCAGCAATGGTTGTACTGGAGACGACGGAGAGGACCATGAGAGCTTCTGCTGCTGCAGCACCTGAAAGATCAACAAAAGAGACAAGCATTTACCTTCCTAAAATCCAATGCAGTTTTGTGACGGGTTTGAAGGTCCAGAATTAATAGTCTCAACAAATCTCGTTATAGTCTGCTTGCGCTTACGAGCATTTCAACTACAAAATCATATCCCTCATGTGGAAGGAAGAAAAGAATTACGCTTTTGTCTGAGAAGACGTAATTTTTGGTAAAACTAAGATTTCTATCAGCCAAAAGACGATAGGGAACGGGCATATCGTTAATTTCCCGCTCTGGTGTCTAGGGCGGGATGATACAAAAGTGAATAATCCAATCGAGCCACCTTTTATAGGGGTGGAGAGACCAGATAACAAGGGCAAATTCTCATCAAATCCCCTTCCTGGGGATGACGAGAAGAGACGAAATCTTACCTAATCACCTTCCTGGGGATGACGAGATCTCATTAAAATCACCTTACTGAGATGACAAAAAGAGACGTGATCTCGTCAAGCACCTCACTGGGGATGACGGGATCTCATCAACCATCTCCTGTGACGACGATATCTCGTTAAAATCATTTCCCTGTGATGACGAGAATGGACGAGATCTCGTCAATCACCTCCCTGTGATGCCGAGAACTTGTTAAAATCACTTCCCTGCGATGACGAGAAGAGACAAGATCTTGTTAAAATCACTTCCCTGCGATGACGAGAAGAGACAAGATCTTGTTAAAATCACTTCCCTGCGATGACGAGAAGAGACAAGATCTTGTCAAAATCACTTCCCTGCGATGACGAGAAGAAATGAGATCACGCCAAATCACCTTCCTGGGGATGACCAGATCTCGTTAATATCTACCTACTGAGATGACGAGGAGAGACGACTCAGACGAGATCTCATCATAACCTCCGATGGAATGACGAGAAGAGACGACATCTCGTCAATCACCTCCCTGTGATGACGAAATCTTGTTAAAATCACTTCCCTGTGATGACAAGAAAAGACGAGATCTCGTCAATCACCTCCGTTGGGATGACGAGAAGAGACGACATCTCGTCAATCACCTCCCTGTGGTGACGAGATCTTGTTAAAATCACGTCCCTGCGATGATGAGAAGAGACGATATCTCGATCGCCTAATCACCTTCCTGGGATGACGAGAATATGCTCAATTCAACTTCCTGAGATGGCGAGAAGAGACGAGATCTCGCAAAATCACTCTTCTGGGGATGACGAGGTCTCGTTAATATAAACTTACTGATATGACGAGAAGAGCCGAGATCTTGTCATCACCTCCGATAGGTGACGAGAAGAGACGAGATGTCGCCAATTCACCTTCCTTGGGATGACGAGATCTTGTTAAAGTCGCCTTAGTGAGATGACGAGATCTCGCCAAATACCTCCATGCGATGACGAGATCCCGCCAAATTACTCTCCTGGGGATGACGAGGTCTCTTTAAAAATCACTTTTCTGAGATGACGAGAAGAGATGCGATATCGTTACATCTCCTTCGTTGGTCAACGAGAAGAGACGAGGGCTCATCAAATCACCTTCCTAGGGTGACGAGAAGAGATGGATATCCTCTAGGATCAAGGACTGACCAACCATTGATAAAAATAAGGTTGAAGGCGATTATTAAATATCGCCAAGCAGCACAAACTTCGCAACAAGGAGCAAAAACTAAGAAAGCGATCTCAGAGGCAGACGCGGTCCAAAAAGATTTTATTTCTGCTGGGGGGGGGGGGGGGATTTCAGGGGTTCTTGTATTCATGTTTTCCATGACTTGTGCCTTGCTTTAATTCATTCATAATCATGCGATTTATAATAAAAAAAAGATTGGGGTGGCTGGTTAGCCCCTCTCCTCCCCTAAAACATCTATAATGAGAGAATATGAATGACAGATAGAATCATTACATACACAAATATTTTCTTTCATTTCAGTTAAGGTTATTTATTTTCATTACATAGTTTTATTTTTTACATAATTCACGTCAAAGTCACACTGTACACGGTCACTACAAAGTTTTGAAATATAGAATACATACGAGTCTGTTCGCAAGAACTGTCACACTTTCAGTAAATTCTAATTCTAGTGAGGTTATGTCAAGTGGTACTTCTAAACTCGGCTGATCTTACCTCTGGCGGTTTCTGCTTCGGCATTGGGATGGGCTGCAGCATGAAGAGCCGTAGGTGCTATACCAATAGGGTACTGGATCTGCTCTCCAAGGACTGTCGTTGAGAGGCTCCGATGGGATATCCCTTGAAGAACACGGTTTCGGATTCGATATCTGAAAATTGAATTTAATAATAGTATATTTGTAAAGCGCTTAGAGACATTTGTATTAAGCGCTATATAAAAATTAGATATTATTATTATTATTATTATTAATAACGATGTTAATTGGGTCCTTTTTACAAGGGGTAGCCTCATCATGCAGTTTAATACTCCTTTTTGTCCCAGGCCCTGCAATTGATATCACCACAGCATCACCATGTTGCCATTTTCACCTAGGTGGAGAGTGGCAAATGTGACTGAGAGTCCAGTGAATGAATTACCATACCACGGCACCTTCACATTTGGAATTTTTTAGGTTTTAATTTTCAAAACAAATGCAAAATCCAAACTTAAGAGGGCATACGTAGAGGTGATGTGGTCTAGTGGATAATAAGTCATTGAAGTTTGGATCAAACCCATAGGAAAGTGAAAAGTATGCAGCAGACCTGCCGCAGACCTGCCGCAGACCTGCTGCAGACCTGCCGCAGACCTGCCGCAGACCTGCCGCAGATCTGCGGCAGACTTTTAGTCTGCCACAAAGAGTATGCCGAAGTATGCGGCAGAAAGAAATTTTGCTGCAGACTTGCCGCATACCAGTATGCCACAGGAACAGTCTGCGGCAGATCTGCGGCAGATCTGCGGCAGGATGAAATTTTGCTGCAGACTTGCCGCATACCAGTATGCCACAGGAACAGTCTGCGGCAGATCTGCGGTAGGATGAAACTTTGCTCCAGACTTGCCGCATACTAGTATGCCACAGGAACAGTCTGCGGCAGATCTGCGGCAGGATGAAACTTTGCTCCAGACTTGCTGCATACTAGTATGCCACAAGAACAGTCTGCGGCAGATCTGCGGCAAGGCGAAAGTTTGCTCCAGACTTGCCGCATACCAGTATTCCACAGGAACAGTCTGCGGCAGGTCTGCCACAGAAAAGTGGGAAATTATACAGTCTGAAGCAAGGCTATAGGCGGCTATTTTGGAGGACCATGCAGGGCCATGAGGTTGCAGGCTGAGCCCGTATGATCTTGTAAATTCCTGTGTTAATTAGCACTGTTAATTGTCTTTTTAGCTTCTGTCAAACCAAACAATTTTCTTCAAGTTCAGCTGGTACCATAAGAGGAATTTATTACATATTAAGATGAGACTGAGGAATTAACGGACTGTTTCATACTTTTTTGTTGTGCCATATGTGATCTTACTTCAGCCCCACTAACTCACCTTTTTTTGTTGTAACTAGCACATGGATCTGTGACTCTACTCTGGACTATGTGTATATATGCAGTTATTGTATTCCTATTCCTGTACCTCTACTTCTGCATTGTGTTAAACCATATTTGTAGAATTGTTGAAGCAATTCCGCCTATTTTTAGCTGTTTCTACTGATTCAAGGTACTAGAATGTAATGACGCAATGCAGGCAGATCTGCGGCAGGGCGAAACTTTGCTCCAGACTTGCCGCATATATGCCACAGGAACAGTCTGCGGCAGGTCTGCTACAGACAAGTGGGAAATTATACAGTCTAAAGCAAGGCTATAGGCGACCATTTTGGAGGACATGCAGGGCCATGAGGTTGCAGGCTGAGCCCATGATCTTGTAAATTCCTGTGTTAATTAGCACTGTTAATTGTCTTTTTAGCTTCTGTCAAACCAACAATTTGCTTCAAGTTCAACTGGTACCATAAGAGGAATTTATTACATAAGAGGAGACTGAGGAATTAACGGACTATTTCAAACTTTTTTGTTGTGCCATATGTGATCTTATCTTCAGCCCCACTAACTCACTTTTTTGTTGTAATAGCACATGGATCTGTGACTCTACTCTGGGCTATGTGTATGCAGTTATTGTATTCCTATTCCTCTACTTCTACTTCTGCATTGTGTTAAACCCATATTTGTAGAATTGTTGAAGCAATTCCGCCTATTTTTAGCTGTTTCTACTAATTCAAGGAGCTAGAATGTAATGATGCAATGCATGCTCCCCAGCATAGCCTTCCTGCAAGACTGCATACTTAATTGCCACGTACTGGATATGAAAGAGTATGCGGCAGGTCTGCAGCAGGTCTATATGAGATATGAATATTCATGATGAAGAGTCTGCGGCAGGTCTGCAGCAGACTCTTCATTATACTGAAAGAGTATGCGGCAGGTTTGCAGCAAGTCTGCGGCAGACCTGCCGCATACTATTCATCATACTGAAAGAGTATGCGGCAAGTCTGCGGCAGTAGTATGCGGCAGGCTCATTTCTTTCCTATGGGAAGGGTCCGCGGTTCGAGTTCCGCCATGGCTCTAATGTCTTTTGGCAAGATATTAATCTACATTTTCCACTCTCCACTCAGGTGTTAAATGGGTACCGGTAGGAAGGAATTCCTTGTATGATGTGAGCACCGAAAAAGGCTGACTAGCAGAGCCGGGGCAATAGTTGCAGCGCCTTGAGCACCATGCATGGTAGATATTTGCGCTATATAAATATCCAATATTATCATCATTATACTTCGAATCATCTGGGGGGTGTTTCACAAAGATCCTAAGTTGAACTTATCTCTAAGTTGGACTTAAAATTTATGGGAAGCCATTAGCATCCTTGAAAACATTTTGTATTTTTTTTTTTAGAAGGCATAAAATGTTGATTCAAATCATTCATATTTTCTATTATCATGGGAGATTTCATGTTCTTGATGTGGAATTGATGAAAAGTCTAAAATACTCAAATTTTTGCTTTTGAATATATTTCATTTTAAGGCTCCAATGGCTGTCCATACTTTTTAAGTCCAACTTAGTGTTAAGTTCTACTTAGGATCTTTGTGAAACACTCCCCTGGTCATCGCGTAGGGTCGGGTGGTCGCGTTACACGACCTTTTTGAAAACATGGCCCTTTATTCACGAAATGTCGGGGATAACGTTTGTGAATTAAACCCTTCTCACCTACAAATGGTCTGGTCCAAATTACCCAACACTTTGTGAAAACTCTACGTGCACCATCATTGATCTTCCGCTTACGTTTCACGAAAGGTCATGAAACTCGACCACCCGACCGGACTCGATGACCCGATGATTCGAAGTAAACCCTTCAGAGAGATTTTAATACCCTATCGTACATCCAATATATATCGTGTTCGGATGATGTAATATTGCCATATTTGGACATTTCAGTAGGTGATGCACACAACTATAGGGCAAGTCCACTCCAAAAATAACTTACTTTCGATAGTAAGTAAGCTATTTTTGGCCTTGCCCTTTAAAGTGATTTTTAGCCTTTACCATCGTGCTTCAAGCGAGTTCGTACAATAATTATTCGTGTGTGTATTATTGAATGTACCCACTGTTGCCATTTCTATGGGAGGTTCATATAACAGCCTTATTTTGTCAACGAGCAAACATTACATCTTATTACCTTATCTAAAATTTTAAAAACAATTTCCATGGGTTATATAATGGGGTACAGAGATTGCTCTTCAAATCATTTCTCGAAGGTTTTTGCGACACAGTGTTGCATAAACTTGTACAAATAGAAAACAAAGAACGTTTGTTCAATTTTTTAAAGTAGATATTTACTTTAAGAAGAAGTTACTTCGTACAGCAAAAATGAGATATCGATCGGAAGTTTACGCTGCGTGTAAAAGGGCACGCAGTTAATTCAACATTCAAGGCAATCTTCCTATGATTGATGCCCCTGCATAGGAATATATTGGTCAAATTATATATCCCCGCCCCACCCAAAGCCCAACGCCCCTGTAAGTGTCACGCACGGGGTCATATCAGTAATTTCATGCCCTTTTACGTTAAGGAGGCGGTAGGGGGCAACAAACTGGCAAAGTACATGGATTATACCTACCTTGAAAATGCCTCTGTGCTTTCTTTGAAGCACCATCCTCGTTCTCGCCCGGAGCTGTAGTAAAGCAGGTAGACGTAGGGCAGTATTTCCCGTGCCCGTTTTTCGTAGTCTTCGACGGTAAACAATTGATCCTCCTCATCAGCCATGCTTCACCTGTCATGAAAATGTCATCATTTATTTAAATAAAATTCAAGCCATCGGAGGGAAGAGGTAATGAGTCAGTTTGAAAATGCAATTTGCGCTCCGGTAGAAAAAAAAGTTATGTCTGCCAACTGAAAAAAATAAAGAAAAATTACAGGGAACGTGCTCATGATAGTTCAGTAGAAGTTGACGAAGTTGTTAGAAGTTTACGAAATAAAAAAGAAGAAATTGAAATTTGTATAAGTAACAATTCAGTTGATTTATTCACAATGTCTGAGACCTGGATTGACGATTCCTTTCCTTCGAACATCTTAGACATTCCAGGTTACATCTTCGAAAGGAGAGGTAGAGGTAGTCGAGGTGGAGGAGTTGGGTGTTACATAAGAAATAATATACAGTTATTGACTGGCAGGGGGTGTAATATAACATTATTTGGACCGCTGAAGGGAGTTATATTTCCCAAGTGATTATATTTTCCCGAAGCGCGCAGCGCTGAGGGAAAATATGGTCACGAGGGAAAATATAACTCCCTTCAGGTCCAAAGAATGTTATATACCCCCTGCCAGTCAATAACTGTTATATTAGATAGCCTTGTTTTTTTTGTGGGGGGGGGGGGGGGGGGTTCCATATTTTTTTTTGCCCGAAATTTTTTTTTTTTTTTTTCGGGGACAATCAAAATTACGGAAAAATAATCTGTCGAGATTACCTTACAAAAAAAATTTAAATTAAAAAAAAAAAAAAAAAAAAAAAAAAAAAATTCTTACCCCAAAAAGCATTTTTCGGGAAACAAAAAAAATTTACCCAAAAAAGGATTTTTTCGGGGAAAAAAAAAATGTGGAAAAAAAAAATTCTAGGGAAAAAAAAAAATTCATGAAAAAAAAATTTGAAAAAAAAAAATGACCCTCGATAATGGTGTAATGTGTGTAATTGGTGACATACAGTCCTCAAGAGGGCGACATGCATTGATTAAAAATATATTCATTTCACCAGCCGGTAAAATATAACACTGAAAAGTGACCGGCCAGGAAAATATAACAATTTGGATCCTCGCAATTGATATCACGTGACGAGCTCTGGACCAATCACATCTCGGTATCTGTCTAAGCTATCTAATATTATAGGATATGTTACAAGACGTGATCTTGAAAAAGACGATTAGGAAATAATGTGGTTTGAATTGAAGGTCAGAAATCGATTACCATTTTTGTAGGTGTCGTATATCGCAAACCTACATGTATATTTTTTCGCTCCTTTCTATTCTGTCTCTGTAAACCTTCTTTATGGATGCGTGTGTGTATGTTGATGTACGGGTGCGTACTCAGTTCAGTTCAGTTCAGTTTATTAAAAAAAAACATGGCATATAGTAATAATGACGAACAAACATAATCCAAATTGAGACCCCAAAAAGCCATGCTTGTGAGTGGGGCCCCTGTGGAAGTTGAACCTCTCAATCCCAGCGGATTGGCAAAGAGACCAATGTGTTTCAAGGATCTGCGCAATTCAAAACATGAAAGATGATAGGATACGATCATGGATACGATACAGTTTCACGCGCGCAGAGCTCCCAAAACAAGCAGGTCCCAGAGTCCGCCAACCGTGATCAAGAAGTTCATTTACAACAACAAAAAACATGGTAATGTACAAAAAATTATCAAAAGGAAATGGCAAGGTTGTGTAACTTTATATTTACAAGGAAAAAAAACATGTATTAACAATAACTGATTACAAGGTTATATAAATTTAAAACATTTAGAAGGAAAAAAAGCTGAATCACTGACAACATCACGAACACCCTTAACCCCCCCCCCCCCCCAGTCGTATACCATTATTATTCAAGTCTTTTACTTTTCATTGTTAATTTATGTGCATTATCTTGTTATTGTTTGTTTGCAGGGCCCCGATTACAAGCAGATTTCTGCTTGTTAGGGGTCCTAACCATTATATTGTATATTGTATTTTCATTGTAAATTGTTTTTATACTTGTTGAATAAATGAAATGAAATGAATATGAAACATGAAATATCCTTTTTAAAAAGCCTAGTATCAAACCTAGACCAAGTATTTTCTTTACAAATAATGTTATAGTCCTCAGTGACTTTAACTCCAATATGCTGACTAAAAATACCCTTTTAAATAAGGTGCATGAATTTTGTTCCATCTTTCAGTTAACTCAGCCTATCCGAGAACCAACAAGAATAACTCCGTTCAATCAGCAGTACTTTAATTGACGTTATTTGTGTTTCTAGTTTAATGCTATCCAATATAAAGCAATCTGGAACAATTTCAAGTGGACTAAGTGACCACTCCCTAGTCTATTTGATCCTTAGACATAATACCCCAAAACCTATGCCCGAAATCTTTTCATTCAGATCCTTTAGGCATTTTGTCGTCGAAGATTTTGTCGAAGACCTTTTGTAATTTATCGTCCGAGGAGGACGTAGAGTATTGCTGGGAGAAATTCAGTGAAGCATTCAAGGCATTTAGCTTATAAGGGTTACGTAATACTGAATGATTTTCAAGATTTCGATTGTATTTCGAAAATCAACAAATGGCGAAAATCATCCAATGACGATGGAAACGCCATTAATCACAACAAAAACAACAACAACATCGAGAGACTCACAGCGACCGGTCACTCAATGTTTGGTCATTTGAACACAGGAGGTCTTGGTCAAGCACAAATATAAGTAAGGTAAATTATATAATTATTTATATTCTCGATCGACTATTTAATTTCGAGACTTTCAGTGTCCTTTGTGAACAAAACCAATTAGCCGTAGTTAATTTCGTTCATTCACTCTTAAATCTTATATCGAGCTGGTAGATTTTGGGTGATACTTGGAATTGTGATTTGTTGACAGTGTATACAGTGTGAGTCAAAAAAAACTTTACACCTAGAAAATTGCTAATTATTAAAAAAAAATCATCGATAAACATAAAATTGTAGTCTTATGAAAGAGTGTTTTATCCCAAATCATTTGGTACCCTTTTTGTGTGGTATGTGTTCACGCTCTGATGAACAGGAGACATTGTTTGCGAGAGTACAAAAATCGACTTGCGCCAAAGTTGATTATGTGACGTTTGAATAAAACAATTGGGATTTGGGTATTAATTCGGTCTTTGCAGATCCAAATAACATCCCTAACAAAATTAATCATGCCACACATATCAAATATCAACGAACATTTGTGCGCGTGTGTGTAGGTGGGTGTGACTTTGCCCTTTGCAAAAAACATATATATATATCGACATTGTTTGTTTTTTTAATTAATGATAGCATTTTCACGATAGGTGAAGCATGGCTGATGAGGAGGATCAATTGTTTACCGTCGAAGACTACGAAAAACAGGCACGTAAAATATTGCCTCCCGCCTGCATGCTATACTACAGCTCCGGGCGAGATCGAGGGTGGTGCCTCAAAGAAAGCACAGAGGCATTTTCAAGGTAGGTATGATCCATGTACTTTGCCGGTTTGTCCCACCAAGTTCAAGCTCTCACAAAAGAGTGACCAGAAAAGCGAATCCAGGGGCAGATGGGTGCCCCCTCCTTGACATATAGTCTACAAGGGAATGAAATATTAGAAATGGGAGTAAAAGGGGATCGGGGGAAAAAAATCATCTCAGTATTCTTTGTCGATCATTCAACCCCTCCACCTACCCTAGGTGTGTTAGCGAGGGATGCACGATGGGATTCACGAAATCATATTAAGATGCAGGGGCTTCAATCATTGGCAGTCTTTAATAAATATTGAATTAATTGCGTGACCTATTATACGCAGCATATATGCTTCCGATCGATATACTTGCGCCAAACCCCATCTCACTTTTTGCTGTACGAAAAAGCTTCTATTTAAAGCTAAAGACCAGTATATGGAAACGCCCCACTAGTTTCAAAAAATGAAATAGAAGCTCTTATTACCAATCATGTGAAAGAATACGTTTTGAATATTACATGATGATAACAATTTTGACGGGAAACCGCCTACTAATTGATATACATGGTCAGCGCTCAAAATACACTGGGGCGGTGGGCGATTCGCCCCCGTGAGCTACATAATCTTCCCCGTCAGGTTGCTCACGGGGGCGATTGCAAAATTAAAAATCGCCCCCGTGGAATTATAAAATAAAGATTATCTTTTCTGTTATAACTTTAACACAATATTGAGTTTCAATTTTCAAACCTTAAACCAATGAAATAGAACTTAGATTAGCGTGCAAGATTTACCGTTCTATGAGTAGGCCTATTATTACCGATTCAGCTCGCAGTGCAGTGCCGCCGTCAGCAGTGGTTATAGGCCTACTGCGCCGTTAGTAACGGTACGTGTGCACGCTGCCGCGCCATGTCTGCTGGAGCTGGAGGCGATCGCGCAAGGGCAGAAACCCCAGCCTGCCACTCAGTGTTATTAGGGTACGCATTATGCTTGTTCCCTCTTTTTGAAAGCACCCCCTATCTGAGGACTGCCAACATTTCCGAACCCCTCTTTCGCGGGCTTTTCGCGGACTTTTCGCGGGCTTTTCGCGGGCTTTTCCTGCCTTGGAGATCCCCTTATTCATGAAAAATGCTCAATGTACCTACCTAAATTCGGAATAATTTCTCAGGAGTCCAAAAAAAAAACACCCCCTTTTTAAAGAAATCTCCGGGTGAAAAGTTAAAACACCCCTTTTTTTTACAATTCTCGGGCCGGACTTTGTCGCACGTAAAGTACCCCTTTACCGGACATTTTGGTAACACGCATAACCCCCTCCTCCCCACGGCCCCCTTGGGCTGCCAAGTGAAAATTTGATGTGCATAGAAAAACGTAGATGCCAGGAAAACAATCCGGGGGTTCAAAATAGCAACAACAACAAAAATCGCCTCGCCGCTATGCGGCTCGTGGACGATGCTTCGCATGTAAGTAGATGCCAGGAAAACATCACTTACGGGGGTCCAAAATCAGGGGCGAACCAGCCGGCGGCAAGTGGTGGGGGGGGGGGGGCAAATCTTGAGAAAATATTTAGCGGCGAATCAGCCGGCCGGCGATCGGCGAATGAGCGGGGGGGGGGGGCTGGATAAATGCACATATATTTGTTTAGGGGAGTCCAGTTTTTTGGAAACATTTTTGCGCCGACTCAGCCGGCGGGTTTATATTAAAGCGGGAGGGGGGGATGCTGGACAGAAGGACCACTTATCTATTATATTTTTTCAGGGGGGGGGGGGGAGGTAAAGCGTCGTTTTAGCATGACTTTCTTTTTAACTCTTACTTTCACCTATCTCAGATAACCCTAAGTTTTTGGTTGCTGCTTTATATGTAGTTGATAATGCATGATTAAAATAAAGAGAGAGAGAGAGAGAGAGAGAGAACCACCATCATTTTGCAATGGTTCAGGGTTTGTGTAATGTACATTTGAAACTTTTTAAAAAAAAATTTAAAAAAATTCCCATGGTTGACCTAAAAAAGCTGACCTTACCCCCCCCCCCCCCCTCCAACGGAGCAAAATGTCAAATTTTCAAATTTCAAAAAAAGTGTCCTCTTACCCCCCCCCCCCCCCCCCGCTTATTCAGCGGCTGGCTGAGTCGTTGCGAAATTTTCGGCCCGATTTATAAATGTTAACCCCCCCCCCCCCCTTGAAAAAAATCCTGCGTACGCGCCTGATCATATGTATTATACGCATAATACAACTGATCTTTATGATTTCTTAACGTGACATAGCTTCTTCTCCCCGTGCTAACAAAAAAGAAAACAAGGTTATTTAATAAAAGGATCATGCGACAAATAATCATTGTGATTCAAATTGTGCAAGGATTTTTTTTTTTAATAAGCAATGCTTTTCACCAGAATCTTCTTTGTAAAAACGACCTTTACAAATCTCAGCCATGCAAATCTGCCACTGTGTTGTAAGATCACTTTCAGATTAGGAGAAGTGTATTCTTTAATGAGTATTTTACATTGAATGGAACGTCTCAACTCAGTAAGCATGACTGAGATTTGTAAAAGTTGTTTCTACAAAGAAGATTCGGGTGAATAGCAGTGCTTATTCAAACAAATATTCGCATCAATTTGAATCACAATCATTATTTGTCGCTTAATCCCTTTTAATGACCTTATTTTCTTTCTCGTTTGCAAGGTGAGAAGAAGCTATGTCACGTTAAAGACATCATAAAGATCGGTGTTGTATGCGTATACACAGGCCCCGTGGAACGTTTATCAAAGTGGAGGGGGGGGGGGGGGGCTAAAGTATTTACGATCAGGTAGAGGGTAGCGAGCGTAAATTGGTGTGTGGGGGGGGGGGGGTTCAGGGGTTTTAGGCATTTAATTACGGTCAGAGAAGCACAAATATTTTGATGCTGCATTTGTGTCACTGGCAGGTCAGGGGGGGGGGGCGTTTTTTATTTAATTTTTTAAGGTAAAATTTACGTTACTATCCTATTTTTTTACCGGTTTGGGAGGCTAGGGGGGGGGGGGGGTAGAATCGGACCGTGGATCCGCTTTTCCAAAATAGCACACACACACAATCGCCTCGCCGCTTTGCGGCTCAGTAAAGAAATAATGTAAAGGTTGCTCCGAATAATGAGGAGGAAATAATGTGCAGAACGGGAAAAAATCGAGAGAATGTCATCACGGGATGAAAGTCAGTAACAGCTATGTAGCTTGTAAATTTGTAAGAGGGAAAATGCTGATTAAAGTGATAATGATGAAATAGCAAAATAATTGAGGAGTATCATAATTATGTACCAATTCAATGGATATTTGTATAACAAAGAGTCCCCGTCAGTACTAAAAGAGCCCCCGTGAGAAGGCTCACGGGGGCTCTTTTTGGGGGGGAAGAGCCCCCGTGGACAAAAAATTAATTTGAGCCCTGTATTATGGTAAATTAGTGTATCTCTCGCCTGTTGAGAGATATGAAATGCACGTGCCGCGCACGTGTGTGTAGTCCCATATACATCTTTCTGTGTACAGTGCTTCTAACTTCATGAAGACTTGGCCAAATTTCTTATCATTTTGATGATTCCAGAACCTTGCAGTATACATCTATGCTAGATGATCAACCTTTTCTGATCGATTTCACACCGTTTCTTTCACAATGCAATCGCATGACCAAAACTGGTCTTTAGCTTTAAGTTTTATATCACCTTCTAAAATTTCGAAACATGGCAATATTAGTACATCAATCTAATCGAACACGATATATGTGGGCTATACGATAGGGTATTCAAATTTTGGAATCGAGGGGCTAACTTCGAATGACCGGGTCATCACGTCCGGTCGGGTTGCCGAGTTGCAACTTTCGTGAAACGAAAGCGGAAGATCAGATGATCTAGGATACATGATCTAGCGTAGGGTTTTCACAAATTGTCGGGTAAAATGGACCACACCATTTGTAGATGAGAAGGGTTTATTAAACAAACATTACCCCAGACACTTTGTGAATAAAGGGGCATGTTTTCTCAAATGTTCTCGTTACCCGATCCGACCAGACGCAATAACCCGATGATTCAAAGTTAGCCCTCTTAATAATGGTTCTTGCATTTGTGTTGAAAATTAAAACCTCAAAACCCCAAATGTGAAGGTGTCGTATATAGTAGTTTATTCACTGGACTGTCAATCCAGTTGATGGGGGGGGGGGGGGGGTTCTAATCCATGCCCGGTACTAACGTCCAACGTCCAAGACATTAACTCACATTTACCACTCTCCACCCAGATGAAAATGGCAACATGGAAATGCTGGGGTGATATTAATTGCAGGGCCCGAGAAAAAAAAGAGTATTACACTGATGAGGCTGCCCCTTATACGTAGGACCCTATTATAATTATTGTTATCATCAAATGAAATATGCAGGTATCGAATCCGAAACCGTGTTCTTCAAGGAATATCCCATCGGAGCCTCTCAACGACTGTTCTTGGAGAGCAGATCCAGTACCCTATTGGTATTGCACCTACGGCTGTTCATGCTGCAGCCCATCCCGATGCTGAAGCAGAAACCGCCAGAGGTAAGATCAGCTTTAAAAGTACCCCTTGACATAATCTCACTAGAATTAGTCTTGACAGAAATTGTGACAATTCTTGCGACCAGACTCATAAACTATAGACTATTATAAACTTAGAAGTGATCGTGCACAGTTTTTCTCCGACTTGATTTGAGTAAAAATAAACAATGTTATTAAACAAATTGACTAAACTGACCTGAAATGAAAATATTTGTTTATTCAATGATTTTATCTATAAGTATTTATATTCTCCTATCTGTAGCAGTTCTAGGGGAGCATAGGGGCTAACCCCTCCTCCGAAAATCGCTTGATTGTAAACGAAATTAAGCAAAGCACATGTAACGATGATTATACCACAAGAATGTTTTATGAGATCTCGTCTCTTCTCGTCACCCCAGGAAGATGACTTGACGAGATCTCGTCTCTTCTCGTCACTCCAGGAAGATGATTTGACGAGATCTCATTCTTCTCGTCATCCCCAGGAATGGGACTTGACAAATACTAGCCCTTGTCATTTCGTCTCTCCACCCCTAGGAAAAAAATATTGATTACATTTTTTTTTTTGTCATTGGTCCGTCCTAGACACCAGAAAATGGAAATTAACAATATGCCTGGTCCCTAAATTTCGTTTTCTAGCTGGTAAAAAAACAAGTTGAACAAAAATCATTTGTTTTTTTTAGACAAAAGCGTAAAACCTTTGTCCACATTAGGGATATAATTTTCTCTTTTAGATGCTCGTCAGCGCAAGTAAATTATAGCAAGACAAGAATAGATGTTTAGACAATTAATACCGGACCTTGATACCCGTCACAAAACTACATTGGATTGTAAATGCTTGTCTCATCAAGAACATGTTTCGGTCTTTCAGGTGCAGCAGCAGCAGATACTCTCATGGTCCTCTCCGTCGATTCCCATACAGCCATTGCTGATGTTTCGGCAGCGGCTCCAGGTGGCCTCCGTTGGATGCAGACGTATCTCTTCAAAGATCGTTTACTGACACAGCACATCGTACGTGAGGCTGAGAGGGCGGGCTTTAAAGCTCTCGTGATTACGGTTGACTCGCCTGTTTCCGGTCTTGACTCAAAAGTCAGAGCAGCTCTGAACAAGGACGCAGCCATTTTCGCATTTCGGTATGAAATTTAATATTGTTCATCTGTAATTTAGATAAATAATTCTTCTACAAATATCGGATCAAGGAAGAAATCTTAATGTAAGGCAATTTTTAAGAATTGATGTTGTAATAATTGTATTCCTCCCGGAAAAGGATTGTAAAAATTGAAATTGTTTATCTTGATTTGTGTAGCTAATGGGGACCACATTTGAATATGAAAAGAGAAAATAATATAAAAAAACCTGCAGAGCGGGAGACAAAATAAGAAAGCTGGAGGGAGGGGGTGGGGGACATGACTCATTCCATCCACAACATCTCGGTCTCATCGGTTCCTCGCATTTTAGTTATGTCATGACGGGGCACAGAAACGCCAGTATTTATCTTCTCAAAAGTAATATAGAAAGGTTTAGTATACATTCATTTGTTTTCATCCGTTGACAGTTCGATTTTTTTCCTCAGCATGAGTAATTTTGAGGCAGACATTCCTTCTTCAAGAGCAGCCAAAGCAGAAGGAGACACAAGATATGTAAAATATGTACATCAGATGCAGTATAATGACTCGGCTACTTGGGAGGACATCAGATGGATAAAATCAATAACAAACCTTCCAATTGTCTGTAAGGGAATTGTGTCTGGTGAGTCTTTAATGTATTATCTTCGAACTGTATAGTATTATCATTCTATGCCATCTGATTAAAAGCCTAGTGTAAGATCCATCATCGATCTCATTGAAATCCAAGGACTATGAACGCAAGAAGTGTCACTTCTAAAGATATTACAGAACATCATTCAGAACAACCTCATTACTAAAATATGCACATTTTTGTCAAATGTGGTATTCTTTTCTATCCTATATACTTTGGAATCTGATAGGGATAAACGAATAGCTCCTATCAGCAGATAGGTTGGATCTATTTACAAAACCCAATTATTGCGGTGACATTTTCAGAACGAAATATGCAGAATGTTTGAAACTCCTCCTTTTCTTATGAGAAGTATATGTATTGGCAAGAAAGTGAGATTATTTCTTTCATCGTTGTCAATCAATTGCTATTTATATTTACATTTATATAGCTGACTCGGCAAGGGAAGCAGCGGACGCAGGGGTTGATGGGATACTGGTGTCAGCTCATGGTGGAAGACAATCAGATGTTGCTCCTGCTCCAGTGAGTTTTATTTCGTAAACAATTCATGACCGCGGGTTGGGATGTTTTTATGGTATATACTGATCCTAAATTTCGAATTGCCAGTATCTCAATATAATCTCAAATCAACAAATACCTACATCGTTCGAAACTCGACTTCAATTCACCTTTCCTCCTCGACAAATAACTTTGTTTAGATAATTCCATCTCTTCCTCTCTCTCTCTCTCTCTCTCTGTCTCATCGTCACTCTCATTCTCTCTTTCCATTCAAATTGTAATCCACACTCTTCTCTTTCAGAATGGTATACCGATGTTCCAAATTATGATCTACTTTCCGAGATTACTCACGTTTAGGCTTCCTCCCAAATTCATAGAGGTTGGCATAAATTCGTGCCTTGCGACCATTTTTTGGAACAATGGTTTCTGAAGAAGATGTTCAGTGACACTTGTAAAGTCTAATTGTCAGTCTAAGTCTCTGATTTGTTAATTTGCTTCGCATCGCCTTTGAAAACAAACGTATTTGCAGATCGATGCATTGGCCGAGGTAGTAGATGCAGTCCGTGGTCGAGGGATAGAGGTATACATGGATGGAGGAATAAGGACAGGAACAGATGTCTTCAAGGCTCTTGGGAGGGGTGCAAGAGCTGTGTTTGTAGGAAGACCTATATTGTGGGGACTCGCTTGCCAGGTATATAATTCATATTTAGCTCAAAGGTGATTTTACTTATTGATTGATCTATAAATGTATTTATTTGTCCACGTGTAGAATAAAACACCCTAATCAGGGCGAAATTCTTGTTCCTTAGGAAGTCCTTTATCTAGTACCGATCTCGAGTACCTATTTTGCTTTTTCTTCTGAATAAAGGGTACCCAAAATCCTTTTCGGACCCAGTTTTGAGTTTGTGTATAACAGGCAATAGGGGGGGGGGGCATGTTTCAAACACTGTCAGATGGGACTTAGTCTTCTGATAATTTAACCTCTTTCGGCACAGACTGATTTCTTGCTATGATAAACAAATTCCATTACACCACCCAAAACGCGTTATTCCAACAAATTCAAACTAAGCAAATGTTTATTATGATTTTCATGATCATGTCCAAATTAATTTCAAACAAACCAATATGAATTGTATATTCAGTGGCGGATCCAGGAATTTCGTACCGGGGGGGGGGGCACAAAATCGCATGGGGTGAAATATATGAAAAACGATGGAGCGAGTCGTCAGCGGCGAGGGAGTGGAACGACCAAGCGGGGGTGGGTCTGGAAGGGGGTCAGAACCCCTCCCTGAGTAGGAAACATTTGCAATTTTAGAACCACATTAGGTGCATTTTCAGGCACAAATTCCTGGAGTAATATGACGTAAAATTGCTTTCCCCTACCCCCTCAAATTACGAAGAGGGATCCAGTGGCGGATGATGGGATCTGGATCGGGCACACAGAAGATTTGTTTATGTTGGGAACCGGGGTAAAATGCAATAAATTATTTTAAAAAGTATTGCATTTTCTGTGTTTTTTTATATTTATGAAAACTGCCCCCTACCCTAGCCCCCGCTGCGTACATTCATGGTTCAGTGACAAAGCAATGGCCTCGTAACTGTGAGGCCTCAGGATCAAAACCGTGTCGATGTGCTATATTAGTGCCCTTTTGTCGGGCATTAATCGTTATTACTGTCATCAATGACTTAAGAGCGTAGGTCCCATAGTTGATAAGCAATGTAGCATACACATGCTTCAGCAGTCACGCAAAACACACATTGGCAAATTAGTATTTAATAAAATCTGAGAATGTATACTATTATCTAGATCTATTATTTTTCAATTATTTTTAAAATAATTCCATAAATTGGGGTAAAAAAAATTATTCCACCTTTATGAGCGACAGTGTACTAACACAATGGAGACCATAAAAAGCAGTGCACGATAACGTCTTTTTAAATCAAGTAACAGTTTAAGGGGGGTTTGACCCGATGACGATGCGGATACTGTGTGGGTCTGGAGTCTCTGGACACAATCATGATGGCGTTGTTCTATTCACATCACATTTTCACTTGGCAGCCCAAGGTGGGGGGGGGGGGGTTAAACCCCTTAACCCCTCCCCCATCCCCCACAGATCCGCCACTGGGATCTTTTGCAAACTGGAAGCAATAAGCATTGCATGTAGGTGATGGAAAAAAAGTGCTTGCGAAACGGATAGAAACTTCGCGGCCACAGGGATGACAGAAAATAATATGACAATGAAACCAGCAACTGTGGCAGGATTAATGGCGGGGACAATCTGCATGCTAAAAGAGCACTTAGAATACGTATATCGGAAAATTAATTCAAGACTAAGTTATAAGTTAGAAGTTAGAAGTTGGAAGTTATAAAGGAGATAAAATCTTTGGTATTAGTCATGTTCTACTTAAAATTGCATGCCCCCCGCCCCTTACCCGGTAAAAAAAAACACCTTCTTATATAGGATTTCCCGGCCAAATTCGCGTGTTTATCATTCGAATTCACTTACTTTGCATTTAAGTTAGCGCAGAATGGCTTTGTCATGCCAATTATCATTCAATTTTCCAGTTTTTGTATTTAATTTAGGATTTTGTTCGAAGGGTTTCATAGATCTGTCATTCAATTTAGAAACTGCTCAACTAGCATCGAAATTAACATTCACTTGTCGAAGCATAATTTTTATCATTCAAATTAACACCTGTCATTTGTATTCGTAATATATTTATTCAAGTTAGAAATGTTAGGGGGAAGAATTGCAACAAACTTTTACAGTTTTTAAATAATGCAGTTAAAATGCATGATTTGCCATTGAGGTCTAAGCTGTTATTCCATTTATTTATTTTCAGGACAATGCAGATGGGTGTAGTCAAACATAAAGTAAAGAAGGGGCGAAATCAAGGGATATGGCATTTCTGCACGGACATGTTCATATACCCGGCAAAAGATGGGGGTACCGTACCCTCAATCGCCCCTTTTACTACAGACTCGAATTTTACAACAGTAATTCACATCGTCTCTTATACCCAGCACACCCCTCTGTTTTTCTTAAAGAGTTTCATAGTTTACTTGCCCGCCAGCAGATCGTTGGCTAAAGACATGGCTAAATAATGAATCATGTTCAAATTGTTGACTCTAGTCCCTACCCCAGTCACAATATTGTACCCTTTTTCCATAATGAAATTATGATGAAATTATGATAAATTTATATTGAAACATAAGACAAACAACTTCCTTACATGAACATTTACAAATATACTGAAACCATCATGTCCGTAGATGCAAGTCTTTTTTTTCCTTCTTAACAATCAAACTGAAATGCTGATGAATATCAGATAAATCTAATAAGTATAAGTGTATAAATGCGAGAAAATGAAATATGATGAAATACACATGAAAAAACAATCTTGAAAGAAAAGGATGAGCTATAAAAAGTGTGTAATAAATGAGAAATGTATATTGACCATCAATTTAAGTGCACAAAGTGCTAATTTGAATGCTACAAATGAATTAGAATGCTAGAAGTACACCGTCGCGTTGTCAGAAAATCGTGTTGCGCCAAATCGAATGACCAAATAGCGAAAGAAGCATACGTAGATTCTAACGAAAATTCAATAGATTTGAAAACTAGAAAAGGGAATATAAACCCGAGATATACCTGACTGCACTAAAACCGTCGAATTTGAACGCAAGACAAATTAATTTGAATGACAAACTCGCGAATTTGGCCGGGAAATCCTATAATATCATCCCCCTTTCTTTCTTTTCCCTTCTCATTATTCTCCTTTTTCCCCTTTTCTCTCCTCCGTCTTTCCTTCTTTCTTCTTTTCGGCCTTTTCTCTCCTCTCTCTTTCCCTTTCCCCTCCTTTTTCTCCTCTCCCCTTTTCTTCCCTCCCACTTTTCATCTTCTTTCTCTCTTCCCTTTTTAAAAAATCTTTTTCCTCTCCTTTTTCTTTCCCCCTCCTTTTTCTCCTTTTCTTTTTGTTTTGGCCGGGGGGGGGGGGGGACGTGATCCCTGTGCCCCCCTCTGGATCCGCCACTGATATTATAGTCAGTAGTAAATGATAGCATATTGCATAATTTATTCAAAAGCAGATAACATAATGAAATATGAGAACTGATCTATTTTCAATTTGTATTGTTTGATTTTTTGCAGGGTTCAAAAGGCGTCTCCAGTATTTTAGAAATTCTCAGAAGCGAACTAGACAATGCCTTAGCAATCAGTGGTATGTATCAGAGTGTTAACTTTTAGATACAAGAGCAACGGAGGAAAGGGGCGAAAAGAGTGGGTCCAAACGTTTGAAAGGTACATAAGTCCAACATTTCCCCTCCAAAATGAATTCTTTTGTCCAGAATTATATTTTTAAGAGCCGTGCCGGCCCGTCGAAACTCACCGACTCACTAAACTGGCGAAGGGGGTAAAGGGTAGCACATTTTAGGTAGACTTAATTTTTCTTTTGGGGTAAATGACGGGTCCACTTCCACTTAACCGTGAATTAGCTTCTGCAACGGTGCAAGATGAATAGTCAACTTTGAACACTTTCAGCTGCAACCGTTTAAAAACAAACCATTACCTTGTCCACATAACGCATTATTGCATTGCTTTTTGTCTTGCTTTTGTTAGCACTGCTTTGTGTAAATCATCTTTAACTGAGAAATATGCATTCTGATAGGCTTTAAACCACTTTGTTCTTTACACTTATGAGTTCTATATAGAACTTTAGATCATTCAAGTAGTACATTACACACGCATACATTTTAAGGGTAATACGGTTGGTCAGAACGAAATTGTGAAAGGATGTTTTAATATGTTTATCGGGCCTGGATCCGCAAGTCGTGGCCAATTGAACATTGATTCATATATAATGATTATATATTTCATTTTCTTCACAGGTTGTACGAGTCCTGCTTGCATCCCATCTGATATGGTTGTCCATGAATCATATTACCATCGGAATCCCCCAAAGAGCAAGATGTAGTTTGGCGGAAGGCAGCCAGTTTGTCACTTCACCGCTTTTGTCTCTCCAATTGAGTCACTCTGGTTCTATATATGTCCAGCCAGTCTGTCCCTATACCATTTGGGTAATAATTAATAGCGTAGCTACTGGAAAGCGGTATGCACCCCTTATTTGAATGCGGGAAAAAAAAGATAAAGAAAAGGGCTAGGTGTAAAATGGCGGAGGTTTATAAAAAATTTCGGGGTAAAAATCATACTATATCAGCACTTGATCACACAAAATGTAGAGACGTGAGCTACTGGGTTAGTCTATTATATTCCCTTCTTCCATATCATAATGTATATTCTATAAATGACTGTGTTTTGTACTTCGTCAGGGGTGAAAATGTCAGAGGTGAAAAAAAAATGTCGGGGTAAAAATCAGTGCCGTCATTATTTCTCAGCACTCTATCACACAAAATGTAGAGACGTGAGCTACTGGGCTAGTCTATTATATTCCCCTCTTCCATATCATAATTGTATATTCTGTAAATGACTGTGTATTGTACTTCGTCAGCAGTGGCTTCGTATATATATATATATATATGTATAATACAAAGTGAAAAATAAATTTGAAACTTATATCTTGTGATCAGGTTTGCATATATGAATTTATAAGAAATTTCGATATTTTAAATTTGTTGATGTAAGTTTTAATGTTTATTTGATTTTGAGGAAGCAAGCAGATAGAATATTAAGATTGAATGGGATAAAACAGAATCAGTTATAAAGATCGCACAGAAATTCCTCAAATTTAGTCATCAAACCCATCTTTATGTTCATCCCAGCAAAGACTATTATGACAAGAAAACATTAAGAGAAAGACACGGATATGCTTATTCCCCCTCATCAATACTTTATTACAAAGTTTAACAAAGAATATCGAAGCTTCGCTTGAATGTCAGATAGTAGGCATACATGTAGTTATAGTAAACGTTGAGACATTATCTATCCAGGTGTTTGTCATGTGCATGCTTTCGACTTTTATGCAGAACGTTTCGAAAGGCATAAATTATTGTATTTGTTGGGTTAAACATAACATAGTGTAATTTTATATAATAACGTCAATTTGTGATTAAGAAACCGGTTTTTTGTTCTGCCAAATTCATGATGCATTTTGTTTAATGTGTAGACTTCTACAGATATGTACCTGCTGGAAAAGGGTAATCTCGCTAGTCAAGGACCGCTATTCATAACGTGAAACTTCCAAAACGTGAAGGACCGCTATTCATAAAATGGAAAGGGGTCGCTATTCATAAAGGCGTAAAGACCGTTATTCATAAGGACCGCTATTCATAATGTAAGATTAGGGTTGTCAATTCATAATTCACATTGAGGGTCATAAACCTTAAGGAACGCTATTCATAATACGAAACCGGGGTCGCTATACATAAACAGGAAGAAGGGGCGCTATTCATAATTTATTTTAGGGGTCACTACTCATAAGGGCCGCTATGAAATCATTTATAATATCAGATATAATAATATAATATATTATGACACAATCATTATATGCGAATCCTCCCCGAACCCCCCCCCCCCCCCACCCCCACATACACACGCGCGCGCGCGCGCACACACACGTACACACATACTGGTGGCCAATTAATTTATTTCTGTTTTCCCATTGTTTCTTAATTATTGTTGTGAGGGTGTGTGCGTGTGTGTGTGTGGTATGTGTGTGTGTGAGAGAGAGAGAGAGAGAGAGAGAGAAAGGGAAAGCTAGAGAAAGAAAGAGAGGATAGAAAGGCAGATGGAGAGGAGAGAAATATAGAAGAGAGGGAGCAGACAGACATTGAAAATATGAAAGAGAGACAGATTGGGGGTAAAGGGTGGTTAATGGAAAGAAATATGAATAGAAAGATGGATGAACATAGACCAAAAACAAAAACAGGTAAAAAAGGGGAGATTAAAGAGATATTAAAATATAAGAAAAATAACATGAACTGGCACAAAATCTGAAATAATTTTCGTCGCATGAAACACGCTGTTTCTCTAAAGCACTCCCATCATACAACAAAAATGTGAAATTTTCACACGCGTGAAGTTTCGCTTTTAAAGTGCTTTGAACAGCACAATTTGTTAATTCAATAGAAATTACAATTTTCAGTCAATTGTTGGTAAAAACAAAGGGTTAGGACCAAAGACGTTTAAATATACAGCCCTCCTAACTCATTGGTAAACATGACCATATTATGTATCAGAGCTTTTAAACATATAGTGGTGCTACTGCGTGAATTTAAGAAAAATCGTGATTATTAGAAAACTTTCATTAGCACATATCCAGTATTCATATCCGTGGGTTCTTACAAATTAATTTGGTACACAAATAGCGACCCCTGTCTTGAATACATTATGACACATAAATATTGATTGTTGCGTAACTCCAAACCTCCAACATATTGCGCGTAGGCCATTGTTACGTCAAGAGCTCTGCGCACATGATACACACATATGAATATTCATCTAACTGGCGTATCCTTGCGCGCGATTGGTCGAAAGTTTATTCCATGGTGATCGCGCATGCGCATAATGTAGTAAGCTAGCTTCGCATCAACAAACGCTCATTCTTGTCTTATCTCTTCGATTGGGAGCAAGCTCATTGAAATTTCGGAGATTTTACGAGGATTTCCACAAATTCCACGCCTGCAAGTGTCTGAGAAAGCTATTTCATCACAATACTAGCGTCTGTTTGTCGGAAACTTTACTTTTTTGTTCAGGTATACACGATAATCATGATAATTTCAGACATAAAATTATTATGTTTAATTTGATTGAATTTTCTGTTGAATTCCTGCACTATCAAAGTCTGCAGAATGTATATCCGTTGTAGTCATTTACAATTTTAAACACTCGAAGCTAATGTTAGACATTCAAACACCCTTAGTATAATTTATCTTTAAAATTTACCAAATCACGGTAATCATTATAATATATCTTTGATTTCAGAAGTTGGGAACTTCGGTTATCATTCCAGTGAATAACTGAACGAGATTCCTGCTCTGAGCAGGAGATTCAAATACCCAGACTTTGGAACAAACCTAAATCACAGAGACTCACATTTTCGAGCTTGTGGATGTACCAAAATATCTACCATGGAGATTTCACTTAATCTCGCTCAAAAGATCGAGGCTGATACTCCTACTCAAAACGGAGACTGGCAAACTCAGAATATACTCAACACAGAGACTCTCACTCGCGAGCCTGTGGACGAGCAGACTCAGTTTGACATGGATTCAGTTGTGGTCCCCATTCAGCTCAAGGCTGAGCCCCCTACTCAAGGTGGAGACTTCCAAACTGAAACTGGACTCAACACAGAAACTCTTACTTATGAGCAATTGGAAGAACAGACTCAGTCTGATACAGTCTCAACAGAGGCTCACACTCAGAAGACCGAGGCTGAGCCCCCGACTCCACGTGGAGATGAAGAATTTCAGACTCCTGAGAAAGCGTCATTGATTGACGCCCCGACCCAGTCCGGAGATACTGAGTTTCAGACTCAAGATCACATGGAAAAGCAAAAGGTAGGTTGCTTCCGAATACTGTCTTTTCAGATGTTGCATGAGGAAGAGTGGAGAGAGTATCATAGTCAGAGAGAAAGAGGGATGTGAGCGAGAGAGAAATGAACAAACACAAGCAAATAAATGAACTAACTTGACTATCTAAAAGACATTATGGCAAATGAGTTGGAAGTGTTGAATATTCATCTAATGCTCAGACTAGGAAAACAAAAGTCTGCCTTTGAGTATATTATGACGAAAAGATATTCAATTGCCATTGCCTTCAGACAATTTTTTAATTTCACAGATCACTTTAAAAAAAAAGTTTTGTTAACTTAATCATCAACTTTTACGATACCATTACAGTATTACAATACCTTGCTGCAAGTAGTCAGTGCAATCAGCGGAGTATCAGCTGATACCTCCCCTGAAGTCCTGGCCATGATTCTTCTGGAACGCTGGCAGGAGAAGGACGCAGAGACCCAGCGCCTGAGCGACGAACTCATAAGGAATGATGAGGAGAAGACCACCGCACAGGCCCAAGTTAAGGTATTCTTGATAATCTCAATTAAATTCTCCAAATGTATAGTTTAATTTTTTTAACTTAACATCGTAATAAAATTAAAACGTATAGCATTACAGCCACAGGAAACAGCAATAATGATAAAAACTAGCAAAATCATAATTATCTCTTTTCTAGATAAAACTAAAAGTAACGATTTGACCACGCCCAAAGTAATCAAATTTGCAATGTTTAAAACACATTTTCTACCCCATTTCAATTCTTACTGTTTATGACTTCTAACATTATATAAACAAACATTAATATGACTTTTGCCATTTTTTCTCCATAAAATACCTCGTCAGTTTTCATGTATATTATATATGCCATATTTTTCTTTGAAATCCATTTTCTTACACATCTATCTCTCCAGAACTTGATCACCGCGGCTTGTTCCATCTCCGAGGCAACGGAGGACTCCACCCCAGAAGATGCGGCTGAGAAGCTCCTCGAGGCTCGACAGGTTCTCGACGTCCGGCGTTCCGACTGCACTGCAACTTGGAGAGAAAGATTTAGGACCATGACAAACAAAATGGACCTCCAGATCAAGGTAATTAATTACCGTTTGTGTGTGACATTTGTAAGATTTTTAAAGCAAAAACAGTATAGTGCATCTGAATAATAACGTTTTTTTTTTTTTTTAATTTGCTTTGCTATTTTTGTTTTCCTTTTATGGAGGCAATGTTTTCTTTTTTTTTATATAAAAAACGATTAGTGAAAAGTTTACAAAAGTCTGATTTAACATTTTACTATGCTAAACATTTAATGGATTCATTATAATTGTAAACATTTTAATCTTAGTTTACAACATCTTTCTTCTTATCTATTTTCTATTATCCTCGTATTCATTTTCGTATTTGTTCTTTTTTAGATTTCAAACTCTCTTTATAATTAAACGCGGCCGTAATTAGTTTTTAGTTATATTTACATTTAATAATAATATTTCTTATGAAATTTATCTTTATCAGCCTCACCCCACCACCCCCCTTAACCTTCACCACCCCTTCATTTCTTTCACTGTATCACTGCTGACCATAAACCATTAGTTGTTTTTGGTACGGTCTTCGTTTAGTCATGTCAGTTCATATACCTCATCTTGATCATCTCCTATCTTCTTCATTACATTTTCTTCATTATTTTTCAAAATTATCCTTAACATCTTCCTCTCTTGTTCATTCGAATGTTCTTGTGCTATTCTATTATTCATCATCTCCCCCTTCTCTCTCTCTCTCTCTCTCTCTCTCACCCACACACACACACACACTCCCCCTCTCTCTCTCTCTCCATCTCTCTCTCTCTCTCTCTCTCCCTCTCCCCCTTTCTCTTCCTTTTATTTCTCTCCATCTCCCTCATTTCACCGTGTCCACCGTGTCCTTTTCATGTTCTTCATATCCTCTTACCTATGTTTTCATTCCCCTCTCTGTCCTTCTCCCCTTTTTCCATTGTCCTTCTTCCTCTCCCTCTCCTCCCCGGCCGTCTCCTCCTCCTCCTCCTCCACCTTTAGACCTTGGCCGATCCAATCAAGCTGATCACAGAGAGCATGAATGCTATCCAGTCCCCAAAGGTCCTGGCCCAGAACCTCAGACAAGCTTGGGACCAGGTCCAGGCTCAGAATGACGAACTTGAACTAGATTTGATGGTAAGGTTATCAACAATTCAGGTCAATTTTACTCTTTGCACAACCGATAAACAGTACAGAGAACAAATAAACCTGAATTCCAAAAATAGTGAAAATGTACAGAAACTTGACAATAATAAAAAGTATAAAATAGATATTGCCATTTCCAACACAACAGTTTTTAGTGAAATTCATAAATAAAATTAAAAACATAATCAAACAAATTATTGCACGAGCCGTCGCTAAAATTCTTAGTGATTTAATTGAGAGTGTACAATCGCCACTGAGTTTATTTATCATTAATTGTTTAAGGCGAAAGTTTATCCCTTCATCAGCAAAACGTTTACTGCCCCCCACCAATTTAAGTGTCACTGATAATTATATTGCTCTTTACTTCTCTATTTTAGACGGCCACTGATCGGGTCAAACAATTTGAGTCGCGCTTGGAAGCTCAAGCACAGGACGTCAAGGTAAATTAAATCCACATTTTATTGACAAACATTACAATTAAAACAAATTCTTCACCTTAGTGAATAATGTTATTGGTATAGCTTCAACACATGCCAGTAGTTTTACACTTTAAGTTCTTACGAATCTAATGATGAAGACATAAACTAGAAGACTTTTGTGAAATTCGGGAAGGTTCCAGATTCGCGAAAGCTTAATGCCACGATATAAACGAATCACAGCACTAATCGCGTTAGCATAATACAAAAAATATACTTTTAATCTTACAATATAAATTCACTTCATAATAAGCAAAGGTAATTTGGAAATAGTATCATCAGCCTTGATTTTTCCTTATCAGTGCCTCGCCACCGATGTCGGCGTCTGCCTCGCACCCGATATCAACCACTCCGATGTCGTCGTCGAGCTCAGGTGGTCTTTCGACGACCTCCAGAAGGAGATCGCGGCAAAAGAAGAGCAGATCGAGGTAATAAAACAGAAAAATAATTTGAACATTTAGAAAGATCAGCGAACATATTTCTTTTAACCAACAGTTGTGTAAATGCTGATAAGATCTACTGTACGCCTACAATTTGATGATAGAGAATAATACCTCTGTATATTAATTATTATACTTCCTACACGTATTATCAAAATAGAACCTGATATCAATGATGACCTATATAGATAGTAAATGAGTGGAAGATATAAGACGAGAGGGATTGGAAGATAAAGAGAATTTAGGAAACAGACAGTGATGAAGAGAAAGTCGAAGGCGACAGAGATGCAAAGGAAAGGGCAGACGTTTAAAATTTAAATTGCGTAGATGGTGTTTTTTAAATAAATATTAAACATTACAAATGCAGTCTGGCAAGTCATCTCATTCAATACGCATTAGAATCCAAAATAAAATACATTGAAGAAAAATATGTAGCAAATTGGCAGATTTTGACTGATTCTTTTGAAACCTTATAGGATCTTCTGCTCAAGATGAAGGCTCTGACGTCATCCCTCGAGGACCTCCAACCCCTCCTTGTTCCCGAGCCCAAGAAGAAAGAGAAGAAGAGGAGCAAGAGACTGCGCCTGAAATGGTGGAAGAGGGCACCTGAACAACAAGAGGTATGGGTCAGCCCCCCCCCCCCCACCCCCGCCGCCGCAGCCCTCTGCAGTCATAATGATGAATACGTAACTAATTGAAATACGTCAATATTTATAGGTGATTTAATCTGGTGTGGTAGTTCGATATAAAACATGAGAACTGCCAAATGAATTAGGCAGCTGGTAAATTATGCACTTGAGCTGGAAACATGAATGTTATTATACAATTTATTATTTACTATAAAGAACTAACCAAATCATCTACATGTACGTTGCATTCTATTATACTATATACTTAATTAATGATAATCATTTTGATCGGGAGTTTCTATATGTTCGGATTGTCCTTTTTTCGGATCGAAATCGTAGAATAGGTTTAATACGTGTAATATCTGTAACATTATACCAACGAGTTTTTTTTTCTTCTGAAACTGAGTAAGGTCTAAGTAGACAATTTATTTGAGGTGAAATTAATGTTTCATCGTTTGATTGTGATTGGTCATTTTCTTATCACGTGACAGGAGTCCAACAGTTATCTTGAGAAGTTGCAAGAAGGTCTCATCAAACAAAAAACAACCATAAGGTAAGTTTATTTTGAGTTGAGTTCAAATTGACTTTGCCTTGTTTTAGATACAATATGGGGAGTTATGATATGATAGCATAATCATGTTTATGATAATCATCTTTTCCTATTTCGTTCAATGCAATATTTCTACATCACATCCCCCTCCCCCTCTCTTTCTCTCTTATTTCATTTCCTATCCTTCCTTTAATAATTATGTTATTCCATACTCTTGAACCCGGCCTTTTTTCATTTTCCCATCACCCTTAAAACTCTTCATCACACTTTCACCACAACCTTGTCTACAGTCTTCTCGAGGCCAAGATGACCATACTGGCTGATCAGATGAAGAAGGAGAAAGATTGTCTGGAAAGACAGAAGGCTTCCAGGGCTGAGCTCCAAAACGACTTCAAACTTCTGCAATTTGACAACCAAAAGAAAGAGACCCTAATTCAAAGTCTCCGGGACCTTGTCGACACGTAAGCCAATTTGATAATTCTTTTCTTTTCTTTAAAAACAAAAACTCCGGTGTCTAGAATAAGTTCTGTACATTTAAACGTCTTACTAAGCTCTGTTAAATTGTCATTAATAATGTAGCAAGTATGACTTCCCACTCAGAAAGGTATCTTTCAATAAGAAGCAAATTGCTTCAAGTATATAGGCAAGTGTTTCCATTGAGAAAATCTGCCTTCATTTTTAAAAGAAATTACAACCTAAATTGTATTCCCGTCAAAGCCAAAGTTGGAAATAAATGTCAAAAAGCAAATAAAGAAACAAAACATTTCAAAGAGATTAATTTTCAAGTTTTATTTTTTCATTTTCTCTTGCAATACAGCCTGCAGAAGAACTGCTTGAACAAGAACAGGGGCGCTGCTCGGTTCCAAGCGAGAAACGCGGCGGATCATGCGACCGTTGCCTCAATGCCAACCATCAAATGCGAGGTCCTAGATATTGATGACATCCTGCCTTTCTCAGGATGCCATAAACCAGGTGACCTTAGCAACATGCCTGTCCTCGGCAAAGGCACCTACGGCAAGGTGTACCTTGGTCGCCATGGTGATGACCTTCGACCCATCGCCATCAAGCAGCCAGTGTTGCATTCGGACTACCGCAGGGACATGCTGCAGCAAGAGAAGCTGCTGATGAATGAAAGAGCCACGAATGAGTCCATGGTGCAGCAATTGCTGTCAGGGTCTCCCTACTTCCCCAAGATGCTTGGGATGGTTACCATCGGTAATGACCTCTGCACGGTGATGGATTTCATCGGCAACAAGAAGACTGGTAGGACGTACCCTCTCTATCGAGCCCTGACCCGCCGCTTCAAGTCCAACCCAAAGCTCGGCCTGATCAACATGTTTCAGGTCTGTGAGGATATCATCAAAGGCATCATGGAGCTCCATCGGGAAGGATACCTGCATAATGACCTGAAATCAAACAACATCTTGCTGGAGAAGCGAAGCCAGCGCTGGCACGCCATCATCATCGACCTCGGATTAGCCAGTGCAATGGCTTACGCCAAACAGAGGCGATTCTCCGACAAGAGAAGGGCTGAGTACAGATCGAGAAAAATTTACACTTATATGGCCCCTGAAGTTGTCCTGTATGGAAAGCGCAACTCAGTGGCCTCTGACATCTACTCTTTCGGCGTCATCCTCGAGTCCATCGCCAGGAAGATCAAGTTCAGCGAGGTGGCGGAACTGGCGGAGGACTGCACCGAGCAAGATCCACTCAAGAGGCCGCACAGCATGCAGGAAATCCTCCTCAAGATGGAAGCGATCAGTGCTTCCTACTACTGAAGAGGCTAGGGGACGGGGACGGGGACGGGGTTGGAGTAGGAGTGGCCGAGGCATCACTCATTTGCGAGGACGCTGGTACCACATTCCGGATGGATCAAGAATAGTGCCAACACCACAGCTGTAAGGACCATCAAGAGACTGTCTTCCTCTTGCGATCATCATTTAAAGGTGTGCCTTCACATAACAACTCATCCTGGTTGTTAGATGGTCTTCCATCCCTGAAGCCTCTACTTTATCGGTCAGCTATTGGCTACAGTCGAGACAGAAACCTCCATCATCCTCAGTCTCTTAAAATAATTAAACACAGTGGAAAATGCACTGGCAGAAACTACCCTCTAAAAGCAAAAACAAGGGGGAGAAACTGCTCCAACACTCACTCTAACTATCGTCACATGGGAATGGTTGTTTATAGCCACTATCGAACAAGATTGGTGAAAACGGAAGTTGAATTTATTGCAGCCCCATGTTACATTGACTTGGATGGAAATCGTCACTTATTGGAATAAAAAAGGAAACCAATCAGCATCTTAGACAGTAAGCTAAACGAGAATAGAAAAACAAAAGAAAAGAAAGGAAAAAGAAAAGAAAAGAAAGGAAAAAGAAAAGAAAAGAAAGGAAAAAGAAACAAACAAATAAAGAAAAGAGAATAAAAGAAACAAAGCAACACTGAAACAAAGGAAGAAAACAAAGAATCAAAGAAACGCAGAAACAAAAATAAAAGGAAATCTTTCTGATTAAAGGCAATTATTCTCTAGCGTCACTCGTCTTCCCGTCCAAGGTATTCGGATCACCTCATTGTACTGATCACACCGCTCCCTGACATGCGTCCTCTACGTTCAATGGACGACGGGGCACAAGTTCAAGAATGTATTACTGGTATCAGAGGTATATGACATTTCTCACAGAATAATTGATCAAGGATCATATCAACTTACGTAGCTCTGTAACTGATTGAAAGATAAGTGATGAATCAAAAATACGGACCAAATTAATCTTGAACCCGAAGAAGCTTGACATGACGCACGTATCTATAATAAAGTTTTTGAAAGTGTTAAAACACAATCCTTTATAATTCAGTGGCCTATATAGCCTGTAAATTTTGTTGTCGTTTCCTCAAGGAAAATTTAGTTTAATAAATATGGAGAAAACATGAGGTGTGAATAAGAATACACAAAATAAGGGTATTTCGAAGGGAAAAGCAAGAGAGGAAGATAGAGAAAAAGGTATAAGAGAGAGAGAGAGAGAGAGCTAGATCATGAGAAAGTGTGTGCGTGTGTGTTTGTGTATGTGTATTTGTGGTAGGCATGGCGCTTTCCATAATGTTTTTAATATTACTGAATAATGACTGCAAACAATCACGAAACATAACATGCATAATGTCACTTTTTATTGTTTTCTGTTCTAATGTACCCTCCCGTCTTCTTCCTTTTTTTCCTGTTTTCTCTTAACTTGTTCTTTCAACTTCTTCTTTTTATATATTCTTCTTTTCTTCATTCCAAATTTTCACGTAGGGCTACTCACTCATTTAGATTAAATGATAAACGAAAGAAAAAGTATAAAAAGTAAGGGGAGGAGGTTAATACAAGATTAAACGATCCCCTCACAAACCCTCCCCAGTCGGTCGCTTTTAATCTACCTGATACGTGTGACGTCCATTCAAGGCAACGCATTAAAAGGCGGATCGTGCGAATCTAAAAGTCCCTATTCATGCTCACTGAAGCCGTGCCTCTGATCGTTGCAATGTTCCCTAATATTGAATTCGATAGTATTTCGAAATTTCTCAATTCATACTGGTGTGTATATGTTATATTTTATACCAGGGTAATTATAATGGAAATGGATTCACAGCTTCAAGCCACTTAACGGTTGGTCACTTGTATGAAGCCGATCACACGCTAAGGAATTGGTCAAGCACAATTAAGGTAAATTAGATAATTACATGTATTCATATTTTATGTTCTCGACTAATTTTTAGCGGGCATTTCGATAACGTGGCAGTACCTTAGATTACTGTAGTTACACCAGGGACGTGACAGAGAAGCATTGGAATCAAGCTGCTCTCCTTTGCCACGTGCTCCAAGCCGCCGAAAAGTTATACGCTAATTTGCAACTGTTGACCAGGTGGTGAGATAAAAGAGATAAAAACACCTTCTTTTTTTTTTTTACATAATAGCAGTGAAGGGATGTTCCTTTAATATTGTCTACCTGAGGAACTGCATATTTTATGCACACGCGGCATACTAGTACCTTGAGCATGTAAAGGCGCTATATAAATGTACTAGATTTAGGAAAATCAAGGTTGACGCATTCTCGATCGCCGACTGAGACGACGTAACGCATGCGCAGTGCCTTAAAATGACGTCACACGCTGCAGTCAAAGCTGTCGACATGCAAATCTAAAAGTCCCTAATAATAACCGCTTGCATAACACGTGATTACGACTCCAAACATCTCCTTTACTTTTTTACCTTGCAAACATATACAAATTCCGCAAGGCTCCGTCCACCTGTAGACCCACTCCAGCGCGAGCACGCCCCAGTAAAATCCAAAACCAATCAGGCAAGAAGCCCGGCAATAGGGACTTTTAGATTTACACGACGAGAACGTGGACCGCCACGTGTGACATCCTTTTAAGGTAATGTGACGTCATTTTAAGGCACTGCCGGGCACGGCCCAGTGCCTTAACTCAATGTCACACGCGGCAGTCCACGCTCTCGTCGCGTAAATCTAAAAGTCCCTATTGGAAAGCAAACACGTCCCTTCTATTCTCTCTGAATTAGATTTCGCGTCGGCCAGACACTTCATTCGGATCCAGCGAAAACAAAAGAAAAGGCGCCACCATCCCACCACCAAACCACTCACCCTTCCGATTCAAATACTAAAAAGTGAAAGTGCTCGGAATACATTTCTGGCAATGAAAGACATATTCACAGATAGAAAGGTGAACCTTGCGCTTAGGTTCAGAGTATAGACACAGTGAGAGGTTTTGGAAACACACAGACGAATGCCTGAATGATTCTATATGAAACAGGAGTGAGGGTGGGTGTGTGTGTGGGGTCACGCATTATATTGTGAACGTTTAGAAGAATGCGTTTCTCATTAATTACTCATTGGGCAATTTTCTTTGGGTTTTCTTTGGTGTTTTGCTTTGAGAGATTCCTAAACATGCACAGAAAGTTGAATGTATAAGAAGGCTTTGAATGAGCGACAGGTAGAGAGAACTAGAATGCTGTTATCAACTCTGAACTCCTTTAGTTTTCTTGGAAAATACAATATTTGGCTTGCTTTACTAGCTACAATCTGTGAGTTTCTATTCCAATTTAGCTTCTCGTCAACAAAAATTACCCTGTCCAATTATTTATATTCTGAAACCTGTTCAATACAATGGCCATGGATAACCAAAGATTCATGTAATTGGATTTGAAGTGAACGCCGAAAGTCAAAAATAATTTCCTTAGTTTTGTTTACATTCAGGATGAAATGACTATCACACCATTCAACAAACTGTTTGACTTGCTCAAAATAAACTCTAGCTTCATTCAGTAGAAATACATTAATGACAGTATCATCGGCGTATTTGATTATTGCACAGTTGGATTTTGAAACTTTACAGTCGCTTGTGTATTGAAAACAAAATCGGAGAAATTACGCACCCTTGTGGTGCACCTATACTCAGTGACTTTAACACCTGATGTAATAGTATTGTACTTAACCCATTGTGGTCTATCTGCAAGAAAGTAATGGATAATCATGGAAAGTTTGGGTTGAGTGGAACATTCAGATTCAGAAGTCTATCAATCAGTAAATGTGGTACAATCGTATTGAAAACACTTGAAAATCAAATCTGACATAGGACGTTGGGGCTTCAAGATGTTTGTACAGGCTATGAAAATATGCAAGTACCTCACACTTCTGTTTTTTTAATATGCAAATTGAGATTGATCAAAATCATTCACTTGACATCTAAAACAAATTAGCAAGATTCTTCCTAGGCACTTCATGACATAGACGTAAGAGTAACTGGTCGATAATGATTTAACCCAATATATACATATCACCAATTCTCCGTTCTCTGGTTGCCAGTTGAAAAAAGGATTATTTTTAAATTATGTTACTTGTACATCATTCAGTTTACTCTCTTTCTTCCCCTACATACCTGAGCAACTCTGTTTCAAAATACAACCCCACACGAAGTCTTCGCTCCTCATCAGACACACTATTACTTAATACACCCAGAATAAAACATGCTTGGGGGAACGGGCTTTCTCAGCCATGGGTCCAAAAACTGTGGAATAAGCTCCCTCTAAAATTACGTCAACTGTCATCGACAGAAACATTCAAATTACAACTAAAAACCTATTTGTTTCTTTCGTTGTAATTATTGCAATATTCTAATTTACTATGTCTAGGAGAATTCCGAATTTGTTTTTCGGTTTATTGTTTTTTCTTTCTGATGCCTGTTACATGTACTCTTTTCTAAGCGCCATGAGCACCAAAAGGTGGACCTGTGCGCTATACAAGTAGCCACTATTATTATTATTAGGTGATACGTATGAAATATACGTATCACCTTTTGATTTCGTCAAGATTTTTATTATTAGGTGATACGTATGAAATATACGTATCACCTTTTGATTTCGTCAAGATTTTTCTTTATTAGGTGATACGTACGAAGTCTACGTATCACCTATTGATTTCGTCAAGATTTTTATTATTAGGTGATACGTATGAAGTCTACGTATCACCTATTGATTTCGTCAAGATTTTTATTCCTAGTATTCTTCCTCGATTTTGTTCGCAGGATATCTCAAGACCGAATGAAGCCATTGTTATGAATCTTTCAATGATGATAGATCTTAGTCTAACTTAGAACTGCGTGACTTTTCAAAGACTCAAAGTCATCGTGACGTCATCCAGGCGCCATCTTGTGAAAATCAACTAATGATCATATCTTCATAACGGAAAAGTATTTCTCATTCATAATTATCACGATTAAGATCAATATCCGTCCGGTCAATTTCAGGTCAATAAACGTGCGCAAATGCGCGCGTGCGCGCTCGTCCGCGCGTTTACGCACGCGCAAAAATTTAAAATGCTCTAAATCATCCCAAAAAATGTTTGCATACGTTTCAGGCCATATAGAGCATTTGATAAAAAAAATTGCGCGTACTAGCATTTTGCAACATAGAATCGCCGAATTTTCTTTATCATCATATTTGGCACATTTTTCCAAGCTTTTTGATAACTTGTTCATCTTTTAATAACGCAATGAGCGTCGCCAAAGTTGACAGCGCGCGCGGATCTGCGTTATCATTATCCACAATACATGGGCAAAATCATGCCTATACAAAATTCATTGTAACTCTTCAGAATAGATAGGAACTCCCAATATTTTTTTATATTTAGATAGATTATGAGTCGGAGATATGATTTCATGTCTCATTTGACCCTCAATTAAATCATGACGTCATCATAATGGCCTCCGAACTCAAAATTTCAATTTGCGTATTATGACGTAAGCATATTTTTGGAAAACTGATTGTATCTCTGTAAATAGTGATTAATTTTGTTTCAAATTTTGATATGTTCTAGCTGAGACAATTTTCTACAAATACAGAGTCCACAATTTTTCATTTTTGACAAAGGCATCATGGCGTAATCTTGCAATTAAAGGAGGCATGTCATTTTTTTACATTTTGCGTGTATTCTCAATGGGACATGACTTTTTCTCAAAAGAGGATTCTACATTTTTGTCTTTCGCGAGCAATATCGCCCTTATTTCTGCATGGATTTTGTTGATTTTTAAGTATGTTGTCGCTGAGACAATATGCTATCACAAATGTGTCATTTATTTTTCAATCAGATGCCGGGATCATGCTCATATTTCACTTGCAAAGTAAGATTTCAGAATTCCATTTCCCGTTTACGTGTAATCGCTATGGGAGATGTTTTGGTATATCGGTATACGCACTTGACTTCCAACCTCGAGATCCCTGGTTCGAGTCCGGGTGTTTCCAACAATATTTTTTTTCACTTTTTTTCCTTTTGACCTTTCACTGTACCATCTCCTTTGAATATTAAAACACGTAGATTCGCAAATAATGTAATAAACAACCCTTTTTACTTTATTATTACCCTATTTTCACTTGATCCATTACTTTTTGCGTGTAATCCCTATGGGAGATTACTTTTTCTCAAATCTGGATTCTACATTCCTGTCTTTTACGAGCAATATCGCCGTTATTTCTGTATGGATTTTGTTGATTTTTGAGTATGTTCGTCCGCGCGTTTACGTGCGCGTAAAAATTTAAAATGCTCTAAATCATCTCAAATTTTTTTTGCATATGTTTCAAGCCATATGGAGCATTTGACAAAAAAATCACTCAAACGCGCATGCGCGCGCGCTTTTTGCGCGTTCTGGAATTTTGCAACATAATTATAATCGCCCAATTTTTTCTGTCATCATGTTTGACACATTTTTCCAAACATTTTGACACCATGTTAATCTCTTTATCACTACTAATAACGGAATGAGCGTCCGTTCAAGATAAATATCCGTGCGCACTAGCTCTTGTATTACATAGCATATATGGGCAAAAACATGCCTATAAAAAGTCCATTGGGATAAATAAGGATTGCCAAGTTTTTTTCATATTTAGATAGAGTATGAATCGGAGATATGATTTCATTTCTCATTTGGCCATTAAATGCATCTTGACGTCATCATAATCGCCTTGGAAGTCAAAATACAAAATTGCATATTATGACGTCATTATATTTATGGACAATTTAGTGTATTTCTCATAATATTGACTGATTTTCTTCCAAATTGAGGTATCTTGTAGCTAAGGCAATTGCCTACAAGATAAATACACATTGCTTTTTATTTCATTGATGTCATCATAGTACAAAATTCAATTAAAGGCCACATGTCAGAATTTTTTCAATTTGCGTGTTATGCCTATGTAAGGTGAATTTCGTTCACATCATGAATCTACATGACATTGATCTTTGAGCACTATCTAGCTCATTTGTGCTTTATGTTCTCCCAAATTTTGATACGGTGTAGCTAAGAAAATTATCTACAAGAATGACGTAAATTATTTATCATTTTGATGACATCATCATAGTGAAAAATTCAATTAAAGGCGACATGTCAGAATTTTCTTAGTTTGCGTGTTAGGCGACTTTTTCTGAAATCCTGATTCTACAAATCTCTATCAAATACCTGAAGGGGGCGCTATACCACTCTTAATCATGGTCACCAGGGAATTTCAGTATAAACTTTTACATAACATCATATTTTGTAATGATAAACTGTATCTTTTTGGATTAACACAGTCAAATGTATGTTCCTTTTGTAGAAAAGAGATAGAAACCTATCGTCCTATCTTCTTTGAATGTTCTGAAGGGTCCAGAATATGGAATGAGGTGGAAAACAATTTAAAGATGTTTCATTTTCTTAATATGCAATGGATTGATGTGTTACTAATACCCCATTCACAGTGGTTTTGAAATTTGTAGCGGCGTTGTAGCGGAGCGGCGACACCGCCATAACACCGCTACAAATGCATTCACAGTAGAAAAGTTATCCCGCTGCAGCAGCGGGATAAATATCATGTACCCATTCACGCTGCAGCGGGTGATTTTTATTACCTCCGTAACAAACACGTGTATGCATGGCTCATGACCCGCGAGTGACCCCGATATGACCGGAAATACTTCAGCGCGGGGTTTTCGATTGCTTGAAATTGTATCCTCGATCATAGTACTTTTTAAAAAACTAGCATTTTTATTGCTTCCAGTCAGAATATTTTAATTTTTTGAAGTGTGAAATATTTTTATTTGGATAATTATAATATCTACATAATAATAAAATCAATTTGAATCCACTGGTTACTTTATTTCTATTTCACTTTATGTTCCCCATTGCTGGAGAAAAGAGGTCAGTGATAGGTAAGTAAACAAATCACACGTGTTTGTCGCGGTGTTATAGCGGAGAGCCTTCACACTGAGTAAACACCGCGACAGCAGCGGGACTGTCCCGCTGCTGTAGCTAGGCGAACCTAGCGATAGTTTGTCGCGGCGTTATCGCGAGGCGGTGTTATCCCGCGATAGTTTATAACGGGTCCGAGCCTTCACACTGAAGACAACACCGCGACAGCAGCGGGACAGTCCCGCTGCTGTCGCGGTGTTTGAGGCCACTGTGAATGGGGTATTAGTTTCATGTTCTGCCCCTCTCATTTTTTTTTGGTCTGTCTCTGCATCTATCTATATCTCTCTCTCTACTCTTTCACCCTCTCTCCCCCTCTCTCTCTCTACTCTTTCACTCTCCGCCTCTCTCTCTCTCTCTCTCTTGCCTTGCCTCCCTCTTATTCTATTGCTCTGTCTCCCTCTGCCCTACGCAGTTGAATATAATCACCTAATAATAAAAATCTTGACGAAATCAATAGGTGATACGTAGACTTCATACTAACTTATGGATAGACCATAAATGGGAGAAGTATTTTATAACGAAAGATGAAATCGTGAAAATGCGTTCTTCTTTATGCTACACATGAGCATAATTACGTATCACCTAATTCGTCAAGGTGACGAATTAAAGTCTAGTGTGTATGTGCATTTGTGCTGGTAGACAAAAAAGGTTTCGTTACCCGGATTAATAATAATAATAATAACATTTATAATGCGCACATATCTACCCCAAGAGATGCTCAAGGCGCCTAACAAGGTAAGTACATTGAACGAAAATAATTTAACATAATTAAATATAATTCAACAACGTTATAACATCAGATTGTGAAATACACTACGTCTTAACTAAGGAATTCAGACATTAGATAGGTTTTCAGTTGTTTTTGGAACACATTTTGATTGGCTGACATTTTGATTGAATGGGGTAGGGAGTTCCATAACCGGGGTGCAGCAGCTGTAAAAGCTCTGTCTCCCCAACTCCTCTTTGTTCTTAATTGTGTTAAATTTGTTGAATTAGAGGAACGAAGACCTGCACGAGAACTTAAAGAGATAGTAAGAAGAGAGGAAATATATTCAGGGACTGATCCATTTAGTGAACGGTGGGTGAGTAGTAGAATTTTATATTTGATACGCTGTTCTATTGGAAGCCAGTGAAGGTTCTTGAGTATTTGAGTAGTATGGGTCGAACGTTTAGATTTAGTGACAAGGCGGGCAGCTGCGTTTTGAACCTTTTGTAGTCTGTGAATTTGGTATTTAGGAAGTCCATAAAGGAGAGAGTTACAGTTATCGAGATGAGATGTTACAAAAGCATGAGTCAATTGTTGAGTTGTTTGGGGGGTTAAAAAATTCCTTATAGCGCGAAGATTACGAAGATGATAATTGGCAAATTGACAATTGGTAAAGTTGAGGGCAGCCAAAGGGAATCCGATACTTCAACCAGGGAGAGTGTTAGAGAATATTGATCGATTTTCTTTCAAATTGTGATATGTTCTAGCTGAGACAATTCTCTACAAATATAATGCCCACAATTTTTCATTTTGACAAAGGCATCATGGCGTATTTTGGCGATTAAAGGAGGCATGTCAATTTTTCACATTTTGCGTGTATTCTCTATGGGACATGACCTTTTCTTAAAATTGGATTCTACACTCCTGTCTTTCGCGAGCAATATCTACTTCATTTTAGCTTAGTTTTCGCTGAGCTTCAAATATGTTGTAGCTGAGACAATAAGCTATCACATGTATGCCTTTTATTTTCGATCAGATGCCGGAATTATGCTCATATTTCACTTGCAAAGTAAGATTTGAGAATTCCATTTACCATTTATGTGTATAATCGCTATGGGAAATGTTTTGGTATATCGGTAACGCACTTGACTTCTATCCTCGAGATCCATGGTTCGAGTCCGGGTGTCTCCAACAGTATTTGTCTTCACTTTTGTTTTCTTTTTGACCTTTCACTGTACCATCTCCTTTGATTATTAAAACACGTAGAGTCGCAAATAATGTAGCCTATAATCTAGGCGGAGTGCCGAGCTTTTTTCTTTGCTGCTAGACTAACCTTAAGCAGAACGTCTGATACGGCGAGACTACGAACCGTGAGTCGCGAAGCGGCTCACCGCCTATAATCACTGGTCTAGCTAATCAATATTAATATATATTCAAAATGGCGGATCTATGAATCATTCAACAGCCCTACCAAATGGTCGCGTAGAAAATCACTGCACAAGGGGATTGCTTGGTATATTGCACTCTTTCCAAAACCAGTAGGTAATGCAACAAAAATATCCCTGCCGGCTTCAATAACGCTACGAATAGCGGATTCCTGCAGTTCTCTGAATTTTCCATTAGGAATGCCTAGTTTGTTGGCCGCATATGATAAACTTTCTCGCAGAAGATCGTCGTCGCATGAACTACCCGCCATCTTGGATGAAGAAAATGACGTAATGTCACGTGATTTATAATATGCATATGCATAGACTCTTCTCCATACGTGTTTCTGATTGGTTGAGTTCATTTCGTATTCATGAGGTTTTTTCGTACGAAAAACTGCCACGGATTCATGGTCGATAATAAAAAAAACAACGACTAAAGCTAGACCAGTGATTATAGGCGGTGAGCCGCTGGCTCACGGTTCGTAGTCTCTGCTTCAGCTCGTTCTGCTTAAGGTTAGTCTAGCAGCAAAGAAAAAAGCTCGGCACTCCGCCTAGATTATAGGCTACAAATAATGTAATAAACAACCCTAAGTACTTTATTATTATCCTTTTTTTCCACTTAATCCATCACTTTTTGCATTTAATCCCTATAGGAGATGACTTTTTTGTCAAATCTGGATTCTACATTCCTGTCTTTTGCGAGCAATATCGCCGTTATTTTCGCTTGGTTTTTGTTGATTTTGGAGTATGTTGTAGCTGAGACTATATGCTATCTAAATGTCCCCTCATTTTTCCAATCAGATGTCATCATGGTCTGTTGATGATGACCATCATCAGCATCATCATGATCATCGTCATGATCATCATTGTTTACATGTCTATATAACTTCTCCCTTTCTCAATACAGTAAATATTATAATCTATCATAAGACTTGAAGACAGACCACCTTATTCGTCCTCGTGACGAATTAAATTCTAGTTTATTATTATTCTTCCTCGAATTTGTTCGCAGGATATCTCAAGACTGAATAAAGCCATTGTCATGAAACTTGCCATGATGATAGATCTTAGTCTAACTTAGAACTGCGTGACTTTTTAGAGAATAAAAAATATCGTGACGTCATCCAGGCGCCATTTCGTGAAAATCAACTTATGATCATATCTTCATAACGGAAACTAATTTCTCATTTATAATTATCAGGATTAAGATCAATATCCGTCCGGTCAATTTCAGGTCAATAAATGCGCGCAAAAATGCGCGTACGCGTTTGTGCTCGCGTTAACGCGCGCGTAAAATTTTAAATTGTTCAAAATCGTCTTAAATTTTTTTTGCATACGTTTCAGGCCATTATAAGCATTTCATAAAAAATCGCGCAAAACACGCATTTTTGCGCGTTTTCGTTCGTCACGGCCGAACGAAAAATAATTACCCCTCAATTTTTTTTTCGTAAGATATTCGTCATATTTTTCTGAACAATTTGATACCATGTTCATCTTTTTATCACTATCAATAATGGAATGAGCGTCCGTTGAAGATAAATATCCGTGCGTGCTAGTTCATGTATTACATAGCATATATGGGCAAAAACATGCCTATAAAAAGTACATCGGGATGAATAAGGACTGCCATTTTTGTCTTCATCTTTAGATAGAGTATGAGTTGGAGATATGATATCATGTCTCATTTGGCCATTAAGTGCTCAAGGCCCCAATTCAATTCCAAATTTCCAACGTTATTTAAATTACACGAGGGTTTGTATCTTTTTACAAAATACACGATAAACAATTAGCCGAAAATAACCTCGTGTCAAGTTTAGCTGAATAAATGCGGGTATTATTCGATGGTAAAAAGTTTGTAAAACGACTTTCAATTAAAGGGAGACAAAAATCTTTTCTCAAAGTTTGTTGATTCAGGGAAGCAGGGTGCGATCCAGCCGGGGCGATTCTCAACAACATGAAGCAAATAGTAAGCATCTAAAAACTTCAGATGCCTGTTTGATTATGATTTAAATTTGAGTGTATGCCTCAATCATATATAGAGAATATAACCACTAATTTCGCTGAAACGATTCTCCTCCTCCCCGTTCTTCTTCATCTTCTGCTTCCTAGTTGTAGTAGTTGGAGTAGTAATAGCAGCAGTATCATTATAATCATTGTTATATTTATAATTATAGTAAATATCGTAATTATAATCAATATTATAGTAAGTGTGTGTTAATGTTATTATTCTTATAGTTATTTGCATGCTTTTTCTTCTGATCATAATTATCGTACACACAATACGTCATGTGCCAAGAATTTATTGCTATGATACATCCAAGATGTCTACCAAAACTGTCAATTCGTTGCTGAAATATTATCAAGCCAAAAGAAGGAACATTAGAATTTCTATTTTAAATTGAAATAAATTATATAGGAGAAATAAATAGAGAATACAATCATGATTTTGGAACTAGGGGATTAACATGGACATAATGCACTTGTTAACATGACCGAATTATCTCTTATTCATTCTACCTCCAATTTTTCAGACTGTTTTCAAAACAATATCATGTGTGTCGATCATAGTTCTATGTAGCTTGATGTCTCCTCGTAATTTAAACAATCTAAGCAACAATTTCTGAATTTTAGCGACAATCGTTCGCTCTTGCGGCTCTTTAATACTATTATGACGTGCAATAACAAATTGAAATTTCAGAACTCATGATAAATTCGTTTAAAAGTTGATTCCACTTGATTCTATTGTTCTGGTTATTTAGCAGAACGAGATATAAATTGACATTCTCATGGCTTACGACTTTGCATTAGTGTTCAGCGTCTCTACAATGCTATTTAAACAATATTTGGAGACAAAAGACGGCATTTTTATGTAGCGTCAAAAGCCATCAAATAACAAAAACATGGCAGATAAAAAGATCCTCAGTACTGGGTCTAATAATTTAAAGAACACTTAATTTGAACCCGGCCATATTCTCTCTCTCACTTGTTTGTCATTGCCTTCATTTTCCCTCGCTTACTTCATTCTTACCACGGAATATGTAATGTGTATGTGTAGGCCTCATTATGTTAATTAGGGTCAATGGTCAAATTGTCTCAATATATCTTCCATACATCCATAATTATCAAGGCTAAACAGTAGAAACTTGACATATGGATAGATCATAATGGGAGAAGCATTTTATATAAAAATATGACATCGTGAAAATGCATTCTTCATTATGTAAATCATTAGCATACGTATCACCTAATTCGTCAAAGTGACGAATTAAAGTCTAGTTATTATTAACTTGCTGGGTTTCTTAATGATAGGAATTGGAATAATAACTGACGACTTCCAAAGTTGTGGAATGACACCATTATCAATATTCAAACGGAAAATACAAGTAAAAATGTAGGCAAGTAAATAATGTTGTTGATGGCAAATCTCAGAACCTCAGAACCCGGTGGTTTGTCCCACCAAGTTTAAGCTCTTCTAAAATGAGTGAACAGAAAAGCGAATTTAGGGGCAGATTGGAGCCTCCCTCCCCCGTTGATTCAATTCTCTCTAAAGTTTGGCATTTGCTTTGAAAAATAAAACCTTAACAAAACATATTTACCCTTGGTAAATAAGGCTAAATCGTTATTGTTATTAATTGATCTACCGCGTAGCGTGCTAGAGCACCTATTGAGCACCTATCTCATGAATGGCATGGTGAAAGACCGTTAACCATTCATGGCATGTGCCTACAAAGTATAATTTGGTTAATTTATTGTAGCATCTATTCGATTTTTATAATTCCTTGATTTGGTGTCTGTTTTTGTCTCTATTTCTGTTATGGAAGAAAACACTATACAATGCGTCCCAGATAAAACGAAACCGAGAATTATCGATGTTTCATCATAACTTAATCACAATTATAATTGATAAATGACACATATTTGGAAAGCTTAGATCCTCCTCTTTCATTTGATGAAACAGATAATAATGCATATTTCACGCATGAGTGATTAAAATAAATTTGAAGAGAGGAAAACAAAAAGTCATTTTTCCTGATTGAGGTGTCATATGAAAGGGCAGAAACCCAACTTTCTAGAAATGTGATTTTCTCTTTGAAATTCAGATACCGGGGTAAAATTCAATGAATTATCGAAAATTTATTGCATTTTATTTTTCATTTTTTTTATTTGTGGGAACTGCCCCCTACCCTAGCCCCCGCTGCGTACATTCATGGTTCCGTGACAAAGCAATGGCCTCGTAACTGTGAGACCCCAGGATCAAAACCGTGTCGATATGCTATATTAGTGCCTTTTTGTGGGGCATTAATCCTCATTACTGTCATTTATGACTTAAGGGCGTAGGTCCCCTAGTTGATAAGCATATTATCATACACATGCTTTAGCAGTCACGCAAAACAAACACTGGCTTATTATTATTCAATCAAATCTGAAAATGTATACTATTATCTAGATCTATTAGGAATAAATCATTTTTAAAATAATTCCATAAATTGGGGTAAAAAAAAACATTCCAACTATATGAGCGACAGTGTAGTGCCTTTAAGGTCTGCAGTAACGGGAGTGACCGATAGACAATGGTAATTGATGAGGTGGTCTGCAGTCACTATGAACATGACAGACAATGAAAGCGGACAAAATATACAGTTTCTCAGGTAGACAAAGAAACATCCCTTCACTGCTATTATGTAAAAATGTGTAGAACAGGTGAATATGCATGTGACACCTGTTCTACACATTTTTACATAATAGTTCATAGTGAGTGAAACCTGTGGGGTGGGGCGTTTCACAAAGCCTTTTTTCAATGACAAATAACAAAAATCAGTGACAAATCTGCTGATAACCAATCAGAAGCAAGCATTTCAGTAGTTTATAAAAAAAATTGTCATTTGTCACTGATGACAAGTTTTGTGAACGCCCCCAGATGTGTGTAACTAGCTAGCCACTGGTGAGGAGGTCTACAGTAAGAGACCTGAGATAGGTGATGTCTGTTCCCTGGAAAGAAGGTTGATGTAACCTGTGCTTAATTATGTGTATGCTGTATAATTTCTCGGCCAATTAAGAGTAGGGGGTTTTGTCCCCCTTATTTCAGATAGCCAATACAAATTGACTCGGCCTACTACTTGGTGTTTGTTGCCTGTTTGTTTACGCCCCCCCCTGACAGACTACGACAGTACTTATGATAATTAAATCTTTTACAAGCACTTCAATTTAAGGGTAACACTATTGAATGTAAATAAAGAGAGGACGTTTGAATATGACATCGGGCCTGGATCCGCAAGTCGTTGACTCTTGGAAGTGCACAACATTCCAATTGAAAATCTATTTATATACGCAAATTATATTCCATTTTCTTCACAGGTTGTACGAGTCCTGATTGCATCCCATCTGATATGGTTGTCCATGAATCAGAATATCATCGGAATCCCCCAAAGAGCAGGATGGAGTCTGGCGGAAGGAATCCATGTTTTCACTTCACAGCTATCGTCTCTCTGATGGTGTATCTATGTTTCTTTGTCCCATTGGCATTTTGGTAATAATAAATGGCGTAGCTACGAGAAAGGGGCACAGTCCCCTCATTTGAATGCGGAAAGAAGAAAACACGAGATAAAGATGGAAAGAAATATGATGATGATTTGTTTTTCTTCAAGTTTCATCAGTTTTGTCCTCCAACTCTCTACGATTAATCAGGGCTCGACACTAACAGGCGCCCACAATCTAGAACCGAACAGGACATATCACTCATGCAAACAGACCATCAAAAATGTGAAAATAATGAAAATATTGATAAAAGATCGGCAAATGTTGCTGTCTTTTGCGTCTGTTCTGAAAAACAGTTGGAATTACCATCAAGGGTCTAGGGATCTTCATATCGAGAGAAGATGTCATCAACATTTTAGGGGAAATTAATACCAACTGAGTGGGTGATATTTTGCCTGGAAAATATGCAATTATCTATTTTGATGGCTAGCTTTTTAAGTAAAATCAGCTATACACTTGCGTGCGCAAAATAAGGTCTTGTTGTTTTATGACTTTTTCGTCAGATCCAACATCGAATTTATAGATTGCGCTATCTCTGAATTTGTTTGACGATAAATCTTCTAGTTGCATCAATTTGTAGTCGAAATGTTGCTAGTTATTTGGTAATAATTGAACTAAATAGATTTGTGAGAATTATATATATCATAGATCGAATATCAGATTTCTTTTAATCTCGGCGAACTTTGATCACCCGATTATTGTGTAAACCTGTGTCTTTTACAGGTCCCCCTGTGAAGATGTTGTTACACCAAACGAGCTTGGCAAAAATGGCTCCCATCAACAGATAGAGGTTTGTCAAGAGATCAAATATGGCAACGTGGATCATCACACGCAGAAAGCGCACCACTGGGACCAGAAGGGAAGAGTCCCCTACCCCATAACCGATCTGAACTACTTTTACGATGACCTCCCATCCGGAGAGCGAGCTCCGGGACACATCGTGCGGGTGAACAGTCCTGCCAGGACAGTTTCAGTCCTGGAGCCCTTTGATTCAGGAGGTTGCACCAATCATCACAGGGCCACTGTCGATTCTACTGCAAAGCAGGATAACTGCCTGGTGGCCGTCAATGCTGGGTTCTTCAACCCGAGAAGCGGAGCATGCTATGGAAATGTTGTGAGCAATGGGAGGCTTGTCCAAACAAATGGAGGATTGCAGAATGCCCATTTGGGTATCCGAGCTGATGGGACACTTGTCTTTGGGTGAGATTTAGAAGGCACTGTTTTTTAGCTATCTCGTTTACACAATAATTGATGAGTAATAATCTTTCTGACTAATGAAGGTAGAACTATCAGAATACAAGATTGGAGGTATGTTAGTGCTCAATTAACTTGCAGACTTCAAAAGAAGGAATCTTAAAAGGAAAGTCCAAAGTGAGTTTTCAAATTACCGTCCCTGGTTGTGCTTTAATAAAAGCGATACCAAATGCGATTAATAAATTTAGGCAATATGTACCTCCATTGATGAGGAAAAGTCAAAGGTGGTCTATGTCACTGATTTAAATCTTGATTATTTTGGGAAATGATTTGTGATTTTACTGATGTATTAGATTAAATTTGACTTCACTTGCAGATTTAAACAGTAACAAACCAAAGATTGATATGGTTATCTTTATCTAGGTATTTATCAGAAGAAAATGTATTACAAACAGAGAATCCATTTATCCAGCTGGTAGGAGGAGTCGGATGGTTGCTAAGAGACGGTGAAATATATGTAGAAGAGAGCAAGAAAGCAGAATGTGGAGACACAGAGGAAGCAAGTATGTTATAAACAAAGCTTGTAAGAGTTAGAGATAGTTACACAAGAAGTCGCGTTTATTGAGATTGAATTTGGGAGGCAACTATTTAGAGCTACTTGAATTTACCTTTGAGTAGGCCCTATGTACACATGCGTGTGTCACAACTAAATTATCTATCTCAATACATAATTTTTTCTCTATTGTTTATAGGGCTGTTTCAAATTGCGTTCAAAAGAAAAAAGTACAGAGTGGGTGCTTTGCAGAAGGATATGGGACTAAGTAATGCTGTTATGCTTATATCTACATGCATTTATAATATCCCATCCCGACTTGACATTGGCATGGCCTCACCACATAATCTCGATAAACGATCACCTTGATCAGAATAGAGCTGCCAATACTCTATCATGCTGGAGATCTAATTTTGAACATAATTAACTCTCCCTTCAGAAGCTGCACTAGTTGCCTATTCAAGCGCATACAATTTAAGATATTCCACCAGATATGGAAAGTTGTAAATGGATTCACACCAAGATATAATCATACCTTCTCGTATTCTAAGATGATCACATCAACATCTCCTTCAGATCCCAAGTACAAGAAGTCGCCTGCCGCGAAAGGTCTCTCTTGGCCCCAGCACACTGTCTGTGGAACAATTTACCTCTGGAGCTGAAATTTTAAATTCATTAGAAAGTTACAAGTCCAAGTTGAAATGTTGCCTTTCAAATCAATTCTTGACATATGGCACTTATTCAGATTATTATGTCTTATCTATTCTCCTTGTGCGCATTGGAATAGAAGTTCTATATAGATGGCGCAATAGAAATGCCTATTATCATTATAATAATAATAATAATAATAATAATAATAATAATAATAATAATAATAATAATAATAATAATAATAATAATAATAATAATAAGGAGGCTTCCTATTTTCAAGTGTATATTTTTTTGTTTTCCTCCTTTTCTTGTTCAAATTTAATTATTTACGAATGTACAATCTGATGTTTTATTTGATGTTCAAGAATAAAATGATTTTGAATTGAATTTGAATAATATTTGTAATGTTATTAATATTATTATTATTAATAGTATTTTTATTTTTATCATTATTATAATTATTATTATTATTACTGTATTTGGAAAGGCCAAGTTATTTTATGTGATACTTCACTTATAACTGAAGATTTTATTATATCTGATGATTGTCTCAAGTGGAGAATCCTACTAGCTTCGATTATTCCAAACATGAAGTAAAAAGCAATTATACATTTGATGTTAACGTATATTCAGATTTCCAGATTACTTGACAACATTTTAACTTGAAGTTAACCATATCTCAATCCCAAGGGGGCAAATTGCCCTGAACCCCTGTATATTCGATTTGTTGGTGTAATTTTTTGTGTGATATAAAGAGTGAACAAATATACAGGAATGGTGAGTGATTTAGCTCTCGGAAGCTCTGAAAGTGCTTTGGTAAATTGAAAAAGAGCTCTGGTACAAAACAATAAAATATTTTAAAATCGCTGCGAGAAAATCACACTAATACAAAACCAAATCCTAAAAGAGTTCCCACAAACAATGGAGACAATCTACAAGCATTTGTTTGGCCAATTGCACATCACCTCACCGTACTGCAAAAACAATAAACTTTCGCAACATGAAGCTCTTTTTAATTGTTACGGACAGCCATTTCCATAGCAAGAAACTTTTGTAAATTTGCTTAAAACCCTAACCATAAGCCTAACTCTTTTACAATTACTGAGTGCTTCACCAAATGTGAATATGTTATCAAACCAAAATTGATACTTGCTTGACATACTCCTGCAACAAGATCTACTGCCTCTGTATGTCAATTTCCTACACAAACCAAATTTATAACTTTGACCCTGGACCCAACATTCAACCTAAGCCGAACCCTAACCCTAATCCTAAACCTAACCTAAAACCCAATAGAAACCCTAAGCATTTCTTAAACCCTGTAATTTTTACTCAAACGATAAAACCCGGAGCAATTGCTATATATAGGAACAAATTAAAGTCGATCACAATTTCCAGTTATTTCTCCATTCACTTGTGTGCAAAGTGAACCAAATTGGGCATTCAACCTGTATTGAATGATAGTAACAATGAATGATGTCTTGCATTTTCCAGGTAGTGTGGATTTATTCTTTAACATGCTTTCAGCGAGAGTAGCTGTGGGCAGTGATGAAAAGGGACGATTAGTCATTGCGGTTATAGATGGACAGACTCTGAAGAGGGGGTAAGGCTCAGAAGTTGAAATGTCATTTTAAAGCGAATTTAGGGTTTACTTCTTTAATATCAATTTCTTAGAAATATAGATAACAATTGCAGATTTTCTGGAGCTAGTAGCCTGTTACGCTTGCATTATCAACAGTTTTCCTCTTTTGTATCGACTGCGTATAGCTTAGAAACACTAAGAAACATTACCATTATTGCTTAGGATAATTTACTTCTGAAAAAAGTACACATCCTGAAGTTGTAAAAGCTCGAAATGGCATAATGTTCATAATATGTGTATTGCATTCTCACTCGCATCTCGAGATGCAAACGAGATATGGCGTTTATTCAGATTCAGATTTCAATTAATTTTATTGGTCCATTTGGAAATTCAATTTGTCGGCATTACATAAAGCACATGAACAAAATACAATAGAAAATGATATCAACGGATAATATACACTGTAGCAAATGTATGATGAAGTCATATAGAAACACGGATATATATATATATATATATCGTTATAACATAGTAGAATAATATAAGAAAATAAATGGATTTACAACAATATTGAAAATGTACGATTGCGTAGAATTCGAAATATATCATTGTTATTTTGTTTAATTTTTTTAAAATAAATATTATTATCATTATTATTATCATCATCATTATTAACATTATTATTATTATCATTATTATCATCTGTTACTATCATTATTATTTATTATTTAATATAATCATCATCATCATCAACATTATTTATTATCATTATTTGTCACGGTAATATAGCTGATTTTTTGTTTTTTCTTCATAAATTAAACGGTATATAACTAATACTTGGAGTAACATATGGTATCAAAGGGAATTGTTTGCTTTCTTTGCTCGTGATACCGGTACATTTGGTTAAAAAGGAATTACGGTACAATGCAATTGATGAATAATGAATTTTATCTTCGGTCTGTTATCAGTCTGCTGTCGGTTTCATTGCAGGAAAACCCTTCTTACTTTGTTCCCTTTTTCAAAGAAGGGCCAAATAATCTCACAAAAAGCTTTTGATACCTCATCCATGCAGTTTATCAACCAAATAAGGGAGTTTACAGATAGCACATGGTACAAATGACCACATATCCACAGATCTTTTACAAACGGAGAAGTTCCACTTTGAGCATCTTAGAATAATAACTGCCAAAGTCCTAGATGTGCTTCATGAATACCTTTTGTTTGACCTCTTGAAAAGAATACTTCCACCTGCGTATCATAGAATGTACCGTTGGTGCATACATGAGTAATGTTACATATAACTTTCATGAGCGCATATCCAGTATTCATCTCTGTGGGTTTTACCATTTTGGTACAAATGACCTTTATCTGCCCATGCGCAGATTGTATCTGTAAACTCCCTTATTCTAATTTCGCTTTCCGTTTGATTATTCAGGCTGTCGTTGTTATCCTTTGCGAAATGGCTTCTTTCTCACGGAGTAACAAATGCCATTAATTTTGACGGAGGTGGATCGGCAACCTTTGTGGTTAACGGAACTATTGTCAATCACCCATCCGATCCTTGGTGAGTGAATGGTTGCTCCGTTTTTTCACTTCCAATAATTCCTGGGCCCTGTTCCATAACAACCTTTTATCAGAAGCAAGTGACAATAACTGCTAAAATCTATTGAAATGGTCGCATTTACTTGGCTGAAGCAAATTTGTCACAACATGGGCAGTTAAGTACGTTGACACGCATGATCAGTCGGCGTTCGTCGTGTTCTCGTCCACTCAATCTAAAAGTCCCTAATTGATAAGTTTATGAACCACAGGGCCTTGAGCATATAGGCTCACATATATCAGTATGTGATTTAATCACGTTTTGGACCGGATGTCCTCTCCGATATATCCGTGTACACTAGGTCCCCTTTTATCTGATCAGGTTTACTCATGCTTCATGTTTAGTATTATCATTTTATTTGATACAAGGCTGTAAATGTGGTTATAGTTTTGGTGTTGCAAATGTACATCAGTGTATGAAGTAAATATTGTATGCCAATTCGGAAAGCCATTAAAAACGGAGAAATCACGATATGTAGAGAAACAAGCGTACTGGTATTGAAAAGAGAGCTTTAATATCAAATTACAGATTTGTAGTCAACGTAGTACAGATGAAATTAGAAATGGTTCCTCATTTTTTGTTGAAGGTTAAAGGAAAATCCAACCTTAAAAACAAACTACTCTTGACTAAAAGAAAGCTGAAAAATATCAAAAAAGCAGACAGGTGAAAGTTTGAACGAAACTGGACAAATAATAAGACAGAGGACCTATAATAATATGTTATCCATGGTATAATCTAGTAGTGCTACAAGGGAGAAATCACTTGGAGAAAACAAATAAACAGAAATAAGTGATATTCCACTGACCAAAATAAAGTATGATTGTCATTTAATGTATCATTGGGGGTAGATCGTGCATACAAAGATATTAATAAGTTTATTCATGACTTACAATAGTTCAGGTATTATGAATAAAGTTGTGAAGTGCATAATCACAGTGTGTTATGTTTACAACATAGCCATGACATTACCTACCGATGTCCCAGGCAAGTATCCACCATTTTCTGTGTCCATGAGCCGAGATGCGATCCCAGAGACTGTAATAACCATGGCGACTGCATCCAAGGAGAGTGCCGTTGCCATGCCAACTGGCATGGGGTGTCATGTGACCAGCTCCAATGTGGAGATCATAACTGCAGTGGGCAAGGCATATGTAATAGAGGTATGTACATTTATGTTCGACAAAGACTTTTTATTTTTCGAGAAAAATGTAAATGATTCTTATCTAAAATAAGTTTCATGTAGACAAATCATTTAGTTTTAGATAGAGAATTCTTGTAGATAAATGTATGGGGGGGGGGTAATATACAAACCAAGTGAATGGTAGCTTGTTGATATGAAATCTAGTTTCCTTTATGACGTTCATCTGATTAGTTGTGTTGAAAAAACACTTTTCTGCATGCCTACTTACCATAATCACCTTCATTTCATGTTTTGAGATTGTCACCCACACGCAATCATGGCTTTATCAAAATACTGGTCATGAACAGTCCAAGAGATTTGCTTGGGAAACCAGAAAATTTCTTCTATCGAAATAATATTTGCAGTATGAAGATGTGTATCTTCTTGACTTTAAAACTTCATACAAGCTCATTTACTTAAGATGCGGTATACCATGGTGTATATTTGAATTAAATTAAAGTGTAATACGCTTTTACATTTTGTATCTTATAAGAAATGTATAAGTGTTGCACATATCTCCTTATTCTAGCCCCACTTGCCGTGACATGCAATTGAAGAAAAAAAAATGATATAGTTTTCCACATCATTTGAATATACCTTAAAGAAACAATTTTGTAGGTTGTCTTTCTCCTTAAACTGATTTTCGGTGCCAGGTAAAAATGTCAGAGGTAAAAATGTCAGAGGTAAAAATGTCAGAGGAAAAAATGTCAGAGGTAAAAATGTCAGAGGAAAAAATGTCAGAGGAAAAAATGTCAGAGGTAAAAATGTCAGAGGTAAAAATGTCAGAGGTAAAACTGTCAGAGGTAAAAATGTCAGAGGAAAAAATGTCAGAGGTAAAAATGTCAGAGGTAAAAATGTCAGAGGTAAAAATGTCAGAGGTAAAAATGTCAGAGGAAAAAATGTCAGTTGTAAAAATGTCAGAGGTACAAGCAAAAAAAATGAGTGCCGTCATAATATCTCAACACTTTTATCACACAGAATGTTGAGACGTACTGCTACTGCATTGGCTAGTCTATTATATTCCTTTCTTCCATAATGTAAATTTTATAAATGGCTGTGTGTTGTATTTCGTACATGTCCCGAGGATAATACAATGTGGAAAATAGATTTTGAAATTTATTTTGTTGTGATCAGGCTTGCATATAATGAATGTCTAACATTTTTTGATATTTTGAATTGGTTGATGTGTTAATGTTTGTGAAACGGACCGGTTTGGCCGGTGGCAGCCTGCAACATAGCCCGTGTAACATTCCAGAGACGAACAAAGACCAAACGAAGAAATGAAAATTCTCGACAAAAGTCAAGTGTTAAAGTGAGTAGTGCATTTAGTACAAAATAGTTACATAATCACGAGGAATCACGAAAAGTTACATATAAGGGCTGGGCGCCCCGAACTCTGCTAAAGCTTTTAGCACCTCATGGCGGCAAAGGAAGTGGAGTAAGAATGAGAAAAAACAAGAAGTCGCCCGAAAAGTAAAAAGTCGCTCCGAAAACTAAAAACCCACTCCAAAAAGTAAAAGACCGTCTCGATTCAGAAGCTCATCCCCATTTTAAACTCTCCGACAATTATAAATAACGATGTAATTTAAACCGAACCTCTGCAAAGCGCGCGCTTCTCTAAAATGTGATGGTGCGGTTGGCATTTAAAGATAAAGTTGAGTTCTGGTCTTGCGATTGCATTGTGAAAGAAACGGTGTGGAAGCAATCAGAAAAGGTTGATCATCTAGCATAAACATGTAAGTATTGGTGTGTAGTGCAAGGTTTTGGAGTCATCAAAATGATAAAATCTTTGGTACACAGAAAGATATTGATATGGGACTACACAAACATATGGCATACATTATTATCGGGCCTCATTTCAAAGCTGTTACTTGTCATATCTGGGATATGAAGTCATATGAAATAGATTTTTAGGGAATAACTTTTTTCTTTGATGTTCTTCCACACTTGCATAATAAGAATGATAACAAACGCTCACACATTATTGTTCACCTTTCCCCAGAACTCAACCTTCTCTTTAATTGATGTAACATGGGCGGCTTGCTGCTTTGTATCGGAGTAACAAAGCTGTTTATTGATTTTTCCCAGACTACTCTATACCGCAATAGTAATCGACAAATATTTTATTGCAACGTGAGCACTTCGGGAATGTGATGGTGCGGTTAGCACTGATAACATGGCTTTCTGCTTTGTTTCAGCATGGACCCTACTTTCAGAGTATCAAAATACCAAGCCCACAAGAAAGTGGAATTGTCGGAAATATGCATTTATTGGAAATTACATATAATAGTAGTCATTGCCACGCAGTTGAAATGTCCAACAATCTTCAAAAGTGAAGGAGAAGTGGGGGGGGGGGGGGGTCATAGATATCTGTTCCTATTTTGTGGGCTGTACTGACTTTTCTTTTTATTTAATGATTACACCATGGAGCGACAACTCAGCCTATAAAACATGGCCAAACTTCTCGATTTTAGAAATCTTTTCCCCCAGAAGTTTGCTCAGTGTACCAGTACCATTTGCTTATACAAAAGCATAATATACCGGTATATCAATATTGAATAAGGCAGACTAATGGGACATGCATGGTTGCTACTCCGAGTTTCACGCCTCGCAAGCGATCATCAGACAACTGATAGCTTTCGTCAAAGTACATGATTCCTCTACAACCTTGGTACAAATACGCACAAAATAAGAGCAATACAATACAATAAGACTACAATACCTGAATACAATACAATAAGAATACTCATGAGTAATTCCAATTGTATTTTATTAGTTAAGTCTTATTTTAGGGGTATTTGTACCGATTTAAAGGGGAAGTCCACCCTGAAATTAAGTTAGTTTTAATAGGAGTAGAAAAATGAGAGAAACAAGTCAGTGAAAGTTTGAGCAAATTCCGATTAAAAATAAGGAAGTTAGGATTTTTGAAGTTGTGATCAATCAAACACAAATTGGCAACTCTGTGACGTATCATGCGAGCTCAACTTCCATTTGCTCAGTACTAAAAAAATCTAAAATTTTCATTTTCCCTCAAGAAAAATTTCAACCATGCATGCACCCTAAATATAATAATTGCAAATATGTTTCTATACTCCCCCTGCAAGGAACAAATATATATTCCGTCATCAATAACGAAGAAAACATGATTTTATGGAATATTATGCACAAATGAAGGAGAGCTCGTATAATAAGTCACAGAGTTGCCAATTTGTATTTGATTGATCACAACTTCAATAATTCATAACTTTCTTATTTTCATTCAGAATTTGCTCAAACTTTCACTCACCTGATTTTCTTATTATTCTGCATCTATCGAAACAAACTTATTTTGGGGATGGACTTTCCCTTTAAGGTTGTAGGATAACCATGTACTTTTAAGAATGCTATCAGTTGCCTGATGACTGCGTGCAAGGCGCGAAACTCGGAGTAGAAACCATGTCCCATTAGTCTGCCTGCTCTGCCTAGGCATTGACCACTGTTCGGAAGGATATAGCAAAGCATATAAGAGGAAGGGGGAGAGCAGCCGGGTTACCGTGCCCCAGAAGAAGAATACCCCCCCCCCCCCCCGTCTTCCTTCGACAATAATCGAGCAAAAAGTCACATTTTGGGGCCGAAAGGTAAATAAATTTAAACTGGGAAAGTGGAGAATAAAGCAGCGGTGAAATAAAGACTGCAGAATATCCCTCGCTGTTCTTTTTCGATAAGCCTAATATATAACCCGGGTGTAACCATAACAAACTTGTCACATGCTTTTGTTTTTATTTTATACCTCTAACATTTATACCTCTGACATTTTTACCTCTGACATTTTTACCTCTGACATTTTTACCTCTGACATTTTTTCCTCTGACATTTTTACCTCTGACATTTTTACCTCTGACATTTTTACCTCTGACATTTTTACCTCTGACATTTTTTCCTCTGACATTTTTACCTCTGACATTTTTACCTCTGACATTTTTTCCTCTGACATTTTTACCTCTGACATTTTTTCCTCTGACATTTTTACACCGAGCCTGATTTTCACATTCTTTTATCACACCAAAGATGGATGTCGTTGCGACGCGGGCTACTTGCCCCCAGACTGCACAAGGACTTGCCCCAGTGGTTGGTATGGCCAGGACTGTAGCTATCATTGTGACTGCGGTCACGGTGGGTCGTGTGATCCGGTCAGCGGAGAATGTGCTTGTCTTCCAGGCTACACTGGTACAATTTGCCAAGAGAGTAAGTTAGTTCTCTTTTGTAATCCAAGTGGGCCGAGTTACCTTAGTCAAGAAAGACTTCTCACTAATCCACTTTAGTAAATTATGATTGTCCGTAGATTGTTAATTTTTATCATTAGTAGCAGTAGTTGTAGTAGTTGTAGTAGTAGTTTTAGTAGTATTGTTGTTGTTGTTATTATTATTATCATTATTATTATCGTTATTGTTATTTTGAATACAAAATGGGTGCTCACATTGGGAAAATGAAACCGATAAAACGTGTAAATACAATAAGTAAAAAAAAAGAAACTTTTAAAGAAATTGGTAGTTTAATATCTCCTTTTGTATTTGTTTATATGCTGGACGTAGTGCTGGAAATTATATTTTTTGTTTAAAGATTACCTTTGGAAAAAGAAAAAATATTGATTTATTTTTATTTTAAAGTCTAACCTTTTCATATAAGTTTTATTAACAGGGTAAGACAAAACGTAACGTTAAGTATGTTAAGAAAGCCTATTATAAATACAGTGAAACATATGGCGAGACATGTATGAACATTTTAACGACTTGTACTTTGATCATTATTTCAAAAAGTTGAATAGCTAGGATATTGTACATTCTTACATTTATATACAAAGAACGATTTTTGTAATCTCATCCTTTTTCTCATTGCAGCTGGGGAGAGCATTGCCAGCAGAATCATCCTAAATGTAGGACTGGTTTCTGGCAAACATCTCTTGGAGGACCAACTCCCGGTGCTTCTCATCATAGCGGTTGCCGTGGCGATTGTCAGCATCTTCTGCAACTTCATCAGCTTGTGCTTTCGCTACTCCTGCACGTGCACTACCGTGCCGTGTGACAATGGGTACAGCGTCCCAAGGAAACATGTCCACCAAAAAATATCTACTAAACAAATGGATTTATTTGATGAATTTAAATCTAGTACTTAGCCATTGGCGTAGCTTGGGGAGCAAGGATGTCATGCACTAGTCCCCCCCCCCCCCCCATTCTGCATTGTGTACACAGTACTTATTTAAGTGTACTTTGTTGACACTACGCACAGTACTCATGGTATCCTTAGGTCGAAATTATTTAAATTTGGTTTGTAAAACAGATAGGGCGGCCCCCTTAAGGTTTAAAAAAAAAAACAGATCCTCCCCGGCGGTCCGGACTTTGGGAAGCCCTGATTAATGATGACAATATGGTCCTGTTTAGGGTGACGATATGGTCCTGTTTAGGGTGACGGTTTGGTGCTGTTTAGGGTGACGGTTTGGTGCTGTTTAGGGTGACGGTTTGGTGCTGTTTAGGGTGACGATATGGTGCTGTTTAGGGTGACGGTTTGGTGCTGTTTAGGGTGACGATATGGTCCTGTTTAGGGTGACGATATGGTCCTGGTTAGGGTGATAGTTTGGTGCTGTTTAGGGTGACGATATGGTGCTGTTTAGGTGACGATATGGTCCTGTTAGGATGACGATCTATGTTCATTTGCAATCTATGTTCATTAGAAGCAAGACGTAAGCAGTTATGTATAGACTTTGCAAATGCTCTTGTCAAACACCCACAATTTAAAGAATGTTTACCTCTTAGACAACAAAGCACTTATTCTCTAAGATCTCAATCAAAGTTTAAACAATACCAATGTAAAACAAAACGCTTCCAGTGCAGCTCTCTTCCTTACTTTATAAATCTTTTGAATAAAATGTAATACCAATATTTTTAGAATTTCACAGTCCATGATTGAACTATGTGAATGAATTTTGATAGTTTTTATCTCAATTTTCTGCATTACTGAATATTTCTTGCCATCTCCCCTCATCTGTAATGATAAGGTACCCTTTGTCTGTCTCTCCCTCTCTTCAACTCTCTCTCTCTCCTTCTCTCCCTCCCTATCTCTTTCCGTCTTTCTCCCCCGTCCCCCTTTTCTCTCTTTCTCTCTCTTTCTCTCCTTCTCTCTCTTTGTCATCACTCCAACTCTCCCTCTCCTACACCTCTCCCTATCTCTTTCTTTTTTAAACAAAAATTTGAATCTGATCAATGAATTTTTATGAAATGTCTATATGTTTGATTATTGATTTATATCATATTTTGTGTTATTTCAATTTGAATTGCAATTGTATTGTATATAACCTTGTGAAATGGATCGCAATTCACCCATTGGCTGCGATGATCTTTTTAATAAAAACCATTTCTATCTATCTATCGACGATATGGTGCTGTTTAGGGTGACGATATGGTCCTGGTTAGGGTGACGGTTTGGTGCTGTTTAGGGTGACGATATGGTGCTGTTTAGGTGACGATATGATGATGTTTATGTGATGATATGGTACTGTTTAGGGTGACGATATGGTGAGATTTAGGGTGACCTTATTCTGCCCCTACCCCTATTAAATTGACATACAATGTTAGTCAAATTTGTGTGATCTAGGAATAACAGATTTGGTTTTATCTTTCTCACTTGCACTCATTTCATGTATTTCCAGAGCTAATTTAATGCCAAGTACTTATTTATATTGTTTTCATAATACATTAGCATAAGTCGAATCCGTTGGGACCGCAGATAATAGTTCGGCTTATACTACATTGGACTCAGAAATGTAAATACATGTAACATGTTTTGCATACTTTTGTGATTTGACTTCATCTTTTGTAACTTCGTGTTGTGCAATTTGACTGTATATTCCATCTACAATTTCTTTTTTTAATGAGAAGAAACTCAATAGGCAATAGGCCTGTATTGATTATAATTTTAAAACCATAAAGTCACAAATTTGGGGTTTCATTCGTTTCCTGGATGTTTTCAACATTCCTCTGTAAATCTACATTTCAAAAGATGTTGTTCTATTTTCCATGGCCATGCTTATTGTCCATGTTTCCGCTCCATACAATAGGACAGACCATAACAAAACATTTCACTAGTCTTAACCTAAGCGGAACGGTGTCACCTTTCTATTTGTGAATAAGTCTTTCATTGCCAGAAATGGTATAACCCTTATACCAATCTACAGGCCAGGTCTACAGGGCGCTAAATGGTATGAGCGTTATACCAACCTACAGGGCACTAAATTTATACCATTTAGTGCCCTGTAGGTTGATAAAACGTTTATACTACTTAGTGTCCTGTTGTTTGGTATAACAATTATACCATTTGGTGCCCTGTAGGTCGGTATAACGTTTATACAATTTAGTGCCCTGTAGGTCGGTATAATGTTTATACCATTTAGTGCTCAGTTAATAGATGTAGTATTTGTCATATATCATCAATGTTGCTAGATTCGTATGTCTGTTATTTTCTTTTAATTTCTGAAAGTATCATGTCCTTTGTACTGTGCATATTTTTCAATACTGAAAGTCTTGCTTTGCAAATAAAAAGAAAATTACCAAAACAAAATGATTGAAGGTCTGTTCTATTATTCGTGGCTTTTGTAATGCATTAATGATTCATGTGTAATTTATAAATTGATGACTTTGCAATTCATGGACCATGAATTCTGGCTACTGGTATCTTCAACATAAGCTTTGGAGAAAATTAATAGAGACACCCAGAACCTGAAAACTAAACAATTTTGTTGTAAATCTGGATTTCTGCTGTACAGATTAAAAATATTGTTGTTGGGCTACCACATCAAATTACACAAAAAATATGCAAAGCTGCATGGACTTGGTAAACAGGATTGATATAAGCCCATTAAAGATATTACAGTGAGAGAAAACACTCCAATACGCATTGCAATGGCAATGAAAATATATATTTCTTTTCCACATTCTCAAGCCACAAATTCCAAATTTCAACCTTGGACCAAACATCAGACCTACCCCTAACCCTGCACCCACCCCCGGGAGCGCGCTTCGCCTGCTCACTACCGCCCCCTAAAATAAAATCCTGGCTACGCGCTTGAGAGGATAATAACCCAGGTAGCAAGCCCATATGGGACCCACATGGGTCCCATATTCTCTGAAATGTTATCTTTATTGAGGGTGACTTTAAAAAGTTAATAGTTGGTAGGGAGGGGGTGCAACCTGCCATACGCTTCTACCTCTTGGTTGCTTTGATCCATTGTCGAAAATATTTTGGCACCTGTCACCCCCCCCCCCCCCCCCCCCCAACCACGGATACAAATCGACACCCTTGATGGCCTTGCTTATTGTCCATGTTTCTGCTCCATACAATAGGACAGAACAGACATAACAGTTTACTGGTCTGAGCCTAAGTGCAAAGTTCACCTTTCTATCTGTGAATAAGTCTTTCATTGCCAGAAATGTATTCCGAGCTGTTTCTATTATTTAGTATACGAAGCTACAGAGCGCTAAATGGTAAAAACGTTATACCTAGGCCTACAGGGCACTAAATGGTTTCTGCTCCATACAATAGGACAGACCAGACATAAGAGTTTACTAGTCTGAGCCTAAGCGCAAAGTTCACCTTTCTATCTGTGAATAAGTCTTTCATTGCCAGATATGTATTCCGAGCTGTTTCTATTATTTAGTATACAAAGCTACAGAGCGCTAAATGGTATAAACGTTATACCTACAGGGCGCTAAATGGTATAAAATTTATACCAATCTGAAGGGCACTAAATAGTACAAGCTTTATACCAACCTACAGGGTACTAAATTTATACAATTTAGTACCCTGTAGGTTGGCATAACGTTTATACCATTTAGTACCCTGTACATTGGTATAACGCCTATACCATTTAGTACCCTGTACATTGGTATAACGTTTACACCATTTAGTGCTCAGTCTGTAGATGTAGCATTTAACTATTTCCCATCAATGTTGCTATAATAATAAGATTATTGTAAAAAAAAAAAAAAAAATGGGGGGGGGGGGGAGGGTGTATTTCTGAAATTATCATGACTTTTGTACTATGCATATTTTTCAATACTGAACGTCTCGCTTTACAAATAAAATGAAATTACCAAAACATAATTATTGAAAGCATGTTTTATTATTCACGGCCTTTGTAATGCACCAACAATGCATGTGTAATTTATAGATTGATGGTTTTGCAATTCATGAACTATTTTTAAGTTTAGTCAGAACCATCATTAAAAGGATAACGATAAATGTGTAATTAATTCTGGTTACTGGTATCTTCAACATTAGCCTTGAAGAAAATTATAAGAGAAACACAGAACCTGAAAACTAAACAATTTTGGGGTAAATCTGGAATTCTGCTGTACAGATTGAAATAATTTGTTGTTCGGCTACCACATCAAATTACACACAAAAATATGCAAAGCTGCATGGACTTGGTCAGCAGGGTCGAAATTGAGAGAAAACACTCCAATACGCATTGCAATGGCAATGAAATGAAAATAGATTTTCTTTCCACATCCTCAAGCCACAAATTCCAACCTTGGGACCAAACATCAGAGCTACCCCTAACTCTAAACCCAACCTAAAACATGTACATAATTACGATAATTACGGCAGTAGGATGCTCTGGAATGCCGTTTCAGTATTTCAAAATCTTTTTGCTCTCTCGAAGATTATTATAATCATTATCATCAACATCATCACCTCATATTAAGAATATAAAGGACTAGGGAATACAAATTTCAAAACAGTACCTATAGAGGGTCAGTGATTCGAAGGGAGTGAGGGATGACTCTCCCTGGAAAATCTGTGAAAGGAGTCGTCTCGAATCGGAAACCACCTTCCTTATGTTGGATAGTTTTCTGAAAACAATTTTAGCAAGCTTTTGGAATCCAAGAGGATTTTTTTTTTAAGGAAGCATTGATAAATAGTGAATAAAAAAATAAATTGGTCTCTTGGTCCAAACCTTTCTCAAACGTCCAAGATGAACAAATTTGACTGTCATTAATGGGCAAATTTACCTCTTGATTGAAGTAAATACTTTAATGTTGCCTTGCAATGTAAGTACATGTTCAGTGGAGTGGAAGATGCAAGTTTTAAAGCTTATCTGTACTAGTTTTAGTAGTTTATAGGAAAGATTAGACCGCCCTGCAAGGTCACTGGACTGGTGGTTATCTCATCAACTCAGCTCCTAATTAACATAAGAAAAAGAGGATCATGGGGGGGGGGGGGCAATGGTCACCGATTAGGCATTGTTTTATATATATAGAGGGAGCAAGTAGCTACAAGTAGGGCAGTGGGGCTTTAATACTGAATGCCTCATCAATCGAGAAGTTTAGATACTGGCCCTAGTGCGATTACTTTCTTTAAAGATTCTCCATTGGGTCACAAACAAACACATTTTGATCACTAATAAGTAATAACTGCAAATAGAAAATGTTTCACCAGTAGTAATCACATTTATTTTTCACTGCAATGGAAGTAGGCAAATTACAATGAAATCATCTTTCATCATAGATTTGAACATGTTTTTCACAATTATATTTTCAAAACAGACCTTTTTCATAACGTATTGCAATGTAAGGAAGTCTACTCTGTCAACCTAATTGTGACAGGCATGTTTCATAGAACTTGTCATCAGTGACAAATGACAGCTTTTGTTAAAAGCTAGTGAAATCCTCGCTTCTGATTGGTTATCAGCAGACTTGTCACTGATTTTTGTCATTTGTTATTGAAAAAAGGCTCTGTGAAACTGGTCCCTGGACATGCTTTTGAGCTGGGCTTGCCAAATGGAGCTAGCCCCTTCGGAAAGTGCAACAATTTGAATACATTATGATACTGATCTCATCAATCAACATACAAAATATGACTTTTAAAAGTTCAAAAGGTATTATCAACAAGGGGTACAAAAACACGACATGAAATACCAGCATGTGAATTATTATGGTTCGACTAAATAATGTATTATATGAATGAGGAATTAATGTGTGAGAAGCCGGCTCAATTTGATGCACAACTAAAAACCCCAGTCCTACTACAAGACCGGCAACCAGACTGAACACAAACTTGACATTACCTCGAATGGAAAAGACTTGGTCTAGCTATAATCAGTGTGGAATCAGTAAGGCTAGGTGACAAATTTACAGCATTGTGCTAAACGGATTGTCATTGTCATTGATCAATAAGTGTCATTTGTCCACGATACAGATATAGCTACTACAAATATCCTAGGATTTGGTGCAGGCGAGGATGTGCTTTACACTTGCCTCAATGGCAAATAAAGTACAATGGAAACTTGATATGAAGAGCTCTGATAATGAGGCATCTGTTACAACAAGGTCATTTGGCTGGTCCCAGCTCTATATTATCTGTTTTTTTACCCCGATATAACAAGGTATTATCCATGGTCCCAAGGACCTCGTTATAACGACTTTCCACGGTACGTGTATTTCAAACAAGTAGCACATACATGTCAGATATGATGAGGATGTAAGCAAAACAATAATTTATCATCAAATAGAGAACACTTCTTAAATATATTGAAGTTAATGATGTACAGTATTTTAAAAGTAACGAAAATGATATATTCATTAAAAACAATATCATTTACCCTATTCATACAGAAATTAAAGTCTTTAATCTTTTGGTACTCAGAACAATCAAGACATACAAAATACTCCCCCTCCCCCCTGTAATAAATATTCAACATTATCCTTACACAATTAGAAATTATATATGTACCCTCTGCTGAGAGCCTGCAGGGTATCTTTCAAACAAACAGAAAAATGATTTGAGTTTATGCCCTTCTGCACACAAAAAGACTCAATAATTGTAAGTATGTATTCTTCAAAACTCATTAGCCTTGACATCATAACCCCTATTCCATTTGATAGCAGCATGTTGCCAATAATACTAGTAACAGTTCATAAAGACAGTAGGTAATGATCATCTCAAACTGTTATGTACACACAAATGCCTTTTTGTACTAATTGTATTTCTAATACTGGTCCATATGACAAAAGGATATAAACAAAGCTTCATTTAAGAATCCTATATAATTGACCAATAAGCACATGGTTATACAGCTTACAGGATGCTTCGTACACACGACTCTACAAATCTGTAGCCAATAGAACAGTCACACTTCCGCATAAATATCCTTTTTTCAGATACAACATCACTCTTTATATCTTCTTCTTGCTGTACATAATTCTTTTCTCAAGAACTTACCAGTCATTAGGGCAATTTGAACCTTATCAAGAGCGTAACATCTGTATTCGCATGGGTATACAATATCAAAACATGTAGATGCACCTATTAGTTATATATCTTAGAATCTATACACGACATGGACATCTTAGTTTTCTTTCTTCTCTTGGTCTTTACTGCTTGAATCTGAGGTTGAATCTGAACTTGAATCCGAGGTTGAATCTGAGGTTGTATCTGAGCTGGACCCACCTGATGATTCACGCTCCGATGCCATCTACAAATAAAGATTATGAACAGAAATTTTTTTAAGCCAGGAGTCTACTTTGCCATTTATTTTCAGACAGTGAGCGTCTGATGATCACCTTCATCACACCTAAGACACCAAGTGTGAATATTGAATATTTTTCTTTATATATTATGTATACTCATAATATATATGAAATCATGTTTCAATTGACATGTTAAAGCATTATCTAAAAGCGTTTCATACAATTACAACCATGCATACATAACTCAGCAAAGTTCCCTAGGCCAAAATTTATAGACTTTTTCAATGGATAGGGATGCCAAGTTTCTGGCATTGGCCAGACTTAAGGCTCTAAAATGTATGGGTTTCTAAATGAATGTAACAACCTAGTACCTGTATCAATTTAAAACTTCACAAAAGTAACAAGCAGGAAGACACTGCTATCAAATGCACTAGGTTAGATAGGAGGAATTTTCTGAAGATTAAATAGATTAAAGCTTCTAACAGTTTGATAAAGGTTTCCATACCAAACAAGATACAAAATGGCCATTCTTCCTCAGGAGATGCATACAAAATAATTTATCTCAAACAAAGTCATACGCCAGAAAACAAAGGTTAAAGACATCATGAAGTCAGAGAATCAAAGTGGAGATGGGCTTGGGCTTGGGCTTGGGCATGTAGCAAGACTTCAGGACAATAGATGGACAAATCGTTTAACAGAATGGAAACCAAGGATGGGAAAGAGAAGAAGAGGAAGGCAGAAGAGAAGATGGAGAGATGACCTACATGGGAATGGCCGCTTAGACTAGGATAGCTACAGACAGAAGAAAATGAAAATGTTATGAGGAGGGCTTTGTCCAACGTCTGGATGAACTATAGCCTGATAGATAGAATACAGCTTAAGGCTAACAACTCCAAAGTTGTCTGCTCTTCATCCTACCCCTTTCCTCAACAAACACCAACACCAACCCCATCATCCACTCACCTTCTTATAAGCCATCTCAAAGAGCTTGAGCGATGCTTGCTGCAGAGCTGACGATGCTTCCCTGATGTCTTCAGGGCTCTTGTTGTCCTTGTCGGCCAGGACGTCCTTGACCGTGGTGATCTGTTCCTTCAGCTTGGCACACTCCTCCTCGGGCAACTGCTCCTTGAACTCCTCCATCTTGGTCTCTGTGTCATGGACGATGTTCTCCGCAGAGTTGACGATCTCGACACGCTCCTGCGAGACGTCAAAGACAAGAGATTAAAGTTAGTTAACTTCTTCTTTTTTCATGATTTATTAACCATTACCCCAAGCTTTGTGCTCCTTTATCACGAAGGGAATCAGAAAATATAATTTCTTACGCAAATGTACACCCTGGCATGTCACAAATGTTTTTTACAAACACAAACACAAACCATAATGCATCCAGTTGCAATATACCACTCCTAAAATTTCTGAACAACAAAAACAGATATAAATCACTGCACACCGTACATTTACTATAAAATGAAACAATTTATCTATTATATTCACCATGGTGAACACAATTTAATTTCTCTCATCGTCTTTAAAGCCCTTGTCTTTTCATACATGGCATCATGCTCAGTATAAGGTTTCTCCACATACCTCAAGAGGGTAATGCGGTTGACGAAAAATTTGAACATCATCGCATGATAAAATCAAAATAACTACATGTATCGACTACATGGACTACAGAGATCTCTTAGAAAATAAATTATTGTATCCAACATTTGCTCTGGCAACAATAGCTCCAGGCTTTTTCTATCAAAGATACTTTGTCTTAGTTAGGATTAGGATTGCAAATGGGTTAAAGATATAGGCCCGTTTGTCGACAAACCTCCTTTGTGAATTCCGGCCATTGTGTGTGGTTCAGGGTTGAAGTTGAGAGTTCGGTTAGGCAACCGTCAAAGTAGCATGTGTCATACAGCCATTGTACCAGATTAAGATTAGAATATTAAATGGAAAATGCATCTCAGTATCTGAAGGAAATGAAAGATCTTTTGAACGCACCTTCTTGATCTTGTCCTCAGCAGCGAACTTCTCTGCAGCTCTGACCATGTTCTCGATCTCATCGTTGCTAAGACCACCCGATGACTGGATCACAACTATGTAGGAGAGATGGGAAGACAGCAATCTTTAAAGTGATTTGGATTTTAAGGTTTAGTTCGGGTCAGAAAGTTAAAACCCTGATCATATGTGCATTCAAATACACATAGGCAAAATGAAAGTGAATTCAACAATTTGGAATAAAATACCAAGAAATAGTACAATTGTCAATACTGACCATGTCACCATTATCTAGTTCATAAATGTAATTAAATTCAAATATCAGGATTGTGGATCAGAATTCTTTGTAATGAAACACTAATTTCCTTTGGCAAGACATTGATCTACATTTGCCACACTCAACCCAGGTGATGTAAATGGGTACCTTGCAGGAATTAATTCCTTGAAATGATAAGAGCGCCGAAATGATTAAGCCATGAGTATGTGGAGGAAGGGTAACTGAAAGGCACCTTGCATTGTACACTAGACATATTTTCAATTGCTATTGTACTGTACTAGCAGCAAAAAAACAAACTTAAAGATCCTCCATATTCTAATACTGAATCTGTCTTGCTGCTCATGTTTGAGCCCAGAAAAACATATTTTAGTATGTCTCACAAATGACATCACCATGATAGATACAGGTAATCTAAACATGTAATGATAATCACATAGAGTTACTCTAGCATGGCTTGCTGGCCCCACAGGCCACAGTACAGTCAGGTGGGGAATTCCGATTACCATGCACAAACAATTTTAAAGGTTTGCAAGTAGGACATTTTAACCACGGACCTCAACCCGACTAAATTTTTACCAGCCAGGTGATGACACGCGATATTCAAAGAACAATTAAACAAATCACACATTTAATTATTCTACTGGGTATTTTAAGTTTTACAATCTCTGAATTTAAGAAATTGGACTTGAACTTTGAAGCAAGTTCATGGGAGCAATAAAATTGTAATATATATGTTCAAATGAAAAATCAGGACAAATTTAGATAAACAAAGCTCACATCAGAAGAGAACTTTTCATTAGGACCAAAGTTATATGATTGCTAAATATCTATCTTGGAAGATATTGTATAATGTATAATTCTACATCAAATCTGCTTGTTTTACAAGCATGAAAAAACTAGATGGATGTTCGACTGCACGCTGTCGATTTCACAAACCAGAAAAGAAGCAATTTTTGAAATTGAAGTTTGATTGTAATCCATTAACAGGTTCACAGACACGATTACAAGCGATTTGTAAAATACATGGAAGAACCTTTGACCTCATGACCCTAAAATTTAATAAGTTTATTGGCTCTGCAAGGTACATACATATCCCTAGTTTGATAGTAATCCATCTGTCAGTTCTTGAGATAACGCGATCACGAGAACGGGACGTTAAGCCATACAACCAGAAAACATAACGACTCTGGCTAATTTGTAGCGGAGGCATAAAAAAGGGTCTCACAAATATGCTTGAATATGACACAGTTACTCGATATGGTAGGTTTTATAGGGACAAACTTTCCAATATAGCAATGATATGCATTAAAAGTTGACACAATGTAATCCAAGATGCGACTTACTTTGTTGTTCCTTTCCAGTTCCCTTGTCCCTGGCAGATACATTCACAATACCGTTAGCATCGATGTCAAAGGTCACTTCGATCTGAGGAACTCCACGTGGTGCTGGAGGGATACCAATCTGGACAAAAGAAGAGTATACAATGCATGGGTCAATCACTAAGTCACTTCAGAGATGACACCTGCGCAGGGAAGATACAGGCCATCTGTACAAAACTGTACTACCCATTGAGACAACTGCTGGTTATGTTTTCATGAAACTTATGTAATCAATGTGTATTTATGCACCGGCAGTACATTCTATGATACACAGGGTGAAGTATTCTTTTCAAGAAGGAAAACAAAAGGTATTCATGATGCAAAACCATCACTTTGGCAGGGATTATTTGTGGGATGTCTCCATATGTACAAGATCTGTGGATATTTGGGGGTCATTTGTACTAGTGCTCTCTTTGAAGTGGCTTATTATTATGGGGCCTCGTACCACACTGAACAGTGGTACAGAGGAATCCAGGTAAAATATGCTACATGATATGGGCCTTTACTGCAATGAGTTACCATTTTCCACCCCCTCCTGTTATTCAGTTGCTCGTAAAATGTTTATATTCAGCAGTGGTGGTTTTCTTCTAAGGCAATTTTACTTGCCAAAGCTGACCAAGGCTGTAAATTATGCATCCAGTCACTTACCAGTTGGAACTGTCCAAGTGTCTTGTTATCTCCAGCCATCTCCCTCTCTCCCTGACATACTTTGATCTCGACCTGCGTCTGACCATCAGCTGCTGTGGAGAATACCTGCAAATACAGAACACAACATGAACGATGACATCATCAAGACAGAGTGGCCCGATGTATGCTAATAATAATAACAATATGTCTTGTTTACCCAGGGTAGCCTCGTTCAGCTTTAGCCAAGCTACCATGTATGGCGCTCAAGCATTCAATGAATTTCTTCCTACCGGGTACCCATTTACCTCACCTGGGTGGAGTGTGGCAAAGGTAGACTAATAATATCTTGCCAAAAGACATTAGTGCTCTGAAGATATTTGCTCTGGGCCTTATTTCATTAAGAACTAAATGATGTCAGAGTTGCATCAGGTTTGAGGTTAGGTTTGAGGTTAGGTTTGAGGTATAAGGGTTAGGTAGGGCCTTTGATCTGAAGTTGAAGTTAGCAATTAGTTTAGCTTTGGAAAATGGCGTGATAGCAATTGCCAGCGGAGCATGTGTTGAAGAAATGGCAAAGACTATTCGAGAAGTTGTCCTCAAATTCTCATCTTCAGTCTACCATGGCCCAAAATGACAATCATGGAAAAAATTGTGATCTTATTGCATCGTCAGTCATGCTCAGAAAATGATTTCTCCACATACCTCAAGTGGTAATGCGGTTGACGAAAAATTTGTACATATACCATCATCGCATGACTGCACAATATGAACGATCAGAAGTTAGCATTGTGAAGTTTATTTTGATCAGTATTTCATTTCATGATTAAGTGGAGGTTCCTTGTTTGGAATGGTTATTTTACAAGATAGGGATATGTGAAAAAACCTTTTTCAAGAAACATTTCTTTTATATTGTTGAAAACTAACATAAAACAATGAAGGGAGCTTACACACTCTTTTTCACATTTACCAGAACTGGGGGGTGTTTCACAAAGATTTTAAGTCGAACTTAACTCTAAGTTGGACTTACAAATTATGAAGACCCATTTGTAGCCTTAGAATACGATACATTCAAAAGCAAATATTCAAGTATTTCAGACTTTTCATAAATTCCACATCAAGAACATGAAATCTCCCATGAAAATAGAAAATAAGAATGATTTGAATCAACATTTTATGCCTTTAAAAATGACTTTTACATACTATTTTCGAAGACGCTAATGGCTTTCCATAATTGTTTAGTCCAACTTAAGATCTTTGTGAAACACCCCCCAGGACCTTCTCTTACATGATTCTGCTGAAGTCACTCACCTGTGCTTTCTTGGTGGGGATGGTGGTGTTCCTGTTGATAAGCTTGGTGAAGACTCCTCCGAGGGTCTCAATACCAAGGGAAAGGGGCGAGACGTCCAAGAGGAGAACATCGGTGACATCACCAGCAAGGACTCCGCCCTGGATAGCGGCTCCTACAGCGACAGCTTCGTCAGGGTTGACAGACTTACTGGGCTGACGTCCAAACAACTCCTGGACTAGCGTTTGAACCTATTATGACCAAAATATGATTTTGGTTGGTTAGGTCAAAGATGATTATAGCCAGCATAAGGCCAAGATGCAATTGAATTAAAAATCAGAAATTACATGAAATTGGTAGCGCCACTCTGACTTTCGCTTTTTCAAATAACACAAAAGATTACCAAAATATGCCTTTCAGTTTATAATTGGATTTGTTAGTATCTAAAATCATCTGAAATGCGGTATACCATCCACTGCATTTGACATATGTCAGTGGTCAAGTCTTGATCTCAATTACTGTATTGAATAGTGCAGTAAACGTATGTTTTGAAGGGGTAAAGAACAGATAATCTAAAATCTAAACGATTATTCGCTTGTAAAGTAAGTTGTAACAGAAAATCCAATTAAAAAGACATTGCTTTAAATAGTTTCTGCCTCAATGAAGGGCAATCTAACAAAATAATCAAATATATTGGGTCCCGTCGATTACGAATCTTGTCACCCAAATCTGCAATGGTGTAACAAGTCGCTACAATCAGGAAGAATGGTCATTTGCTCAATCCCTGCACCCATGGAAGAGAGGACAAGAGGAGACCACAACATCTATAGTTTGTGTATCAGCAAAGGATTGAGAGTACATATTGTAAAGAATAAAAAGGTATGTTTCAGAAGTGAAAGGTAGGGTGGTAATTGAAGAATTTTTAGCGACGAGGTCAGATTCATACCTTTGGCATCCTGGACATTCCACCGACGAGCAGAACCTCCTTGATATCCGACTTGTTGATCTCAGCATCTTGAATGGCCTTCTTACATGGCTCCACGGTCCTCTTGATCAAGTGCTCTGTCAGGGATTCAAACTTGGCTCTGGACAGCTTCAGGTTCATGTGCTTAGGTCCAGACTGGTCCATGGTCAGGTAGGGTAGATTGATGTCCGTCTAAGGATTAACAAGAAAAGATAAACGGTTAAAGATAGCTTAAAGGTATAGACCAGTTTTGGAAACGCCCCCTCTCAAAAAATGAAATGGAAGCTCTTAATACCAATCATGTGAAAGAATATGTTTTGACTTATTCGTGATGATACAAATTGTGCAGGGAAACCGCCTACTAATTGATATATTTGGTAAATTATCAAAATCGATCCGGCCTGGTATCGCAAATGCACTTCAACATTGAAAATTTGGGCATATATTTCTGCTTTTTTGCAAATTTAGGTTGAAGTATTGCCATCTAAACCTCTGAAGGAAAAATTTAAATAATATTGAATGGATATTTTGCACCCGAAACCCTTGAACCGGAATTTTTCCACTACCAGTCTATATCTTTAACATTGTTTGTTGCTTTTTTTTTTTTCTGACCAATACATGTACCTTAGACATGCCTATATACATGCATATAATTGAAACAAATCAGCAAGTACCAAACAAAAAGCTTGAAAAGAGACATTCAGCTTTTAAGTATCTTCTTTACACAAACTTGAGAAAAGAAAATGGTCATAATTACATATATTTTCATATATTTTACATAAATGCCAAACTACTTTAGTGCAACAGATTATTGTGCTGCAGTTTTACGTTGAAGATTAATCTGTAATTGTCTCTTCATTCAGTTCCTACTTAAAAACATGAAAACAACTTACCTGAAGAGCGCTTGAGAGTTCGATCTTGGCTTTCTCTGCTGCTTCTCTCACCCTCTGTAATGCCATGGTGTCTTTGGTCACATCAATGCCAGACTAATTAAACAAACAAAATTTTTGTGTAAATCATCCATACACACTGATTTCAAAATTAAATAACGATCTCATAGCTTTTACTAATGATGAATCATTACTTTTAAAATGCTAAAACGGTTTCATCAGTTTGAGGAGGATTTATCCTAATCAATAAGTTGTCTTATTGTTCATGCAGAGTAAGACAATTTCAAGATGGATGGGACAATGCCCTGATAACTACAGAATGATGTAACGATTACAGCAAGAAGTTGGCTGTTTGTCGAATGGAACGAAGTGTAACCACATGCATTTCAGATGCTAAGAATCTTTTTTTCTTTCTGAAGAAAATAATGGAGAAAGGATGATATACAGGATGGACAAACACAAATATTGAAACAAATGACAAGGGCAAGTGCATCATCAAAAGTGGTTTTTATGAAGTACCAATACACAAATGAAGAGTTAAATTCCAAAAGGAGCTAAATCAATTTTTGTCACTTCTGAGAAGAAAAAAAATTGATCACCAGATTTTGTACAGGCATCTATGGAAAGTGATATTAGAAGGTGCATTTTTTTCATAATTGCTCCCCAAATTTAGGTAAATAATTATATTGAAAGACGGGTTCTTAAGTGAACAATGTTCTGATATCAATAACTTAATTTTCATCAAAAGTGGATTTAGCTCTTTTTGGAATTAAGCTCTTCAAATACTGAAAACAAATACTCACATCTTTCTTGAACTCTCCGACAAGGAAGTTGACAAGTGTATTGTCAAAGTCCTCTCCTCCAAGGAATGTATCTCCGTTGGTTGATTTCACTTCAAATACTCCCTTCTGGATCTCAAGAACCGACACATCAAAGGTTCCGCCACCAAGATCGTAAACAACGATGCTGCATTGAGGATTGAGGAAAGAGTGAAAATTGGTTTTGTCATTAAATTCTTGCCCATTCTTACAATGAATCACTTCCTAGACATATCTTAAATCAAGCTCATTACAACCGAGTTGGCAACAATTATTAAGTTACTAATAATGCTCTGGCAAATTTAAATTTAAAGTGGAAGTGATTGAAATATCAGATCATCACAATAGAGCCTGGTTACTTTGCTATATAATGTCATTCTGCGTGCCATTTCCCTGGATCCTCAACTTCCCTAATTACATAGAATCTACTGTAATACTTTTGTTTATCCACTCAACAAAATGTTTGCGACTAACTTTGCATTCATAAATTACTTTAGGTGAAATTTAGGTAATTGGGAGAGCATTTCATGCATTATTCATTATGCATGATCGGTGCAAATTCAAGAAACAACTCTAGTAACAAAAAAAAAAAAAATTAAACAAAATATTTTTGAAGATTTAGTCATATCTTAGTCACACATGTTTTCAAGACAAAAATCAGACATTTCACTATCCCAAATGGCCAAAATTCAGACTAGTATGGGATCGCTTTGGAGTAGGACAAACCATGGTCTGAAACGCATCAAAACGCTTCATATGACGCATCAAAACGCTTCATATGACGCACATAAACCTAGGTTTGTCTACAAACCTCCTTTGTGAATTCGGGCCACTAGGTCTGCCTCTCCAATCAAGTTTTAAGACCACTCAACTACAACACGATTCCCAGCTAATGGTTAACTGGTACTTACACACTGTCTCCTGATTTGTCCATTCCGTAGGCAAGGGCTGCAGCAGTGGGTTCATTGATAACTCTCAATACATTCAATCCAGAAATCTGACCTGCATCTTTAGTTGCCTGAAATATATACATACAAACATAAACAATTTGTTTTATTACCAAACATTTCATCACATGTTTTTAAAAATGAAAGTATACAATTCCCATGTCAAGAACCCCTCTATACAAGTAGAGTTTGGAACCAAAAGTACTTTTAAAACTTTTTGGAAAACACGTAAATCAGTGGTAATAGTACCAAAAATGAACTTGTTTTTATCGTTTTCCTCCAGACTTTTTTTGGCAAACCCAAACTGACAGAAATGGTAGCATTTACACTCAGTGCGAAAAGATGGATTGGTCTCACTTGGCCTTTATTTCTTTGTTGCCTTGGTGTCTACACATAAGGATTGAACACCCAATCTCATGTCAAAAACAATAACTCACCCAAGACCCATCTACAACCAACCATGTTTCAAACATAAATGCATGGTGCGTTAAATCTCCATCAGGCAAAGTTCAATTCAAGTTAGCCATGACTTTGTGAGATTGCCGATACTGACCTGTCTTTGTGAGTCATTGAAATAAGCTGGTACTGTGACGACTGCATTCTTGGCTGGTGTCCCCAGGTAGTTCTCTGCCGTTTCCTTCATCTTGGTAAGGACAAACGCACCCACTTGACTGGGAGAGTAGACCTTTTCATTGGCCTTCACCCAAGCATCGCCATTTGAAGCCTTGACGATTTTATATGATACCGTTCCACTGCACAGAGGGAGAGAAGGGGGGGGGGGGAGAAGGAAAATGGTTTTATTTGGTGGAAACTTCTCTAAATTTTGGTCACACTGCCAAACCAATTCCCAGTCGACTCTAAACCCAACTGATTCTCGACCATTTAGGTAATGCAGAGCTGCCAACCTTGTGCGACCAAAATAAGGAATCATGATGGCAAAAAAAAGGAATTTCAAGCCAAAAAAAGGAATTCATAAAAACGAAAGTTACAACCACGCGCGACACACTTCCAATGCAGAAATGTTCATTCATTATGCTGTTTTTTCCATACAAGGAGGAATTTTTTTGGTATTATCGGCATTTCATTCTTTTTGAGAATATTTTTCTTTTCAAGTATGTTTTAAATTTAGTTTTCTATTGAATTTGTGATCAAATCACCATTTTAGGGCAGTTGTTTGACGTGCTGTATGTAAAAAAAAATAAAATAAAATAAAAAAATTTTAAAAATTAAAAAACGTATTTTATGAAGAAAAAACGTAATGCCGTAATTTGGAGGGAAAAACGGAGTAATTCCGGCAAAAACGGAATGGTTGGCAGCTCTGGTAATATTATGTTATGTTCAGTCTAGTGTTGGTCTGGTGTTGGCCATGGTCTGGCCATGGTCTGGCCAGTGTTACGGAGGTGTGGAAGAAGAAGTTCATATCTTATCTTAACGTGCATGCAAAAATAGGATGATCTGTTATTTTGGAGAAAAAAATTACTCTAGACTTGTGAGGAATCTAAAAGTGGTCAGTGTAATAAGAGTACAATGGTAAGCTGAGAAAAGTAGTTCACTGAGTTTCTTTGATTCTGTACAATACATTTAATTTCAATAATTAGTTTTTAGGAGCTAAAGAACTGTAATCCTTTTTTATAAGCATGATCCCCTCTCAAACATCTTTTTAAAACAACTTTTAAGTAATCATTTACAATGAGCTACCTCTGTACAAGTACATCTAACATCTATATTGTGAGTAAGAAAACTAACAACAGCTGTTTTAACTATTACAGTATAAGCTTATCTTTCTGCCATATCTTGTCCAATTTTGTTTGTATCTCATGACAAAGATACATATTTGTATTGATTGATCATCTTCATTATGATTTGTCTCATTACCTATAACATTTTCCCCCTCTCTTTTTTTGGTGATTAATATTACATTAAAGGCCCACTGCACTACTTGTAGCTACTTGCGCCCTCTATACAACAAACAATGCCTAATCGGTGACCATTGGTCCCCCATGATCCTCTTTTTCTTATGTTAACTGAGAGCTGAGTTGATGAGATAACCACCTGTTCAGTGACCTTGCAGGGCGGTCTAATCCCTCCTGTAAACTATGGCAGATAAGCTTTAAGTTAACATGTTCTGCACTTGACTTGCTCTGTTAATAACACGTTTGATCTAATGCTTTCTCACTGTAATTATCTGTTTCCTCACTTTCCTGCCTAACAAAGACAGGTCCATGAGCCCCATTTCCCCAACTTACATGTCTTTCTGTGTTTCAGGATCGTCGAATCTCCTTCCAATTAGACGTTTTGTGGCATAAAGAGTGTTCTCTGCATTCGTGACAGCCTGCCTCTTGGCTGGCATACCAACTAGTCTCTCATTATCCTTTGTAAATGCCACCACAGAGGGCGTCGTTCGGGCTCCTTCTGCATTCTCCAGTACCTTTGGTGTTTTACCCTCCATGATTGCAACGCAGGAGTTTGTGGTTCCCAGATCTATACCAATGACGGCTCCCCGGACTGTTTCTGATGCGTAACATCTTGATGGGTGCCTCTGATGATGTCTGGCGTCTGAGTTTAATACACTGCATGTGCTCTAAAGTTAAGATAAAGTATAGATTATGATTAAAATTGAGTCTCATATTTTCTTCTCTGACTAAAGCAATTCTACAGTTAAGCCAAGATTTTATTTTTGAAAACATTTATTTTCATTATGCAAATTGTAGTTACCACTTACATTTTGATCATGATTAAAAAGATGGCACAACCATGAAGATGCCGCCTACAAAGTACAAGGATGGACACAAATATATGTGGGGTGCTCCATACAATTACAAATTTGACGAAATTTGCATCATTATGATTATACATCTTTAAATTTACCTCAGTCTATTAAAGCACCAACATGAACAATGTACGAGCTATATAGATTGATTATTACATGGAAATATGTAAATATAAATGCATGTACATGTACATGCACTGACCTGAGAATAAACTACTGAAAAGAATGTACAAAAAAGATAAGAAAAATGAATTAAGAGATGCATGGTTTGATGAGTAGGGGCGCTGGTCCGAGAATGAGGATCATCCGCATAAACGAAGATATCGTCATAAACGTGGACAAAGTGTGTCCTAAAAAATAAGGATCATCTTTCGGCGCTCTGCGGGTGTCGGGTTCCCAAAACATTCTGGCATTGCAAAAAACATATTCCGCATAATAAAATACCCCCAATTCACGTCTACTTTTATGGGTTGTCCGTCTTCCCCGAGGATTTGTTGCTGATAACGTGAAAGTCTCTGTACAAAGTGAAAGTCAATGTGGAATGTATCAAGGAGCATCATCGCGGAATCTGTTTTTCGCATCGCCAATGCGCAGATCAGAAATCAGAATCGTCCGCAAAAATGCGGCAAGCCTTATTTTTCAGGGCGCATAGAGTCTAGACCTGTCCGCGTTTACGAAGATCCTCGTTTATGTGGACGATCCTTATTATTCTCTGACCTAGTGCCCCTACCATGCCTACTGCTGATCATGTTTTTTATTTCATGTAACTTAGTACATGTATAGGGATTGATATCGTGATAACCGATACCGATACCGATATGATCGGGAGAGGGATCGGGAGAGGAGAAAATGGACGATTGTCTGTAAGATTCCGATTGTTGTTTCTAAGGCCGTTGTCGCCTAATAAAGGTGTTTTGACCCAATTCCTGTCTGAGATCTAATCCTTCCTGTCTGTACATAGTGAACCCCCTTATACTGGCGTAATCGGCAGGGATTCTTTGTGCTATGGCTTTTTTGGAAATCTAAGGATTGGGTGAGAAATTAATTGACACGGTTGTTTCATGCAGTGTGTGACTGTTGCCCCACTTATTGTGCAGGCCTATAGGCCTACTAGTGCTTGTTGATTTAGCAGTAGATCTAGGGTCTAGATCTAGTCTAGACTCTACAGATAGACTAATCAAAGTTAAGGTAGCTATTAAACAAGTAGTCTAGTATTGAAGTAACATTAAAAATGAAATAGAAAAATAAATAAATACATAGGGTCTAGACTACACTAAATAAATAAAAGTTTGATTAAAATAGTAGATAGAAGTCTAGACCACTCTCACTAACCATACACCATACACTAAAACACACACGTTCAATAGGTCACTAAATTAAATTTAAACTAGATCTAGACTAGTCTAGTATAATATTCAGTGCTCAATAAAAGATAAAATCAACCATGACAGACCGATCAGCATATCTCGGCAGATTTACAGCTGAGCACATAGCACACTTGTGTGAATTGAATCATATTGATACCAATGCTGTAAAGACCAAGCAAGAGCGGATCTCATGTTTATGTGATTTGCCTAAGCTGGTAGAGGATGAACCAAAAAATACAGGTGTGGGTGTGGATGACCTTTTGCGGGTCATGAAGCACCTTGAAGATTCTCATCATCATGAGACTGAGAAACTATGCAAATCCTTACTGTCTGCTGCAATCGGTAGCTCTGCACAAACTGGTCCTCCGTTAAAGGGATTACATCAGCTAAGTAACGATGATGATATGGTGTGCTACCTTAGCACTTTTGAGCGACTAGCCCTGGCAGCAAACAAGCCAAAGAGTGAATGGCCTCGGCTGTTAGAACCATATCTTACTGGAAGAGCTCAGCAGGCATTCCACGCCCTGAGTACAAGAGAACAAAACAACTATGATGATGTTGTCCTGGCCATAAAGAGAAGGTACCACCTCACTCCGGAGGCATACAGAATAAAGTTAAAAAAAGAACATAAGAAGAGCAATGAAAGTTATGAAGAATTCGCTAGTCATTTGCAAGATTATTTTTTGAAGTGGGTTGAGATACCCCAGGAGGCAGTAGAGATGCCTGAAGTCTCTAAAGGGCTCAATCTGGTCATGATTGACCAATTCTTAGAGAGAGTACCCGATGAAGTATTGAGGTTAAAGCTAAGGGAGCTACAAGCCACATCTCTCATGGTAGTTGCGCGCAAGGCGGACGAATTAGTAATCCAGAGGGGGGCGAATGCGGGTAACACAACCCCAGGGAGTGATCCCTCCACTCCACGACGGACAGGTGCAGGCAGTAACCCCACGGGACGTAGATCCTTTAATGCTGCCTGCTACCGGTGTGGCCAGCTCGGGCACAGAATTGCCAACTGTCCGGTACCTCCGGGGGCCACAGGGTCGGGTTTCCAGGGAGGACCTCCACAGGGCTTTACTCGAGAACCGTCACCAAGGTGCAATTTCATTGCAAAGGATAGGGGTGATGCTACAATTGCAGATGTTGTTGTTCAGGGTCTAGATGACAGAGTGGTGAAGACCCAAGCCCTGCTGGACTCGGGGTCAGAGGTTTCCCTGGTCACTTTTGAATTGTGTAAGGAGTTAGGGGTAGAGGTTACTCGTGAAACTGAAGGGGTGTTAGGCATGATCAATGAAACTGCCTTAGTGCCTGATGGTTTAGCATCCCTGCAAGTGGGTCTAGGAGGCAGCACTGCGACTGAGGTCTTTCATGTGGTTGGTAGGCTCCCAGTACCTGTCCTCCTTGGTGCTGACTTTGCTGAAAAGGTGAAACTTATCATAGATTTTGGCAGTCGTAGTTATAGCACAAGTAGCAATGGGGCCAATGAGCGGCCAGTTAAGTTCTCGTTGAATGGAGGGCAGGAGATGTCACATGTTGAAGAAGAAGTCGATGTTCATCTCCAAGCTGAGGATGAGATGAAGAAACTTGATCTAACTGAAGCAGATAGACAGAAATTAGATCAGGTTTTTCAAGACTTCCCAGATGTGTTTAGTGAGGTACCTGGTCATACGAACATGGCTATTCATAGAATTGATGTAGGAGGGGCTTCTCCCATCCGCTCTCACCCGTACAAGGTGAGTCCTGAGAAAAGACAAGCTCTTGATGAAGAGTTGGATAAGCTTCTGGACATGGGGAAGATTGAGCCTTCAGATTCACCTTGGGCCGCTCCTGTAGTGATGGTCCCTAAGAAGAACGGGAAGTACAGGATGTGTGTCGATTACCGAAAATTGAATACAATTACAAAGATTGATGCCTTCCCCATGCCTACAGTGGATGACATTTTGAGCTCTCTGCATGGTGCCTCGGTTTTCTCGTCATTAGATCTGCGCAGTGGATACTGGCAGATGGGTGTTGCAGATGAGGATGAGGAGAAGACTGCCTTTGTTTGTCATAGGGGTCTATTCCACTTCAAGGTCCTTCCTTTTGGTGTGGTAAATGGTCCTGCCAGTTTCCAACGGTTGATGTCCAAGGTGCTTGATGGCCTGATAGGGCGAAATTGCTATGTCTACTTGGACGACATTGTGTGTTTCTCTCCGGATATTGAGCAGCACATCTCTGATCTCCAGGAGATCTTTTGTTGCTTACGACAAGCGGGTCTGACCGTAAATACTGAGAAATGTCAGTTTGCCTGCCAAGAAATGAAATATCTTGGCCATGTTGTCAGCTCAAATGGACTCAAGATGGACCCCGAGAAGGTGTCTACCATTGTTAACTATCCCCAACCTAGGTCGATCAAGGAATTAGAGAGGTTCCTTGGGATGGCCGGATGGTATCAGAAATTCATTCCTAGCTTCTCAGAGGTTGCTGCACCTCTTCATGGATTGAAGAAGAAAGGTGTTCCCTGGAATTGGACTGCTGACTGCACTCGTGCTTTTCAGGCCTTGAAGGAGAGCCTCCTCACTGAGCCAATACTAGGCTACCCTGATGAAGAATCCAGGTTTGCTGTACACACAGATGCCAGCAATGTTGGGGTCGGTGCAGTCCTGATCCAGCAGCAACCGTCTGGGACGAGAACTATCGCCTATGCGAGTCGGTCTTTGTCTGCTGCAGAAAGGAATTATAGTACTACTGAGAAGGAGTGTTTGGCTGTAGTATGGGCCCTAGAGAAATGGCGGCCATATCTGGAAGGTAGAGAGTGTCGTGTAATAACGGACCACCAGGCACTTTGCTGGTTATTTCGGAAGAAGAAGCAAAATGGGCGACTTGCTCGTTGGATTCTGAGGCTTCAGGATTTTCGGTTTCAGGTGATATACAGGCCTGGAAAGCAACATCATGTCCCGGACGCACTATCTAGGATTCCTGAGAAAGGTGTTGCCCCTTTGGTGGGAGTTGTAAACAGGGTTTTGTCGGATCGAGTCTGTGACGGACATGAAAAGGACTTATGTGCAGCCAGTGATTGCATTTCCCCGGATGATGAGTCGGTTAGTTGGGTACAATGTGATGATTGTGATAAGTGGTATCACCAGGTTTGTGTCCATATTGGTTCTCAAGAGGCGGAGGAGGTGGACAAATACTCTTGCCCATCTTGTATTGGCAAGTCAGAGGCCACGGATGAAGTCGTTCTTCCTTTGGATTTGACAAAGGATTCTGTCCTGAGGGCACAACAGAGTGACCCAGATCTTTTGCCAATCATTCAGATCCTTGAAAAGCAAAAGAATGGTGGTGGGGAGGATCAAGGTCCTGTTCAGAGGTTTTCAGATTTCAGTTTGAAGGGAATGGTGTTGTATAAGAATGAATGTGTAGTTATCCCCAAGGCCCTTCAGAATGCAGTGTTAGTTGAGTGTCATTGCAAGCCAATAGCTGGGCATCTTGGGAGAAAGAAGACACTTCAAAGGTTGAAGTCGATGGGTCTCTGGTGGAGTGGTATGTCGCGGTCTGTAAGAAGCTTTATTCGCAGTTGTAAGGTTTGTCTTCAAACAAAGCCTTCTTACCAGAGACGTCAAGGGAAGATGTTGTCTAGTACCTCCACGAGGCCTTGGGAAAAGGTTGGTGTAGATCTCATGGGGCCTTTGCCAAAGTCGTATGCTGGGCATGAGTATATTCTGGTGGCTGTCGACCATTTCTCAAAGTTTGTGGAGATTCTGCCTTTGAAGTCAGCTACCAGCCAGTCGGTTGCAACCACTCTAGTGAGGGAGCTGTTCTGCAGATATGGACCTCCAGGAGCCCTGCTCTCGGACAATGGCCCCCAATTCAGAGGGAAGGTTCTGCGAGCTGTCTGCACAGATTGGGGGATTGAGCAGATCTTCATCACGCCATATCACCCCCAAACGAACTGGGTCGAAAGGGTGAATCGTAACATCAAGGCCATGCTTCAAGCTTACACCGGATCTGACCATCGACAGTGGGATGTTCATCTCGCTGAACTCGCGTTTGCCCTGAACAGCAGTAGTCATGACACACTTGGTGTAGAACCATCAGTAGTTATGTTTGGACGGCGCTTGGCTTCTCCCTTGACTAACCGCCTGCAGACTGAGGGAAACAAAGACATTCCTACGCAAGAAGAAATCGCACACAATCGTCGACGCGCTGTTAGTAGCTCCAAACAATACTACGACCAGAGCCGTGATGAGTGCCGCATCACTGAAGGAAGCCAAGTCATGGTGAAGACTAAACCTCTATCAAATGCGAAAAAGAACTTCTCAGCTAAGCTAGCACCACGATGGACTGGGCCGTTTGTTGTGCAGAAAAAACTAACCCCAGTGAATTTTCTTGTGGTGAACGCTGCCAACAAGAAGATAACTCGCATTGTTCATGTGGACCAATTGAAAGGGTGCTAATTACTTCGAACATAGACTTCGCATGTTGTCAACGCTGTTAAAATTGTCGCTTATTGTAGCATATTGGATCAGGACTGGTTGAAAGTTCGCGACTCACGATTACATTGACTTACCTCTATAGCCGAGTAAGATTGCAGTTTGGTCGAGAGCGGGACTGTCACAGTTGGGCTATGGATCGCGAAACTAAATGGACGCTAAGTTTAATTGATCTGGACTCTTAATATAGATTCTAACAGACTCTTATTTCAACTGATGTTATATGTTTAATGTCAACCATTTATATTGGTGCGTGCCCATGTGCTTTAATTCTGGCTCGTGCAGAATTATGCACTCTTCAGAATTGTTGATGACTATTATAATATTAACATGTCGGATCCTTATCTTTACAGTTAAAGGATAAATACAACCGGTTGGAAATTGTTGAAAATTGGAACTGTATATAAACTTGTGATTCCCTGCGAATTTTCTGTCTTTGCATCTAGTGTTTTTACTTAGAGTTATACATGTACACTGAATTTTTGTGCACATGAAATTGTTATACAGTATGTACACAGAATTTGTGTTTCAAAAGATAGACGAAACAAAAGGGCTACCAATTGGGTGTAGTTTATAATTTACACATATACAGATGTTAGTTTTGCTAACGTCCTACACTTTGGTAAACACTATATCTGACCTGACATTGGGTATAACAATATATATATATATATATATTGTTATATATTTAAATGTTTTTGCCGGACCTGCTGAACGGATTTAAATTAATAGAGGATACGATGTATGTTTAGTTGTCATTCATCCTACACTTTAGCCATGCAGGTAGAGGTAGGGATAAATTACAAATTTGTCTATAAGGGTAATTTCTTTTAGAAAGAAATCAAACAAAAGAGCACTCAGCTGTGCTGGTGCTGTGTTACTTCTTTTGATTTTTCTTTGAAAAGGTATTCATGGATATGTTTGAACATGTTCAGACGATAATCTGTATTGGACGTTTTTTCTTGTTGGTTTTTGGCATTATGTATTTTGCATCTCTGTTTTAAAGGGGGAAGCTATCCTTTGGGGTGCGGTGTTCGTTATTCTTACAGTGTACATTTTTTGAGTACTGATGGTATCTTGCGCAGACAAGCGAACTGGGTGTATAGATTTACCCTGAACTCAACATAGAAAGAGTCGGTAGCGATCACAGCAAATTAAGAGAACTGGTGGTCGTCTGTTTTGTCTGTACGCGCGCTTGGTTGCAATATTGTTGCTTCACATGTATATGTCTCGGGCGAGATTTGGCTTGTTTTATGAGCAGTTTGGAAATGTTTGAATATAATTTGAAAAAACCCCGTAGGGTATTTTTGGTGGGGGAGAGTATAGGGATTGATATCGTGATAACCGATACCGATACCGATATGATCGGGAGAGGGATCGGGAGAGGAGAAAATGGACGATTGTCTGTAAGATTCCGATTGTTGTTTCTAAGGCCGTTGTCGCCTAATAAAGGTGTTTTGACCCAATTCCTGTCTGAGATCTAATCCTTCCTGTCTGTACATAGTGAACCCCCTTATACATGTAAGTTAGAGTAAGACAAACAAGTTTTCCACTTCATTTCTTCAAATTTCATTGGTGATTGAGAACACTAGTCTAGTAACAGTCAGATATCTTGAATTCAGAAGAGAATTATAAAACAAGGCTTGTGATCGTAATTTACTAGTAGTAACAGTAGTAGCAGGAGTAGCAGGAGTAACAGGGTAACAAGTAAAACTCTCCCGACAAATTTTAAGACACAAACCATGATCATTTCTTTAACATAGCTTTCGCACTCACACTCACACAGCTAAGAAGATCCCAAACCAGCTGATTTGGCTCACGCGCACAATACCAGTCACGCTTCCCAATTCCATTTCTCCAAATCTCAAACTTGGCTTACCGATCTCAAAATGCTGGAAAAATGTCTTTGCTGAGAAATCTGCTTCACACAGCTAGATGTACCTCGAAGGCAATTCGTTGCTATTTTTGCTGCCGTCAACATATTGAACTTGTTCACCTTGTTTCAGCTCGAAAGAATGAAAATGTTCGAGCTCTGTGAGTTTACCGTGGACACAAACGTGGGTAGGTGTTGCGCATACGAATTTTACATTGGGCTTGCATACAAAAGGTACAGTATACACGTGTTTCGCAACGCAATATCCATGCATGGGCATTTAACCGGAGCGTCGCGTCGCTGCATGCATGATGTAATGGAGGCCAATTATTACTACAGCGCATGCGCAATTGATTCGTCTACCAGGAATATTCTGGACAAAATAATCTCAGCTTTATAATTATACCGGTAGGCCCTATACTCACAAATGGAGTAGTAAAATGGAGCCCAAAGTTTGAAGTGGAAGAAAGAAAGAAAAAAAAAAATCATGAAGTACAGCTATTCGTTCTTATCATTTGATTTTGGTGCAGATCGAGACACTCTACATTCTGGTAACACAAATAGGTCTAAAACTATTTTTGCTTCATCCAGTATGTAAAATGAGGTAAATTTCTCCATAAACGTACAGTAAAAATAAAAAGAAGTATTTAAGGAATCAGTTTTTCATGTTTTTCAAGAGAAATGATAAAGAAATGCACAAATTCTTCATTTCTTTCTCCTCTCTCTCTCTCTCTCTCTCTTCCACCCCCTCTTTTCCATTTCTATATTCCATGTTTGTATTACTCTTATCGCCTCCTTTTGTATAGTCTCTTCTCCCCACCCTTTTTTATGATTCAGTTAAACCATGTTTAAAAGTTATTTGCTGGTTAATTGTTTTAGTACTCAAGCGCTTTTGACAAATATTTCTTGTATTAATTATCTGCAGGCCGGTTGATTTTGTATATGATATTGATTTCACTTCAACTGTGCAGGATGAAGGGTTCCCCAGTATGATGCAAAAAAGTGCAATTCCACTCCTACTTATTGAGAGTAGGAGGCAGAGATGGTGAGCACTGCCTTCAGGCCTGAAAGCTAAATATCACCAAATAATACCAAGTTACAAAATTTAGTCAATGATCAAATGAAAATACATGTACTTTCAATTTCCTGTAACCCGACCAACAATAGCTACCCAGAATATGACATGGACAAATCACAACTCAAAACATTTGAACATGTATTACATTAATCATACCAAAGTAGATCTTTGAAAAGTTTATTGAGGCAAAAAAAGTATATTCATATATATATATAACAGGGAGGATCGATTGAATAATTTCATCCCTTGTATCAAGTTGTGGTAGATGGTACAATGAAAGATTAATTATAAGCATATCTATAAATGATTTCATGAAAAAAAATAAGCAATAACATTTTCAACAAAAAATTGCACATAATATTATACAGTATATATTAGATCATATATTAATTTTAACTTTGAAGGAGAAATACTTGATTAAATATCGACATGCTGATATCTTGAAGCTCATCCATGAGGAAATATCATTTCACACGAGGACAAAATCAAAAGCGTTTCAAATTAGGTATAAAAGCTTACTAAATGAATATCAATGTAAATCAGAAAAGAAAGAGCTGAAGTAAAGGTGAAATTTGATTAAAGACATTATTTGTTATGATGCAATTCTCTCACTTGATAATTATCCCAGTGATGGATTGAATGATGTGATTTAAAGGTAACTTTATTACACTATTGCTGTGTACTACATCAAGAATTACAATTCTATTGTTTCTCTCTAAAAGTAATTAAATCTCCTTTAATCCATTGTAACTTTACAGTGAAATTGAATAGTAACTTACAATCAATTTCATTATAAAGTTACAGTACATTGTAAGATGCAACCGACCAATTGTAGCAAGAATGGAAATATATTATGCACAACAGAGTTTCCCCATTGAACAAAATGATCATAATTTAACTTACAAGTCACAAGGCATTAGTTACCTATGTCATATGTTGAGTATCATATCGTCGCTGTTTTCACGAAGTGACGGTAGTGAAAAAATTGCATTCACTTTGCGTGACGATTTTCCTCACTACCGTCACTTCGTGAAAACAAGGACAATATTTTGTGTGCACTGAAGGAATTTGTAAATTTGACATTTTAGATGCTGCATCATTCTAACCTAATTAAACGCTATCACTGAGATTGGAAAAGAGGATAAGATATGTTACTCGCACTCTGATTTTCATGATCAAATTTTCTCTGGAATTTGTTTCCATCATTTCACAACCACATTAGCCTTTTAGATGTGACACACAGTTGTGCAGAGTGTTAAAGAGAAGGTTGAGTTCTGGGAAGAGGTGAAAAATAATTTGTGAGCATTACTCATTCTTATTATGCAAGTGTGGAAGAACATCAGTTAAGACATGTTCCCTTAAAAGCATGGCTCTTCAAATGCCTTCATATTCTAAATATGCATGTAACATCGTAAAAATCGGGGGGGGGGGGGGGGGGGGCTTTTTACGCCACGTGTTCGTGTAGTCCCATATACATCTTTCTGTGCAAGTGTTCGTAACTTTACCAAGACTTGGCCAAATTTCTTATCATTTTGATGATTCCAGAACCTTGCAATACACACCAATTCTTATATGCTAGATAATCAACCTTTTCTGGTCGGTTCCACACCGTTTCTTTCACAATGCAATCGCATGACCAGAACTCAACTTCATCTTTAAAATGTAGACATAACTTGCAGAAGCACAAAGTGCTCTAAAAAAAGTACATGGCAAATAAGAAAAGACAGTTATTTGTGAAGGCATAGATTGCCCCACAACATGAATATTCCCAGTTTCTTCAAATAAAGAATACATGTAATTGTTCAGGGACAGTTTCGCAGATCTATTAGCATAAAATCTTCATATGCCTAACTTTGGATTAGTCGGAGCATCAAACTTTGTATAGGTATGTCCTGAAACCCTTGTGTTGTATAGAACTGACAGATAATTTGGATCCCCCTTCTACTACTCTTCTCCTTCTTCTCATTCTTCTCTCACCCCCCCCCCCCTTCTCCTTTCTTCTTCTTCTCCTTCTCCTCCTCCTCCTCCTTCTTCCTCCTCCTCCTCCTCCTCCTCCTCCTCCTCCTCCTCCTCCTTCTTTCCTCCCCCCCTGGTCATCCACAAATGTACATATATGAATAAGACACATGTGCAAGCATTTCAAAGTACAAATGGCAGAGATAAAGTCTCTTTTCTACTACAGCAAAATAAAAAGTAATTCTTACACTGATTTAAATTTCTTTCTTTTTCATTCAATATCTTTAGATCAGTTGGGATATTTTCAGAAATATTTGTACGTGCACAGGAAGACTCTGAACAGTATACAAAGAATATTGATTCCAGTTCCATTTTTGTTATTTTATGTACCACAAAATTTATACTTCATAACACCATCATAAATCCCCACTGCACTACTTATAGCTACTTGCACCCTCTATACAGCAGAGAATGCCTAATCGTGACCATTGATCCCCCATGGTCCCCTTTTCCTATGTTAATTGAGAGCTGATTTGATGAGATAACCACCATACAGTGACCATGCAGGGTGGTGTAATCCCACCTGGCCAAACTGGTGCAGAGGGGATTTAAATACAAGCTTTAGACTCAATGTCAAAATAAAAACCCAAGTAAAAATAAATTAAAATAAAACAAGAAAGTTTGGAGGGAAAGAATAATATCATTGTTATTAAAGTAAGTAAATGCATGAATTCAGTAAACCAAATGTGACCAAAATGACTTGTATTGTCTCCTCTCCAAGCTACTTTCATATTTTCCTTTTTAAAACCCAGAATAATAACACATTTCACCAAGGCAAGATTAGTGAGGATAATCATCTTCTTTTCTGGTAATAAAAATCACTGATTAATGGTTACTTAAAAACTATAATTTTCATTCAAAGGTACGCTAATATGGGACAGAATACTGCAAAATCTGAAATTTCTTGACATGAATCTTAGCCGGTTGTAAATGAGAGTGATTTCACGGCAAGAAACTTTCTTGAACTTTAGAAAAAAATCAATGCAGAGTCAGTTGAGATTCACTCATTTCGTGGCATGATATTTCCGTGACACTGAGCCACTCATGAAATTTGGTACAAGTTCAATTGAACAAACCCTCCACAGTCGGAGTGCATATGGGTTACATGGGGTCTGAACTACCTAAGCTGCAGACTACATGTTAATAGCTTATATGCTGTACCTGATAACTAAGCTCAGTCTATTTGACACAAGCCCTCAATAATTAAAAACAAATATAAGTAACAGGTCTGAATTTCCCCAGCTGCAGACTACACTCACATAAGCCATCACAGTACCTGCTTTTGTCATATACTGTTGAGCTGATTTGGTCTTGGCTCAAGCCACCTCTGATTTTTATCAAAAAGTCAAAATATCAGTAGAATCTGTCTTTGCAGGCTTTGCATGAATAATCACAGTCATTTTTCATCTGATATTGCTCTCCAACTGAATCAAGATGCAAAGAAATCTGGATGCTCCACTTTCTCGCTTGGCAAATGTCTGAATAAAGATCGATGATTGAATCAAGATTGTAGAAAGGCCTTGAATTATCGTGATGTCAACAGGGACAGGATTTCTTGTGACTGTTTTCTGATAGCTTCAATGTATTTGGGGTCTCTTCTCCTGTTGAAGAAAAGAGAAATATAGAAATACCATATTGATAATAGAAATAATAATAGTGTAAACTTATAGAGAGCCCACACACCATCCAGGGATGCTCATGGCGCTGGCAGTACATGTCTGCTATATTGTATAATGTCTGTGGTCAGTATCCATAAAGGTATAATAACTAAAGTCTAGGTTTAAAGATGAATTTAAGTTCTGGTCATGCGATTGCATTGTGAAAGAAACGTTGTGGAAACGATCAGAAAAGGTTGATCATCTACCATATAAGTATTGGTGTGTACTACAAGGTTCTGGAATCATCAAAATGATGAGAAATTTGGCCCAGTCTTGGTAAAGTTACAAGCACTGTACACAGAAAAATGTATATTGGACTATACATGAACATGTGGCGTCCCAATTTTTATGATGTTACATGCCATATTTAGAATGTTAAGGCATTTGAGGAGCCATGTTTTTCAGGGAACATTTTTTATATGATGTTCTTCCACACTTGCATAATACAATGATAATTAAATCCAATGAAGTATCGGGCTCCACATGTCAATCTCCTCAACTCTAATTCCTTTAAAGAGAAGGTTGAGTTCTGGGAAGAGGCGAAAAATAATTTGTGAGCATTACTCATTCTTAGTATGCAAGTGTGGAAGAACATCAGTTAAGACATGTTCCCTGAAAAGCATGGCTCTTCAAATGCCTTCATATTCTAAATATGCATGCAACATCGTAAAAATCGGGGGGCGACTTTTTACGCCACGTGTTCGTGTAGTCCCATATACATCTTTCTGTGCAAGTGTTTGTAACTTTACCAAGACTTGGCCAAATTTCTTATCATTTTGATATTTCCAGAACCTTGCAATACACACAAATTCTTATATGCTAGATGATCAACCTTTTCTGGTCGGTTTCTTTCACAATGCAATCGCATGACCAGAACTCAATTTTATCTTTAACTCTAATTCAGTAACTAAATGAAAAACAAAAACCATGTCAACATGAAATAAATTCCTAATCTTCAGTTCATAACTGAAATCATGTGTGTACTTGTTGTGGAGTTGTTGTAATTTGTAATTTCCTTGTAATTTGGTACTTACATTTATCTTTTAATTATATAATACTTTCTTTAGGTAAGCCACTTATAAAGGTCACTTCCTTTCTGTCTGCTACCTACCAAGCAACTTTTATACTGTTGTACCAATGTATATACGTGTATTCTATTTTTGATGGTAACAAAGTATAAGTTCTATACAGGTATCAGGGAATAATTTTCCTGGTATCGCATCGCAATTTGCTATGCATTTTTGCATGACTGCTATACAAAATATCTTTTGTGTAGCAGTTTTCTTCCATAGAAATGTACAGAATTTCATTTGAAATATTTATCCATCGGCTGAAATTGCTAATCAAAAAATTTGAGGAAAATTATTCCCTGGGTATGTATGTTATTTTTTTAATCATTTTGGTGAAATAAAATCATGTTATGAAACTAATAATACACATCATTTTATTCGGGCATAAGTAAAATTACTCACACTCGGTACCTTTGAAACAGCCTCAGGCATGTTAGGTAATTCTTACTAATGCCCTCACTGCTGAGTATTATTTGTACATATTTACTATTATATTACTAAACCAGAAACCAACACATGCCTGAGAATTTCACATTTTAAGATGAGATGAGACAGGTAAGGAAGAAGTACAGCATTGAAGAAAGATTATGGAAAGGAGAGGGAGGAAAGTATTTATCATGCAACTGAAGGGTTGATAATTATTCAGGTGACTTACCATTTTCATTGTTCTTTGGATCATCAACAAAATCTTTGGCTATCTTAAAGAAGAGATCCTCTGATGAAACACAAGATTGTTGTAGGTGAAAGAAGAAAAACAATATCTTTTACAATTCCAATAATCAAGATTCTGTATTACAGAAAATACAATCCAATGATTAAACCAAAGCATCATGATCATAGTTGCACATTGTTTGATAATCACTTGAGATAATGAAATACCAAAATATATTCAGTTATTTCAGGATCTATTTTCAATTTTCAAAAGGGCAATACAATGTTTGTAAATAAGTTAATTCAATGAATTAAGCAGAGATATAAGAGAACTAGATGGAATTTTGACTGCGCGCAGTCGAAAATGATGCCTCCGCCATAGAGCAATTTAAACAAGTTTGGAGTTTAAATCTCCAGTGGTTCTTGAGATATCATGATAACAATCTCAATGTATGGAATTTCATAAGTTGACCTCTGTGACCCTTGACCTTTGACCTACGTGCTCCAAAATCTAATCAGATTGTCTTCCTATGGTGATACACACTATCATTAAGTTTGAAGTTTAAATCTCCAGTGGTTCTTGAGATATTATGATATGGTGATACATACTATCATTAAGTTTGAAGTGAAAATTCTCCAGTGGTTCTTGAGATATCGCGATAACGATCTCAATGTATGGAATTTCATAAGTTGACCTCTGTGACCCTTGACCTTTGACCTACGTGCTCCAAAATCTAATCAGATTGTCTTCCTATGGTGATACACACTATCATTAAGTTTGAAGTTTAAATCTCCAGTGGTTCTTGAGATATTATGATAACAATCTCAATGTATGGAATTTCATAAGTTGACCTCTGTGACCCTTGACCTTTGACCTACGTGCTCCAAAATCTAATCATATCGTCTTCCTATGGTGATACATACTATCCTTAAGTTTGAAGTTTTTACATCTCCAGTGGTTCTTGAGATATCATGATAACAATCTCAATGTATGGAATTTCATAAGTTGACCTCTATGACCCTTGACCTTTGACCTACGTGCTCCAAAATGTAATCAGATTGTTTTCCTATAGTGATACACACTATCACTAAGTTTGAAGTTTAAATCTCCAGTGGTTCTTGAGATATCATGATAACAATCTCAATGTATGGAATTTCATAAGTTGACCTCTGTGACCCTTGACCTTTGACATACGTGCTCCAAAATCTAATCAGATCGTCTTCCTATGGTGATACATACTATCCTTAAGTTTGAAGTTTAAATCTCAAATGGTTCTTGAGATATCGCGCTAACAAACTCAATACAAGGAATTTCATAAGTTGACCTGTGACCTGTGACCTTTGACCTACGTACTCCAAAATCTAATCAGATCGTCTTCCTATGGTGATAAATACTATTCCCGAGTCTTAAGTTTAAATCTTAAATGGTTCTTGAGATATTGTGATAACGGTCAAACGGGACGGACGTACGGACGGACGTACAGACGTACGGACATACGGACGTACGGACGGACAACCCGAAAACATGATGCCTCCGGCACCACCTTCGGTGGCCGAGGCATAAAAAGAATGGTAAAAGTTTGAAATACATCGGACCAATAATAAAGGAGTTATGAATGTTTGAAATATGTGGTCACTAATTCTATTTGAATCTCGAATTGGCAATTTGGTCAGTGGATTGTGATGAAGTCATGGACAACTCTCCTGTTAGTTGTGTACAAAACAATCTCATTAATTTCTGTTTTACTCTTTTGAGTAATGCCAAAAATGAGAAGCCTTCTCCCTTTGGGCCTACTCAAAATACATTATGGATATCATATCAATATATGTCTTCTAAAAGGAAAAAAAACCTTCTGAGTCATACTTTTTTTTTTTAATTGACATTTTAGTCATTTTGTGTGTTGAAATAAATTGAAAAGTTGAAAAGTTCTCTAGCACTTTGTCAAAGTGACAGTATCAATTTAGCCAATTTGAAGTGCTCATACATAAAGTGATTACAGCTTTCAAAAATTCATGATTTTCTCATTTTTGTTTGTCTGATTTCATTCAGACTTTCACCATTCTGCTTCTTATATTTGTCTGCTTTCTTTTAGAGTAGTTGTAGAAGTCTATTAAGGTTGAATTTTCCTAATAACATACATGTAGCATGGAATTTAGCTGAATTTCAAGATCTTTATATATCAATGTCGTTTCTCATGCATGTAATAATGATAATAATAATAATCTTTTACAGTCCACTCCAAATTTTATTAAGTTAAACCGAAAATGGAAATTCTTTTTGCCCAATTGATCGTGAGCCTGGCAGCCACTGAGCAGCGCCAGCTCTATCCCTTATTGTTGAACGCCAAACAAGGTAGCAGCAACTCCCGTCTTTTAACGTCTTTTGGTATGACGCGGCCGGGGTTCGGACCCACGACCTCCCGGTTGTGAGGCTGACGCTCTACTGACTGAGCCAACACACCGGTGTACATGTATTAAGTTGTAATAATATTACCATTCTGCTGAGGTTTTCAGAAATGTACACATTTCACAATTGACCATTCAAATACAAATTACCAGACAAAGAGGCATAAGAAAACTTACTGATATTGTGTCCTGTTTTACTCGACGTTTCAAAGACCTGGGCACGTATTTCTGTGGTTTGAAAAAACAAATTATCAGGACAATGTAGAATGAAGTCAATCTTTATTTCAGTATCTTTTGCAAACATTTGTACCAGTGTAAAACAAAACAAATAACCTATTCACGGGAGCTCTTCTGGGTTTGGTGCTGTATAAGTGAGGTTTTCTCACAGTGATATTACAGCCCCCCTATAAAGTGTTGGGAGCCCCAAAATTTGATGGCAAAATTTCACTTAAATTGTATTAAAATGTGAGAGAGGATGTCATTTCAGACACATTTCTGAAGGGATTTTCAAAACAAATGAGTTTGAAGTCGAATATTGAAGAAAGAGTAACAAATTTAGGTTTTCTGTGTACAACAGAAATCCCAAATTTAAGGAAATGATCGGGTGAAGGTGAGATACAGAGGAGAATACACAATGCCATAACCATGCCATTGATCAAAAGGCCTTATCAAGTGGTTGGATTGGCATGTATGCACTTGTAAAGTGGCACCCGGCCGGAATACTCCCCAGGAAGCAGCGCATGTTCACTATCATGAGCAGATAAGCAATTAAATCCAATGAACAAGGTAATAATAATTACAATGTAAAGCGCTTAGAATCATATTACTTAGCACTATACAAATGTGACTATTGTTATTGTTATTATTATGATGTATTTCTCGGAACCACAGAAATAATATGTTCTATTATAAAGAAAATTTGCTACAAAATTAAATTGATCTTTGCTAGTTCCATCGTACAATGTATTTGAGATCCAATTTAAAAATTTAGAAATAATTTGGACTTACCATCAGCATAATCTGTTGTTACATGATAATCAACTTTCCGACACCTCTTGTCGTCTTGTACAAGATCAACTTTGGTCCCACATAAATAGATTTTGCAGTGCTGAAACAATAAAAATAACAGGTAATTGGTCATTATTTGAAAATGAAATGTAATAAATTATAGATGAATTTTAGGATATCTCGACAATAATGGAACAAAAATTGTTCATATAGAGCCATTTAATCTCTTCTTCCTCCTCCTCCTCCTCCTCACCTACACCTCCTGTCCCCCCCCCCCCCCCCCCCTCCTCCTCCTCCTCCTCCTCCTCCTCCTCCTCCTCCTCCTCCTCCTCCTCCTCCTCCTCCTCCGTGTTTTTCTTCTTCTTTTTCTCATTATCGTATTATCACTACTGTTATTTTGGCTCTTTATTGCATGAACACATCAATTAACATTAAGTGAATTTGTATAAGATTTGAACCAAAATTGTGTACCCGGTACATGAAAACAAAGGCTACATGTACATGTATATCAAATAACATGGAAACCCCTCCTCCTCGTTGAAAAAAAAATAGGTAGGCCAGTATAAATAAAGCTTCGACCACAACATTATCCCACTGATTGTATTAAACCACAAATGCACTTGCACATAAGGCCTGTCCTCACTAGCTCGAGATTGCCAAATATCCAGCTATTTGAACTATCCTGATCGCAAACTATCCAGCTAATTTGCATCTTCATCAGCCCGAAGTTGCAATTAGCGGGATATTTGGTCGGGATTGTCATCCCAAGATATCTTGGGATAGTTTGCAAAATATCCAGCTATTTGTCCAGTGCGTTTTCACCAGACCGAAGACTTGCACTATGCGCGAAAGCTGAGCAAAATATCTCGCGCTAATTTGACAAGGTCGAGTTTCAAGTTTCAAGGTCGAATCTCGAGCTGATGAAGACACGATTTGTAACTTCGGGATTATTTCCCAAATCAGAAATAGCAGGCTATTTGGCAATCTCGAGATGATGAAGACGCGCTTATTGTAGATGTTTATAGAATTTCATCCCCAACCAAAAAAATAATAATAATAATAGATGGATGTTTAGTCTTTTGAATGATATTGTGGCTTGCATGTAGTTTGGCGATTCTACAATACATGTACATGCTCTAGCATTGAAACACGATATATGTACATATACCAAATGTTAACCCTAAACCTAAACGATTACCCAATTGTAACCCTAGCCCTAACCTTTGATGTAGTGAAATAAAGCCCAGAGCAATTGTCGCCAAAGCAGATATCAGATCACTGGTTTAACATGTACCTCTTTATTTTTTAACAAATTCTCCAATTTCTACCAAGAATCTTGCAAACTGCAACCCCAACCCTACACCTATAAAGCCTGGAACTACATCATTATCATCAGAGTAAATGACAGGTCACCAGCTTGGCATTTACCTCTTCATTTTTTAATAATTCTTCTACCCAGAATCTTGCTTTTCCAAAGCTCAGCTCATCTGTTAGATCTGTAAAAAAGCAAATCAGAACCACATAATAAATATGAAACCAACTGTATTTGATAAAAAACAACCTTAATTGTCTGAAAACAATTTAAGAATACATTACAAAGAAGTGAAAGGTGAAATATGATTTGGTTTCACAAGACCTCATTCATCAAAGTCACCATGGAAAAACATTATGACTATGAATCATCATAACAATGTATTAAAAATTGAAGAGAAAATCATACTTCGGAGATGAGAGTAATTTACAACATAGCTTTGAAAAAGAGGAAGTAATGAAATATGAAACAAATTTTCACTATTAAAACAGAAGATCAAAAAAAAAAGAGTTCCACTAAGTAACAACAAAAATTATGTCCACATTGACTTTAGAGGAGGCCAATTTATGGCATTTATAAACAAGAAGCAGTAATACAAAATCCATCACCATTCTCTATGCTTCAATAACTCGCAACAATTAATTTAAAAATTGTCAACATACAGTGTACATGCCCACTCTACTTGCTATCTTTCATAATGGTATTTACATTACATGTATCATCAGGTGTAATATGTTTCTTAATTGCTAACTGTAGTTAATTTCAATTCCAATTAATTACCCACAGTTATCTGTTTGTGAGTCATATACACTGTATCTATTCAATTAATATTTCCTACATGTACAGTACATGTGTACACACACTAAAATTTATCAAACAGATTTACCAAAATCAAATTGCTCCTGTTCCTTGAACAGAATCGAAAAAATTCATCAAATAAATTCTGATATGCAATGACCTTGTTTCTATTTTTAGTCCATTACATAAAAACAAACAAATGTAATCTTTGTACTTTTGACCTGAACCAACGGGCCTCATAGATTGTCTGTGCATGTGACTTCATTTTGTCAGAATAAGTTAAATGTCTACATGAATTCAGTATAACACTAAAATCAGCCAGGCCAACAGCGATAGAGATTTCATGTATGATGTTGTTTCAGTCTTAGGAATGATGGGAACAATGGAAACCATGGGAATTTATGACATGTGGCATTCTGTGGTTTAATACATTGTTGCTGTATTTTCTCAGTTACTTTCAAAACTGGGCACTATTCACAGAACTCTCTCACCATGATACCATCTTCAATGTAGTAACCAATGTGCTTACTCATGTATGTTTGCCATGTTTTCTTGTTGAAGTGGCTATAATTTTCTTCTCAATCTTCACCAAAGCAAAAAGGAAAGACATATGAATTACAATTACAGTCCACATACATGTACTGTAGTTCAGAGCATTAATGAACCATTATTCAAGTATACAATAAAGGTATCTCAAAATGCTAATGAACGATGTTCAAAAAAAGTAAATGAAAACTTAAATGATAACTGGCTATCTGTTACAACCAGTTAAACATAGACAAAGATTTATTGAAAACTTGTATCAACTATAGACTGTATGCATAGAGACCTATCTGCCTATACATTTTCTGACTGTCTGCAGCAACTTATAGTCAGTCAGGAGCTTTAATCAAAAGAAATGGGCAAGTACATAGAATTGCAATCAATAACTCTCACCATAACAAACGATGGCAGCCTTCGCCCCTCTGTAGTATATCCTGCTCATGGCCTCATACCTCTCGGATCCAGCCGTATCCTGATTACATGAAATTAATTAATTCAATTAATTAACAGCTGTCAAATCAGTGTATTATATGCATTGAATGCATGCTAAAATGGATGGTGTATACTTTCCCTGTCTTATTTTTCACAGTAACTCACATATTGTCTGCTCTACATGTAATAGGTTTATATTTCATGCATTTAAAATCTTCTTAACTTGGATTGTACGTTTCTATTCTTTTCTTTTTGGAAAAAAAACACAGTAAAAAATGACACAATAAATAGGAAAAAAAAGAAGCTAATTTATACCTAAATACATTTAGGATTCAAATTCTTCCATGCCAAGGTTTACATCATGAAGTAAAGCAGTATTTCATTACATTACAAGGAAATTCACTTTCTCTGCCAAGGTGTGGTGTAATTTTCAGAATTTCTTTTCTTGCCAAAATCCATGTGACAAGCATTCTACACCAATTACCTTTAAATATAAGTCCAACTACAAACAAGCAGTATTATAAGCCTTTAACTGCATGTAAATCAGTTTATACTGCACTGTGTTCACAATTTGGGGAATGGTGAATTACTTGCAGCCCCAATCTTTTTACTTTCCAGTTTTTCATACGTCTTTATTTATTGAGGGAATCTCTAATTTTCTATTAATTACTCTATACATGTACATGTTATGTACTATGTATGTGGGGGAGCAAATTTGCCACAGACATAATTATATCACATGTAGATATTTGTCTCCTTCATTCTAAAAATAAAAATTCCTTATAAAAAAAAATTTAAAAAAATGCTCCTGTAAAACATAAATAAATACAAAGTCCATGTGAGCTATTTCAACTATGTAAGAATGGGGAGAGGAGGGGGAATATGAGGGAGGGAATGAGGAGGTGTTGCCTTACCCATACACCCATTGTGACTGTCCTATCATATACATCAACCTTCTTGGCTCCAAAGGCAGCTCCTATAGTCTGGAATGCAAAGAGAATGTAGACGTACATAAATACATCATAAATTAGAATATTCTAAGTTACATACTGTAGTGTCCACTTGATGGTTTGAATCTATAAAGACATTTCTCAACTTTGAGAAAGCTTGCTACAGTTTGTACGTGTACAGTAGGGTTATTTTTATAGTAATTGATACAAAAAGAGGTGTCAATTTTTTCCATTGTTGTGTCTGAAATACAAAATTGAAAAGGGGGTTAAATTCATGAGTGGTGGGAACAGGAAGTATCCCTATGTTTTGTTCTCTTTTTTTTCCTAAAGAAGAGGATGGTTGACACAATATTATTCCAGGATTTTAAAGGTAGTGTATCCCTTTTGCAGCCATCATCAAATTCTGTAGAACTTTGCAGGAAATTATGAATATGTCACATACAGTGTATGTCCTATGTAGTGTCCTAGTATTCAAATTAGGCAAGCTAGAAACCTGTTTACTTTCTAGACTTCACTGTCAGATAAGTTATTGAGTGACTGACTGACTTTTTTTTTCTTTGGTAATAACCTACATAAAATGAGCTGTAAAGGGTCACATGAGCATGTGTCTACATGTACATTGATAACCCACTTCTTGTAATGGTCAAAATTAAACTGATTGAATCTTTGTGCAGCACAAAACATATGACCATTTGGTACAAGGATCTGAAAATTAAGTATTTAATTAAACAAGCATGCTCGCTCAATTTGATTCAGCAACAGGCGTTATTTTTCCACAAAAAGACATTTTCAAGACATTTTCAAGCCCTTTTGTTTTAAGGGAAGTTCTATAATAGTATTATCTTTCAAATGCTGTTGGAACTTAACCTTACCATTTTTTTGGCCTGCAACTGTAGTACCTTTAAGTGGGCAGTATTTAAACCTACATGTACATGCAATTACTGCTACATATGTATAGTTTAGGAACTTAAACATTTTCCTTTTTGTGTACTTGTGTGGGGGGGGGGGGTAAACATTTCAGTGAACAAAAAAGAGAGGATTTTCTAAAACTGCAAGTCATTATGTCAAAAAAATATCCTAAAAACGAATTTAAATCGATGGCAAAACGCATTTATTCTTATAACATCTTTATCGACCAGAAGTTCTTCCCTTTTGTTTTCCAACGTACATTTCAAAACCATATTTACACTGCCTAAAAAATAGAGGCATTACAGTATATCGTCTGAGATGCCATTTCATATAACAAATATGTTATTCACACCAATAAGCTGCAAACAATCGGATGATTAATGAATTTAATGCAAGTGTTGTTCACATACTACTCCAATGCATCTGTAGTAATTTGCACAAAACAAGAAGAAAACTTAACAGGAAGGAAACAAAGTCAGGGAAATAACTTGGAAAACCATGGGCATCAGAATTACTTCCTGAAGATCATAATTCAGGGTGAATAGTAATCATTTCCTGGGCTGGAAAGAAATGGTATTTTATTACAGGATTTTCATTAATATGTTTGTCTCCTATCAATCCTCAACATGTACATGCATGCATTCTAAGTAAAACATTTAATGTTCTTGAAATCATATACCATAAAGTCTTTTTCTGTGGATAAAGTGTGCATGATCAGAGCCAATTTAACAAAGATGAAGAATATCTACAAGGGAAAATGTTTTTGGACAACAATTTTCTTTTAATCAACTACACATTTAAAAATTCATGACTGTTATATTCTCTTTTTAATTTTTCTCAAACTTGATGATTCTTTCACAATTCTCTTTTTACATACATGTACAGTGTACATGTACAGCCAACTTGATAATATCAAGGGAGATTTGTTTTAACTTAAGGTCATATGGTTCTTTAATGTACAATACTAGAACTTAGAAAGGAATAAAAATGTAAAGATTTTAGGTGATTAATTGATCCCTTCAACAAAAATATATCGGACACTTCTTGCAGATCCGCATCTATTTCATGTAGCACATCAAAAGCGATTGTTGCTGTTTATGTAATGCATACTTCTACAATGTTAATTTGTTCGCAAGATAAATATACATGTATACGTGTATGTTTTGGCAAACCTATCGGCAAATGTACAGGAAATCTTGCCAACTACATTTGTGAAGGTCAAGGATGAGTTTTCGATCATTTAATTTCTCTCTTCTTCTCCTTCTTCTTCTCATCCTCCTTCTTTTTCTTTTTCTTTTTCTTTTTCTTCTTCTCCTCATCCCTCCCCTTGTCCCCTTGTTTTAAATACAAGAAATTAAACTGAAGTGTCTTGGCATACTGTATGAGATGAATATTCTCGATTAGATGCAGGTCTGTTGGAACAACACTCTTTTTAGTCAAAACTCAAACGACAAAAGCACAACAAAAATAATTTTTGTAGAACAATGGCATGGCATTGTTTCAAGTTCACCAACATCCCGTTGAAACGTGTGTTAAACTTAATACACATATTTCAAGGGATGTTGATGAACTTGTACATGTACTTATGACAATTTCATGAAACGATGACCAGTATACAAAAAATAAGGTAAACCTACACATCTATTACTCACACTCACGTTTTGGTACGGCACATCCCCATGAAATCTGTCATGGAGATAACGTTCCACAAGACTAGTCTTTCCACCATACTCCTTCCCCAGGAGCACAACTTTTAGGTCCACTCTACTTCCACTCATCGTCAGTTCTAATGTGGTCTGCTTAGAAGTTTGTTCACATCAGTTTATATTATAGCTCTCGAGTAGTACTGTTAGTCCACCACACATTTTACTCATCAGATCTCGCAGTGTCAGTGTTCGGTGGCAGTCCATAGATATCAACCATCATTCTTCTTACATGTATAGAGGCTTATCATTCATGAACGTGAACTTTTCTTCCTAATTCCAAGTCAACGTCAGCTGAGTGATGCTGGGTTTCCCGAAGGGAATGGCAAGCCAATATAGTGATCAGATCTCTATCATGTCTATGTTTCAATAAACAATTTCACAATTCACTAACACACGTGTTGTTGTGTTAAACTCATTAAAATTCTACAAAGTCACAGAGTAAGAAAAAAAATTAAATCAAAAAAATTGTCTAGAAATTTAATTTTTAATTCCTTTCATAGATTCTACAATTTTCAACAACAATTAGAATTAACATCAATTGATCATGGTGACTATCTATACAACAGACAGCAAAGAAATAATCCTAGGTCTAGGATCCTTTTGTTAGTAAATCTCAATTTTGATCCACTGATTTGACGCTCTAAACTTTGTCAGCAGACAATATGGAGTCGCACTCTCTCTGACATCCCGAAGTGCTGTATGTAGGCCGCGCTCTTCGCCCATATCAGCACAACGTTCCTCCCCTACTGTAGCCCATTCACTTGGCTGCCGTTCCGCTGATGAGAGCTACAGAGTACAGGCGCAGGCAGAGCAGCAGAGATGAAGATTGTGCACTGCTCAATACTTCAATAAGATATTCAGGAAAATGTTCACGTTCAGCATGAGCTTTTGTCAGTCTCGAGTGCAAAATTTGACAAGAAACGATTTAAACAGGCAATCTAAACTGTATTAATGAAGATGAGGAACCTCCCTCTCGATCTCGTACAAGTATGTGTACAGTACATGTACAACGCAACAGGCTAGGCCGAGGTCAAAGGTCAAACAATAGTTTGCTGCGATTCCTGTAAAACGTGCATCAATAACCCTTGAGGGTTTATGGTTGAATATCTCAAATTGTATTGATTGTGGGAAAATGGAAATAGAAACCCCTCTCACGTCCATCACGTGTGTTTAAAAAGATTTACAATATCTTATTAATAAATTCATTGAAGAAAGAAACAAAAATCGTATAACATAATATATCAGACAGTGATCCAGATCCAGTGCTCACTAATTTTTTTTAAATAATTGTTTTAAATGAAATTGTCCTCGGGGTGGTTTTCCTTGGTTGTCCTTGGGGTGGGGGTAATTTTCCTATGATATAGGCTGTAATGTTTAGGGATGGGGTAATTATCCTCGGGGAGGTTGTCCTTGGTTAATGTTTTTAGGGGGGGTAATTGTCCTCGGCGAGTAGTAATAGAGTCCGACCCGGGGGGCGTATCGTCTTTGGGAGTATTTTTTCCAAGGGGTAATTGTCCTGATATATATATATGCAGAATATATATATGCCTACGTATATATAAATTCATCCGCCTTTATGTTAGGCACACACCTTTTTGTTAGGGGTTGCATGGCGGGTGACAAGATTAGCATTTAATGCTATTTTCCTTACATTGTTAAACATTCACATTTGATTGTTTGGATAATTAACTTCAAACTTCAAACTATACTTAAACAGTATGAAAGCTGTTCTCCCTGATGGCCCTTCGTTACCATATCATTAACCCGGCTTTTTAAGCATCTTCTGATCGAGCGAGCGGCCAAAGATGTTTATAGTGAGCTTAATTTTTTAAAGTTCATGATAAAAAAATCGCAATGTTACCATGAAAATATACATAGCCTAATTAAATATGAAATTAAAAATAGACCACGATAGGTATATTTACCCTTCCCTTTAACCCCCCCCCCCCAAGAAAAAGTAACTAACTTGTGAGTCCACCTAATAGTATAAGTTCGTTTAGCATTTCCCTGTAATTATTTCGCATTAAAAAAACAATGTCAAAGATATTTCTCTGCTAATTTTTCGTTATATAACTGCATGCGCGTCTTATTACGATTACCGTATCTTGTATTCGTGTATATAATTGGGGAATGAAATAGATTTTAGAAAATACAGAGCGACTATTTATATTACTGTTATGAATTTGTCTTTATTTCAAAGTAAATTCTAATAAATAAATAATTCTAAGAAATATGATTCAAGGTCACATAAGTTATATATTTTTTTTTATTAGAAGCTACAAAAGTTTGGAACACTTTTTTATACGCACGTACTGCAGTCTCTCATTATCATCCTCAAGCAGTTCTTCCAATTCCTACCTCTTATTCCCTCCATCATCTACTCTTCCTTTCATCTTCCTTCTTCAATTATTCTATCAACCTACCTCAGATACAGAGTTGTTCATGCAAGCATCATTCTTAGAGGACCAATGTCTATCATATTGAAGTCTCTCGTTCCCTCCATCATCTACTCTTCCTTTCATCTTCCTTCTTCAATCATCCCATCAACCTACCTCAGATACTGAGTTATTCATGCAGGCATCATTCTTAGAGGACCAATGTCTATCATATTGAAGTCTCTCGTTCCCTCCATCATCTACTCTTCCTTTCATCTTCCTTCTTCAATCATCCCATCAACCTACCTCAGATACTGAGTTGTTCATTCAGGTATCATTCTTAGAGGACCAATGTCTATCATATTGAAGTCTCTCATTAGCATCCATCTTAGCAAGCAGTTCATCCCCTTCCTACCTCATATTCCCTCCATCATCTCCTCTTCCCTCCATCATCTACTCTTCCTTTCATCTTCCTTCTTTAATCGTTCTATCAACCTACCTCAGATACTGAGTTGTTCATGCAAGCATCATTCTTAGAGGACCAATGTCTATCATTATTGAAGTCTCTCATTAGCATCATCTTAGCAAGCAGTTCATCCCTCTCCCTCTTCAGAGCTGTAAAAGAATATCATCTTAACTTAATGATATCTCCGTAAATTTTACATAATTATAGATAATTTCTCAATATACGATAATTTTGAAGTTATAGACCCTAGGGGCGCACATCAAGCCTAACAAAACAAATGGAAGAAACGGCAATAAAATCAAACGGCCTGAACAAATTTATGAACTATAAATTGATAAAATAGTCGAGTAATAAAAAGAGAAAGAAAACAAAGAACGAAATGAGACTAGACCTTTTTTCTTTGCTCACTTAAAAATAGTGTTGATGATAATGACACAACGATAAAAAGAATGTGAAAACTTGCATGAATAATGCCATAAAAAATCTGGAAAATATGAAAAGAAACTGATTGTCAGTAAGAGTAAGGAAATACGCGCCCCCTGTCTGTCACGTCCCCCCCCCCCTACGCAAATAAAGGTCTCTTTTATTGTTATTATTATTTTTTGTTATTCATTTATGTTTTTCAATATTAGCTCGAATGTCCTCCCCCCGTTACCATCTCAAATTAAAATCTGTCCTCATCACTTATACCGTCATCGAAAATCAATTATACGCGTCACATTATGCAGCTCATATCTCATCAGTTGCTATATAGTATAATGACCAAAGCAATAGATGGCGCCATAGCAAATAGCACATCAGCTCGGAACTAGCTATTAATATCGTTGAATCGGCTCCTAGCAGACCGCGGAACTCTAGATCTAAATCTGATTAGTTTAAAGCTCTTTAAACTAAGCTTGAGAGGATTTTCCCCTTGTGTGAAAAGGGAGGTATACGTAAAGTGTGCGTGAGTGGTTCAGACTCTCTTACTCCACCCAAATGATGGATCTATAGTGGGGAGGGGCGGGCCTGGGCCCCCTCTCCTCCCCCCCAAAGGTAAATAATTATAACCTTTTTAAACGCTAAATATTTTCTCACGAATTGGGTCCCTATTTGGCTCCCTCCCTTGCCGCCGGCTGGAACCAGTGGCGGATCCAGGGGGGGGGGGGGGGGAATCCATGGGAAAAAAGTGTATTTGTACCTTTTTTTTGGAGATGACCCCCTCCCCCCTGGCGCTTAAGGGGGGAGGGCAATTTTTCAAATTTTCGAGGACAAAAAAAAAAAAAAAAATAGTGCTCACTATACCCCCCCTTCCGGACTGGACTTATCCTTTAACAATACTCACTCAAACAGTTTGCTATGTAGGCCTACCAGTAGCGGACCATGAGGTATATAGTATTCTCAAAATGATGTTATATTTTCGATCCCATGCTCATTTTTCGAGGGGGGAGGGTTCCAAAAAAGCTGTGGGGTCACTTTTTTGTTTAGGTATACCAGCCAGAGAATGAGTTGTTATCAAAGACATGGGGATATGGAGCCTACACGGTGCACTTCATGCGCACCCCCCCCCCCCCCCCCCGAGGCAAATGGGTCTTTTTAATATTATTTTCAAATTTCCAAACTGAAATAGGCTGCATCTAGCTAGTCCAAAGTGGACTTTGTTGGATGCTTTACATTTTTCACACGCCTTCCCATAAAAAAAAATGTATTTCATGTTACAGTTGAGAAAAAGGAATAGGCCTAATTTGACCAATCAGCAGTAATCCTTCAATGATAAGGGCCAGCATATTTTTAATATTAAGTCTCCTTTTCTTCTTCTTCTTCTTCTTCTTCTTCTTCTTCTTCTTCTTCTTCTTCTTCTTCTTCTTACATCTTCCTTCAGACTTTAAAATGCTAACTTTATTGGAGGAGCCACTCGCACCTTTGAATGTTTTTTTTAAAACAGATACAGTATATGGCGCCATACCGATGCTGTGAATCATCATCATCATCATCTTCTTCTTCTTCTTCTTCTTCTTCTTCCCCCGTTCTCCTTCTTCTCTAAATTGATAACGAAAGCGGGTTTCAAATATAAAAAGTTATTATCGTCAACCGTCATATCATTGTTCTTTATGAGCTAATAGCTTATCGAAATCTAAACTAAAGGGCGTTGGCAAATTTGCAGTTGCTTTGGTAACAACAATGGGCTCTAGCTTTCCCATTTCCCCCACAATGCAATATCGGATTGTTATTGTGATCAGTCTGGGTCAAAGGGCAATGTCTTTGTGTCGCTTATATCTCGGCTTAGCAATGCACCCGCGAATTTGTCATGGACGATACGTGGAGGTCAAATGTCCGCTCTATAACGCGCTCGTAGGTGTGATTTGCGTTACGTACGATTTCAAGAGAAGAATTATCCGCTCATTATTTTGGACGTAGAAAGTCTGTTGTTTTGGGGATTTTATCTGGAAATCTGTGCAAAGGAATGCGTCCCGATTCAGAGGAAATGACTTTGATAAGTTAGAAATGGAATGTACTGTTAATCCGCTATGAAATCGGATGAATTAGTGTCAAATTTGTACTTTTCATTTCAATATTCCTGTAGATAGTTAATCATTTCTTAGCCGTGTTTAGCATTTGTACAGAAACATGTCGGCTGCGCCTTCAGCTGCGGGCATGCATTCAGCATGTCAATCTGGGAGGAGTGGAGAATTCATTGTTGGCAGTGATAAATATAAATACCGTTTGGTGAGAAAGATAGGCAGTGGATCATTCGGAGATATTTATCTTGGAATCAACATTCACAATGGGGAGGCAAGTATAAATATTTAATTTTAATCATTTGAAGAGGAATTTAGCTTCTTTTTTGGGGACTTTTTTAATTCACAATCAGTCACATGATTCAATTCAATTTCAATTGTTTTTCTTTTCCAAATCATTAACAATTTTACATCAAATACAATTTATGTACTGTATAAGTCTGTAACTAACATTTTAGTGTGTATATGTATTAGGCCTAACTAGGCCTATTGTAATTGTATGACTAGGTCTAGACTAGGTCTACTAGAGGTCTACCGTCTACGGTCTAGACTAAGTTCTATTTCTAAATTCTAGTAAGATTTTGTAGTAGAGTCTACTCTATTTGAAGTATGATCAGATCGAATTTGATTGAATGGGTGACCGTGACGTGACCAGACTTTTCCAAAGTTCGCAGAAAGTTTGGAACTCATAGTAGATCTAGACCTAAACGTGATATTCGATTGATGTCTCATATTCTACACACATTTATTTAGACGGTCTATTTCAATTACATTACCAAGTGGACTGCCAAGTTTTTGTTTAGGCCTACTACAATTTGTACAAATTGGTTTGACTTAGAAAATTGTTATTTATCGTCAAAGGATTCCAGAGATATATATATAGCGATCTAAAATTTTGATGTCGGAGTGGCATGCGCGCTGCAATTAAAAATGTCATGAAAACACTAGATTCTAGAGTCTAGGCCTTATTTCTTAAATGCGATCCATAAAAAAATAAGATAATTTCATAATTTGCAAGGGCAAGGCGAGGGTAGACAGAAATAAATGTCTGATATGGGTCATTTCTTTAATAAAACTGACATTTGTTGACATTCCCCATATACAGACGGCAACCCAGAGATCTCGTACCGTGGTGGTAATCTGGCCAATCCAGATGCCACTTATGGTGATAAAGCTTTCTCCCCCGATTTTCACTATTTAGATCTAATTTTCTGATTTATAAATCAGATATAAATTAAGTATAGACCTATGTATTGTACTCCTATTCACATTAAATAATAATAATTGACCTATCTTCTTCTTCTTCTTCTTCTTCCTCCGCTCTATCGGAGATCAGCAGCTACCAGGGTACTGCAATTTGTCATAGCAGGCAGGATTGTCAAGTCAAGTAGAAAATGTATTAGCGATTGCATTAGCACGAGCAGAGTGGATATTGTATAAAAATGACAGTGATGCATTAATAAGAAGATTCTTTTGGTTAGGGCAGACAGTTAGAACATTCGGAAGTAGGACTGCCCGCGTGAAGGTCTCAGGGTCATCTGGACTGAATAGAGCGAGTGTCGACTGCTGTACGCCCCTGTGGTGGAGATTGTCGACCAGCTTCTGGCGATGATTCCTAAGTGGTTTACACTTGGCTATGAAGTGTGTGATGTCCTCCTCTTCCGCTTTGCACACTTGGCAGAATCGGATCGTACCCTTCTTGATTTTACACAGCCGGGATTGAGTTAGGTACGTCTGAGAGAGAAGTTGTGAGCGTACAATGATGGCTTGACGTAGAAAACTTGAGGAGATGGACTTCGGGTAAAGGTCATGGGGGGAGCTAGTGTTATTCTTGAAGAAGGCGAGAGATGATTTTGCATTGATGGCCTCACGGACTTTCTTCTGCATAGCCGAGTCAATTGCAGACCTAGTGACTGACTTCCATGTAACGTAGGGAACGGGCTTGGAGAGGAGGGAGTGAAGGTTGGGGAGCTCATAACTTCTCAAAGTTCTTTCCCAGGTCCTCGCCAAGGGAGTGAAGTTGGTGATAGCATGATGTAGTGTGCGTACCTCATATCTTGAGTGTGGCAGATTGATAAGTTGACCTATGACGAGGAGAATTTCTTGGTCAACTCGCATGCTCAGAGGAAAGAGGCCTGTGAGAAGATAGACAGCATCATCGGCAGCACTGTTGGGGAGCCCGAGAATCTTCTTGAAGAGCTGGTATTGGGATCTGTCCAGTTTATTTAGCCTTGTCTGGTTGAGCTTCATGATGGCCACTCCATACAGCATACGTGGGATGCAGTATGTTTTCCAGAGTCGTGCACAGTGGTGTGGTAGAAGACCTCCTGTGTATGCACCCGCTCCAGTGAGGGCATAGAAGGTTTTTGTGCCTCTGGAGATCATTAGGTCTGTTGGATCATGTTTGGAGGAGGACTTTATGATTCCCAGATGCGGGTGTTGGGTCACTGATTCGATTGGCATCTGTCCAAGGATCCACATGGGTTGGGCCGTTGACTTGTGAGCTTTGTTATTGAAGGTAACAATCTTGCTTTTCTGCGGGTTGATGCGATATCTCCAAGTTTCTGCATATTTACATGTAACATTCAGCATCTCTTGAAGCTCTGTTGGAGATGAGCTGACTAGCGCTACATCATCGGCCAGGACGATCACACCAGCATGCTGGCTCAGCAACTGGCAACCTAGCCTCTTGTCTCTCAGCTCCTTGATAAGACCGTCAACAAAAACAGTGTACAGCAGGGGGGAGAGTACCCCACCTTGCCTGACACCCTGGAGTATCGGTATGACTCCACTTGTCTTGTCAGACCACAGAACTCGGCTTTCCATGTTTTCATACAGAGATCTGAGGAGGGCTGTGTATGCAGGGTCAATGTTGGTTTGATCCACTTTGTAGAAGAGGCCGTCATGCCAGACCTTGTCGAATGCCTTCTCTGCATCAAGGAGAGCAACATAGGTAGGCCGTTTCTGGCAGGTATTGATCTCTATTATGAATTCCATAGTGCATGAAGTCAGCATGCAGGAGTGGTTTTTCTGGAACCCGAATTGTAGCTCATCTGGTATACCATTGCCTTGAAGGGTCTTCTCTAGCCTTGGTTTGAGAATAAGCTCAAGGAGCTTGGAGAAGGATGAAGACAAGGTAATCCCTCGATAGTTCCTAGGATCGCGGGGGTCCTTTCCTTTGCCCTTGTGGAAGGGAAGAATCAATCCATCTTTCATCTTCTGCGAAGTATGAGCGGTTGAGAGGTAGTAGTTGTAGATGAGCAGAATCAAGTGCATGGTGGCTTTTCCTATGTATATGAGGTGCTCTGGGCTGATGTTGTCTGGACCACTGGCTTTGCCCTTCTTCAGTTTAGTAGTAGCTACCTTGATGTCATGAGATGTTATGGTGAGAGCATACATGGGTGCTGAGAACGTGGACTTTTCAGGGATGTCAAAGGCAGAGCTGCTAGAGGCATCTCCTGTATGGTCTGGTAGGGAGAGGTCAGTAAAATATAGCTCCCAACCCTCAATGACTTCGCCGTCCCCTTGATATGTTCTACCATCGTACTCTAGTGACTCTGTACCATACCCTGAGCTGTCTTTGGAGCACTGGTTCTTGACAAGTTTGTGGAAGAGCTGCTGGTTCGTCTCGCAGGCGTTCTCGATACAGTTCAGGAGTTTTCTGTTGTTGTGAGCTCGAGATTGGCGGAGCTGACTTCGAAACTTCTTTCTGCATAGGAGGTAGTCTGTGAAGAGTGTACCACTGCGAGGCTTAGCAGCTGTTTTCCATCTCTTCCAGACTTCAAGGGCGGCGTTGTATGAGTCGTTGACTTTCGCGGTCCATTCTGGTTTGCCGTGTTTACCTGTGGAAGGATAGCTGTGTGGGAGGCTGAGTGAGGTCTCAATCATGGCCGTGGTAAGCTTATGAAGCAAGTCGTCCACAGATGTGTTGTCCAGCACTCTCTTGTGGAATGTAGTAAATAACTGCCTTGCTGTAATTTCAAGGGGATCAGTATATTGAGCCGCTATCTGATCTTTGGATGCTTCTGTCCATTTGATTTTCAATCTTTGCAGTTTCTGGGCTGGCTGAGTGGTTGTTGCATGCTTTGGACGATCTGTATGTCCTGGTAGCACTATAGACCATTTGATCCTTACCAGCAGGTGATCCGAAGTGTTCAGAGGTGTGTCAGGGCCAATGGTGAGATCAACAAACTGGTGGAGTGATGAACTAAGCGTGAGGAAGCCATCGATAAACGATGTCTTTGCACCATCATCCGATCTATAGGTGAAATTTCCTTGGCTTCCAAGTTCTTCTGTTATGCTGATTAGGCCAGCATCTTCCAGAAAGGCTCGAAGGTATCCTAGGGATCTTTTGTTATTAGGGTTGACTGTGTCAACATTGAAGTCACCTGAAATGACAATGGCGTCGTCAGTGTGGGTGGATAGGATGTTGGATATGATGGCAAGGCTCTCCTGGTATTCTACAAGATCAGTTTGATTGACGCCAGACGGTAGGTAGCAGTTTATGGCCAGGATGCACTGTTTTGACTGTTGAAGGTGTATTCGAACTACGTTGATCCTGGTAGAGTGGCAGGGGATTTCGCTGTAGCTGGCAACCAGCGTTTTACGAAGTAATGTTGCTACCCCTCCTTTTCCTCGTCCTGCTCGTATGGCATTAGTATAGCTGATGCAATCTGCTGCTTTAGCTGCTACAAAGTGTTGGCTACTAATGTCATTTAGCAAATGTAGTCTGTTTGTATAAAGCCAGTGTTCTTGAATAAAGAGGATATCAGTCTTGCTGGCAACTTGATGGGCATATCTCAGATTGGACTGTATTCCACGTACATTCAGTGTTCCTAATGAAATATTTGTTGTTTTTATGCTGTTGTTAGAAGGACGAGGCTTGATTGAACAAGGTCTATGATGTGGTGGTGGTTGGTCGTTACCATTCTGTTTTTGTTGAGATTGCTTTTCGCATCTGGTGCTGAGAGGATCTGGAGTGTGTACATCAGTGAGTGGTATGCTGCATCGAGAAGGGCTATGTGAGCAGTTGTTGAGGCTCGGCCTGCATGAAAAACCGGCACGGGAGACTGAGGATTGGCGGTGTGCTGAGCTCCTTTTGCTGGAGTACATGTATCCCCTGCGGGTGAGGTATCGTGCAGTCTTGTTGGTGAATGGCTTGGTAGTGGATTGAGTGGCTGCGACTTTTTCTGTTGGTTTATGACTGGGGTCTCGTTTGTGATGATCTGATGTTGGGGAAGCATGGGTGGCGAGATGTGAGTCCTTTTGTCATCTGGGCCCCGAGGAGATTTATTGTGATCTTGCTGTGTTTGCGATTGGTGTCCCCTGTATCTTGGCAGATTTGTTCTGGTGTGAGAGGGCGGCTGCTTCTGTGGTTGAGTCCAGCCCATCTCCCCTGCACTTTGACTTTGTCTGGTAAATGTGGAAGTAGAGATTCTAGTAGGGTTCTCTACTCTGTCTTTGGGTTTGTTATTGTGATCTTGCTGTGTTGGCGATTGGTGTCCCCTGTATCTTGGCAGATTTGTTCTGATGTGAGAGGGCGGCTGCTTCTGTGGTTGGGTCCAGCCCATCTCCCCTGCACTTTGGCCTTGTCTGGTAAAAGTGGAAGTAGAGATTCTAGTAGGGTTCTCTACTCTGTCTTTGGGTTTGTTTTCGTGCACATTGTGAGAAATTTTGTTAGGCCTCCTTTTTGGCGAATGCGCGTTCGTGACTTGGTGGTGATGCTTGATTGGAGTAGGATAACTGCGAACGGGTGTCTTTTTGCTCTGTCCTGATGGGCGGTTACCTCGTGGAGGGCTGCATTTTGTTGTCGAGTTCCACCACGTGTGTGAGGGGAGATTTTCGCCGCCAGGTGGAGCATCACTGGTCTCCGAGAGCACAGAAAACCGGTTTTGTGTTGGTATGCTGTAGTGTTGGGATGTTTCACTGTTTTGACTGCTCTGACGGTGCGCTTCCCTTGGTTTGTTGCAATCCTTGCTGGTATAGCGTTTTGGGAGATTGGTTACCGGCTCTGATTGGCTGATATTGATCCCATGCTTTAGGCAGACTCCGTACAGAAAGTCATTGTGGGCTACTATACAGTTGAAGTCCAGCTCATGTTGAGTCTTCAAGAAGTTTGCATGTGCTAGGTCATTCTGCTTTTGTTCCAGAATGTTCCTTGTCTTTTGGTTTTGTTCCTCAGCTAGCTGAGTCTCTCTTCTAGCTTGGTTGAGTTCCAGTGCTAGTTTTTCATTTTCTATTAGAAGAGTGGCTACAGAAGCAGACTTAGAGTTTATTTCGTCTTTCAGTTTACTTATTTGTTTCACACGATCTTTACATGTCTTGCAGCTAGCTTTGGAGATCTGCGTAGTTGAGGGTTGGCTGTCATTTTCCTCAATATTTACTTGTACACCTCCAGCTGTTGTGAGGTCAAGTAGTGTGCAGGAGGAGCAGATGTAGGTGTCTTTTTGGAGTGATGAGAATTCCGATGTGGTAATGCCAGCACATAACATATGATACCAGCTTTCGCAGGCAAGACATTCGACTGAGTCGCTTGTGGCTTCAGTACGACAGATTGGACAGATGGAGCAGTCCTCTTCTGAGCAAGTTATTATTTTGTCATCAGAGATAGGAGTCGAAGTATCCCTTTGTGGTATAACTGGGCTATTGGTGATGTTTTTGCATGTAGTGCAGAGGAATTCTGCAGTTGAGTTTTTCAATAGTGTTTCCAGTTCGATATCTGACAGTCCAGTGCAAGCGAAATGGAACCACTTGCAGCATACAGAGCATCTAGTCGTATCTAGACAGGCATGATTTGAGCATCTTGGACACATAGTGGTTTTGTCTTGCTCTTCACAACCGCAGTCTTGTTTAGGGTCTTTGATGTGAGGGTCTACATCATATGTTGGTGAGGCCTCGTGTTTGCCATCTGATGGCGGGGCGCTGTGTACTGCCTTGACATGTGCTGTAGTTTCCGTTGGTTCCGTGACCCTGTGTGGTTGCGATATTTCACTCTTGTCCATATGCTGTTGTATTTGTCTGCTCAGCGACGTGCAAGGTGGGCAGGTGTAAGCAAGGGAGATGTTGTTTACATACTTGTGGATGTCTTCCTTTTTGAGGTTCACACATGTGTAGTGATACCAGTTATTACATTGATCGCATTCAATGGTTTCCATACATGAGTGAGTGTTACACTGTGGGCAGAGGAGTTTCTTGTCGCTGACTGTGCATTCACATATAACTGTAGCTGTAGATGGCTCAGCTGCAGTGTTCATTCCTGTAATGCACCTCTTGAGCGCTGTGGTTGCCGATCCCTTTATCAGAAGTGATAGCTTTTCGGCTATTTTCTTATTTTCCTCCGCAATGGCGACTAGCCCACTTCTCCCGGTCATTGAGAGAACCTCAGGAAGATGATCTTTAATTAGCAGGTTCAGGCACGTGCCATTTGCCAGGATTCGATTGTTTGTATTATACATATTTAAAACAAACTTTGTTCGCAGACCAGGGTTTCCAGTATATTTAAGCCTATTGGCAACCCTTATCACATGTTCTACAATGTGACCATCTGCATCCGCTACATTGCGTAATTCAATTGCCATGGAATTCATTTTCTCATTGATCCCCTTGAAGTATTGGATGATGTTTCTTCTGAGAGACTCATAGTACGCTGTACTGCAAGAGATCACCATCTGTCGACCATTATCCTTCATTTCTATTTCTGTGTTTGCTTGGCATTTCACAAGTTTCTTCTGTAATGCTTTCGTTCTATTTAGGGAATACAGTCTTTGCGTGTGTATGGTTGTTGGGTCCTCCAAATCGACTGTGTTGTTTGAAGTGAGAGCCTTAGTATCTGTGCTGGTCGTTTGACTCTTCTCATCAATATTTACTGCCGCCATGCTTTTTTTTCTTTGAATGGCGAGGGTGGGCGGGGTGCCAGGAAGGGAGACTCACAGATAACACCAGTAAAGCTACGTAGAGAAAGCCAGGCGCAGCGAAGAGGCAGAGCGAGAGTCGAATATTATGAAATTCACGAAGCAAAGTAACCAAGATTTTAGAAGGAAGCGAGGGGCATACCTCTAGCAGAGTCTTGTGCTTGTAGAGCTCAAATTACGTAGACTCTAGTAAAATATTGTTCTAGCGAGAGAGCACCAGCGAGAGAGCACTAGCGGTGAGGAGTTAGAGTACACAGCAATACACGACCAATAGCAGGTGTATGTCAGATGGTCGACTAATACTATCAAGCAGTAGCATTACAGTAGGAACAGATCATGCAAATGCACATGCGATATGAGTTATGAATGGCACAAGTATTACACAAGGAACGTCAAACATTTTTAGCAGAAATAATGAAGCAAGCGTTGTTAAATAATATGTGAGCAAACACAGTTCAGTTCCATGCACAGATCAAGGAGAGCCTGCAATATAACATGCAAGATTTGCAGCATCAGGGTCTTGTACTTGTCAAGTTTAAATTATGTAGACTCAAGTATGATAAAGCACTAGCGAAAGGGCACTAGTGGTGAACTCTAGCGGAGAAGAGTTAGAGTAAACAGCCATACACGGCCATTAGCAGGCGTACAGGTGTATGTCAGATGGCCGACTAATACTATCAAGCAGTAGCGGTACTGTAGGAACAGATCATGCAGATGTACATGCGACAAGTTGTGAATGGCACAAGGATTGAACATCAAATGTTTTAGCAGAAATAATGAAGCAAGCGTTGTTGAATAATAAATGTACAGTATGTGAGCAAACACAGTTCAGATCCATGCACAGATCAAGGAGAGCTTGCAAAATAACATGCAAAATTTGCAGCATCAAAGTCTTGTACTTGTCCAGTTCAAATTATGTAGACTCTAGTATAATAAAGCACTAGCGAAAGGGCACTAGCGGTGAGCACTAGCGGTGAGCTCTAGCGGAGAAGAGTTAGAGTAAACAGCCATACACGGCCAATAGCAGGTGTACAGGTGTATGTCAGATGGTCAACTAATACTATCATGCAGATGCACATGCGATATGAGTTATGAATGGCACAAGTATTACACAAGGAACGTCAAATGTTTTAGCAATGAAGCAAGCGTTGTTGAATAATATGTGAGCAAACACAGTTCAGTTCCATGCACAGATCAAGGAGAGCTTGCAATATAACATGCAAAATTTGCAGCATCAGACGACACACACATACATACAGTCAGGCAGACATGCAATGGACTTACCATGAGATCCGTCCAGTTATACAAAGTTTCCTTAATATTCAAGTATTCTTAAATGCTTAACAGAAAATTATGCTTTTCAAGTAACTAATAGGTGGCTGCTGCTCCATCAATCAATAATAGCATGATATGACAGGCATTAATCCAGGCTTGCTTGGTAGCTGTTGCCTGCAGGTAGACATTTGCCCAATGTGGCAATGATGTGAGCTTTCCCGCCAGCCAAAGTTTAGCTTTTTGTTGTTGACAGCCACACCTGGATGAGGATATGGGACTGTACAAAGCTGCTGATCCAGTTCAGTGAGATATTGTTGGGTTATCTCTTGGTTGGTTTTCTTCAGTTTTCTTTGATAAATTGCTCAAAATGTGGCCGAATGGTGACTGATACAGTCAATGAATCTAATTTTGCTGTGGTTTTTACAAATTCAGCCAGAAAATGACAAATATAACAAATAAATAGGGAGAAAAGTTGACAAGATCCACTCTGCGCGCGCTCAATCGTGCGTCACAATTTGTTTTTTGGTTTGTTTGGTTTGTTTACAAATGCGAAATTTTTGGATTTACTTATATGATTTATCCAATTTTTTTCTCCGAACCGTGAAACGTACCGTTCATCCATTCAAATTAGTAATCTATGACTTCACCTGGCCGATATATTTCCGGGTCAACCTACCAAAACATAGCGAATGGCCAATCAGAGCACTCCTTTCGTATTGGGTTTATGAATATTCATATATCACTGGGTTGACTCGTACGTAGCTATTGGACGTTCGAAAAGAAAAAATGAATATTCATTAATTAAAACCAAGATGGATGACAATGAATCATGTCGAGTACGAGACTTTCTCGGATTAATCATTAATTTAGGATATAAATGAGCAAGCTATCGTAAGTCAAAGCCATATTTGTTTGTTATTTTTTATATTTTTATTAGCCTAATGTAATATTGCAGCAAAAGTGCATTTATTAGGATGTAAAGAGTGAAAATCTCGTTGCATATCTCATTCATCACGGTCCTGCCGAACCGAACCATTTGATCCACTAGTACAGCATAGGCCGTACTTCAGTCTATGTAAAGAGGCGGTCAGTGGAGCCAGATGCAATCTCAGCGGAACCACCGTCGATATCAGAGACTGAAGCTTTCGGTCTAGGCGAGGCAAGATAACATAAACAAAATCAGTTGGTTACTTGGTACCACTTCTTAGTAACTCTTACTTGTCTTACTCTTACTAGTCTTAGTCATTAGCACCATGTTAAACACTGAAAGTTTATTTTGAAGTGAAAGTTAGTTTCAATCACTGTACATGTACACGTTGATGTACTGTAAGTCTGCATAGGCCGTACTTCAGTCTATGTAAAGAGGCGGTCAGTGGATCCAGATGCAATCTCAGCGGAACCACCGCCGATATCAGAGACTGAAGCTTTCGGTCTAGGCGAGGCAAGATAACATAAACAAAATCAGTTGGTAACTTGGTACCACTTCTTAGTAACTCTTACTTGTCTTACTCTTACTAGTCTTAGTCATTAGCACCATGTTAAACACTGTAAGTTTATTTTGAAGTGAAAGTTAGTTTCAATCACTGTACATGTACACGTTGATGTACTGTAAGTCTGTATGAATCCCATAAAGTTACCGGGTATCGGGTTATAAAATGGTGAGTTTCCATGGGACAGATTTTAATTCTTACCATCTACCGTTTGCATTATATAATTCCACTTTTATGTTACAGCTAAGTTCTGGTTCAAAATTTATTTTATTTTATTGTCTTTTTGTACAAAGAAACTACTGTATGTTTGCTATGAATGAAGTACCGGTTCTCTAGTTTGAATGATTTTGAGACGTGCAGAAAGCATTTTGGTGTGTTTGTAATATGATGTATTGTAACCCTCATCATCCATTATTCCCTATATTGTTTGTAAGTAACATACGCACTGTTTTTAGTACATACTGTACATCTAATATATTTTATGTTACAGCAAGTCTATGTGGAGGAAGTATAAAATCATAATACAATACGTACAAATTATAATGGAGTCACTTTGTTTTGGTTTATCAACTTTTTTTTCCTTTATCAACTTTTTTTTCAAGGACTCTCATTGTCTGATTGCCATGAGGCTGAGGCACATGTATACAAATCAGGATTTGAATTTTGCAATCCTTTACCGTGCCCTCAAGAACATGTACCGGTACATGTAGGAATGTAGGATTCCCACATGACTGATTATGTACAGGAGGAAAGATTTGTTTTGTTTTTTGTTATGTTATGTTTTTTCTAAGTCAATTACACGTACATGTAGGAGCTGTTTAATGTGCTTTGCTTGATCTGTGTACCTGCCCTTTTACACATACCGTAATCTCCTGACACCAGTTACATGTAACCCTGTAAGTTGGGGCTTTGATCGGATCGGAAGATCGGAGCGACACCCTCGCACCTGTGATCGGTATCGGCAAAAATAATTGGCAAAAAAAATCGGCTGAGTCTGTTTTTTTTTTTTTTTTTTTTTTTTAAATGACAAAATTTTTCAAGTTTTTGGCTATCAAATGCTCAAAAAAATTCATGGCTGGGATTATTTTGTCATTTGGAGTTGTTGAAGACCATGTTTGTTGATTTTAATGCCTTTTCATGACTTTGAAATTAATAATATTGGTCTAAGAGAAGAGGCAAAACATGCGGGCCGCCATCTTGGATTATAATGTACTGTAGGCATGATCAGCTCAAGATCGGCTCAAGATCGGCCCCCGATCATCAGATCGGTTACAGGCCTAGTTACATGAATTATAACCTTAAATTCTTTCATCCAAATTCTTTTGCCATCGATTATGGATTATGGTCTAGTAGTTCATACATGTACGTACATGTGGTCTAAAATAAATACATGTATGCTATTGAATAAGGCTGCGACGAGTACAGTGTATTTGAATACTCGCACTGTTGACAACTACTCAGCAGCTTTTTTTTTGTTTTTTTTTGTGCCTGTTCACCTGGCATTGGCAGGCAGTAATAGAATTGATTTGAATGACTGAGTTATTTAAAAAAAACTATGTGTGCAACTGTGCATTCAATTCGATTTAATAACACTTTTATGGGATTTAATGTACAGTAAAGTGAAAGACAAAACCATCTTTCTAATAATTGGTTCTGTTTGTATTGGTGATTTGAGATTCTCTTACCGGTACTCTTTGTAAGCTACAGTACATAATGTATATGAAAGGGTACAGTGTACATGTAGATCTGTCCAATTTTCAATTAACTTTTCATATTAACTGCTTTTGAACCACATGTTTACTTTTTGTGTGGCAATGTAGGTTCTAATGCAGGCTATATTATAGGCCATTTGCATTTGAACATGTACTGTACATACATGTACATGTACATGTACCATGAACATTATACAGTTCACATGGAGTGGAGAAGACATGTACATGTACATTTTGTTTGCTACATAAATGCTACATAATTGCACTTCACAGTATGTGGTCATTACAATCTCTATTCATGTTGTGTCATCTTTACTACAGGAGGTTGCTGTCAAATTAGAGTCAGAGAAGGCCCGACATCCACAGCTTCTCTACGAGAGCAAGCTCTATAAGATCCTCCATGGAGGGCCAGGAATTCCAACCATGAAGTAAGTCCATTCAAACACTTCAGATTCATTTCTGTCTTGCCTGCGTAGCAAAAAGCGAGAGCGTTTCCCTTGTTTGTTGTTTGTTTTTGCATAAAATTATCAAAACTTTAGCAAATACATGTATCTTAGAGTAAAATTTAACTGATCCACCAACCTTTAAAGAGTGCCTGAAGCACAAATGTAAATACATTTTAAGAAAAGATGCTTCATTGTACAGGATCATGTGCAGTTTTAATTAAAAAAAACATGAAAAGAGAATACAAAATAAAACAACTGTAGCAAAATTGCATCTACATGTATACATGTAGCGTATTTCATGAAGGTCCCTGCAGTTCTTGGTGCAAGATAAGTTCACATTGAATATTGAATAATGCATGAGATTACAATCAATATCAGCCAATAATCTGTCAGTACTGGGTACCAGGAAATATCTGTCTGGAAGGGCAAAGCCTAATATCATTTGTCTATGAGATACATGTAAATGCATCCCATTGTGTGGCCTTTTGTGTACAATATGAATGAATATTAAAGTGATACAGAAAACTTGAATTGGTTAGGGTAATCATAACATGTAGTTTAAGCTTCTACCATCCTTAGAATTTAGTAGTCAAGCTTTGGTTCAATCCTGTAGACTCTCTCAATATGTGAATAATTACTTGGCTTGAAAAAGTCCACAGGAGTGGACGAAAGCTTGCCTACATGTAGACTAAATGTTATGGATCATGGTACAATGTAGAAGCTTAACATTCATAAACATTAATATGAATGGTTATTTTTGATACACATTATTTTTAGAATTAGATCAGATTTAAGAAAAAAGCAGAAATTCTTATTTTAATGTGTTGAATGATGATAATCCAGCAAGTGCGGAAAGCTTTCAGACCTGAGCGTGTTTCTAATTGACCCAGGCAGTGCAATTCCGGCATTGCTGAGGTTTTTTTGTAGCCGGTACCACAACTCAAGATGACTCATGACTATCGCACTGAAGTCTGAAGACTCATAACTTGTCATGCCATGGTATTGGCATGCAAGCAAGATGATGCATTTTTCTACTCTTTGCTCCCAGTAGAATTGTTATAATGTAGATGACTCAAAGCGTTCATCTCCCAACCAGCTGATTTTGTTGACACTTATTTGATTGCCTTGAGAAGAATTAACTGTATTAATATTTAATTTTCAATCTTTTTTTCTTCCCTTTACGATGGAATAAAATATTAATACCGGTAATACATATATACGCAGTGTACAGTGTACATGAAGATCAATGTACATGTACTAAAAGGTTGTGTCTTGTTGATATTGCATGTACAATATGATTCTGAATAGATATTATTCAACATTAAACTCCACTTACTTGACATGTACATACAGTAGTACATAATGTACATTCATGTACACATGTATTGAGTATGATCTGTCTTGAAAATATAAGTATCTTTTATTCATACATTTACTGTACATGTACATACTAGGCTAGGGATGAATACAGATTGTACTAATTGAATATTCATGCAACATTGTATTCTGACAACTTTAATGTTAGTCCCAAGCCTAGTAGTACATGTACTGTACATACACAGCAAATATATCTGCAGAAAATTTATCAAATTTTCATCTTATCTTTATTTTCTTTTTTCCATTGTCTCTCTGTCTCTCTCCCTTCCTGTCCACCTGCCTCTCTTTCTCCCCCTGCCTCTCTTTCTCCCCCTCTCTTTCTCCCCCCTCTCTCTCCCCCTCTCTCTCTCCCTCCCTCTTTACCTTCCTCCCTACCTCCCTCCATCCCTCCCCTCCTACCCCAACTCCACCCCCTTCCTGCTCTATCTTCTCCATCCTTTCCTTTCCTCTCTCTCTCTCTTCCTCCTTTTCTCCCTCTCCACCCTTCCCTTCCCACTCCTTTCATGCTCTCTTCATGTATCTCCTGTGTATTTTAGATGGTTTGGGCAAGGCCATGATTACAATATCATGGTCATGGAGCTGCTTGGGCCCAGTTTAGAAGATCTTTTCAACTTCTGCAGTAGGAAGTTCACCATGAAGACAGTTCTTATGCTGGCAGATCAGGTTTGTTTTTTCACATTCAATTCTTAAAATGATACATGCACATTTAACTGTACATGTTTATGATCTTTTGTTTTGACCCCTTTGAAGAGAACATTTATTCATTTATACCATTTACCTATTGACTGTTTTAGAAAATTTGAAATCACAACTAGATCAGATTACAGACTTCACTCCTACATGTACAGTGTACACACATGTACAGACTTGTAAAGTGAAAGTCAGAATGCTTATGTGTAATTATGCTGTAATATATATACATGTATTCACAACTCAAAAAATAACTTGCAATGTTATCAATTAATAATTAGTTGGTGAAATGAACTTGTCAGCTTGAAATAGCAAGTGTAATGTTTTTAGCAGTGGCTATACCGCGCCAGTAGTACCAGTGTGCACACTGCCGCGCCATATCTGCTAGAGCTGGAGGCTAGCGTAATGGGTGGTATGAAAGCACATTGATAAGAAGAGGAAGACCAAAGATATTGTGGAAGGATATAAAGACTAAAGAAAGAATGTAATAAGGATGCTGTGAATGATGAGGAGGAATGTGCAGAAAAGGAAGAAATGGAGAGAATGTTATCACGGGATGAAAGTCAGTAACCCTGTGTAACTTGTAAAGTTGTGAGAGGGAAAATGCTGACTTAAATAAATGAATAATGATGAAATAGCAAAGAATTAAGGAGTATCATGGGTACCAATTTAAAGGAAATTTGTATTTAAAAAAGAGCCCCCATCATTACTAAAAGAGCCCCCATGAGAAGGCTCACAAGGGCTCTTTAAAACAAAAAAAAGAGCCCTTGTGAGTCTTCTCATGGTGGTCCCCGTGGAAAATAATTAAATCGAGGGACTATAAATGCACCATGCAGGTCTTATTTCACACTCTGACAAGTTCCATGTTTCCTGGAAGACAAGCACAGTATTGAAAGTGATCGTTGGAAATGAGTCATTTATCAACGATCATATACATGTATTACTGTTGGCCACTCTGTTTACACAGCTTTAGAAACCTGTGTAGGTCTTTTGTTTGAATAATCCCTTCAATGTGGCAATCGCCACCGACAACAATGCCCCTGAGCCTAAGGCCCTTCCCCCCCCCCCCTCCCTTTCAACCTTTGGGGAAAAAGGAAAAAAAAAATACTTACATGTATGTTCATGTGAATGTGCAGATATTCATGATACACATATTATATAGCACCGTGTAGTTTTGATAATTTAAGAACATTAATCAATATATTTTGGGAAGATATTTTGTAAGACTTTCGATAAATTGTGATAGTCTCATAGGGATATTGTTCAAATATTACCTTAAAAATTAAAATTATATATAATATTTAGTTTGCCAATCTGTACATGTACAGTGTACATATTGAAGTCATAAGACGTGTGATGGTGAATTTCTGTGGCTGACGAATGTGTGTTAACAGTTATTTAACATTTTAAGAATAAAACTGCTAAAAACACATCTTCTGTCTGGCAGCAATCTACAGCAACATGGAAAGTTTGATTCAGAGATGTATGCCAGTTTTATAATTAGCTCTTTGGTTGCCAATAAAATTAAATTTATCCTAATGTACAAAATGTGGTACTACTTTGTACTTGCAGCTCACAACTCTTAAATAATTAATTACGCTAACAAACGACCGTGAGAAAGAATGAAGTGTAGTTGTGAAACCAGTATTTCATACAAACAAGTGCTGTACTCTGCGGTGAAATCATACATTTCCTGTAAGTGTCATGTGCCTAACTGTGTAGCCCCACACTCGGGAGAACAGGAAGCCAAATCAGGAACAGTTATCCACACATTGACGAACAGGAGCTCACCTTTAAATGATCCCAAATTAGTCTCTACTTTCAAACGCATGCCGCAGGATTTGATTTTAATGGCATTGAAAAGTTAATCTACATTTACCTGTCAGTAAACAATATAAATTAAAGGAGGAACTGTATCTTGTGGCATTGAAAATTAGATCTTCATGCAATTAAGCAATATGAGTAATACAGTCAAACCTGCTTTAGTGACCACCTGTCTACAAAGGCCACCTTTGTTGTTTCCCTTGAACATGGTTTCTCATTGAATCATGTACTAAAGGACCCTGTCTACAAAGGCCACTTTTTGTGTTTCCCTTGGGTGGTCGCTATAGACAGGTTTGACTGTATACATATATAAATATGTGAAAACAGAAACTGGATTTAATGACAAATCAATTTTTTAGAAAACTTTCTGTATACATACCAAATACTACACGTGAAGATGGTCAGTTTTGTATTTACATTTGCAACAAACATTTTAAATGCATTGATTGTAATTTGATATTGCCAACTTAGAATTGAAGTGGCCAAGTGGGCAATATAGTTGTGCATATAATGGTTAAACATGTTCTAACAAAGAACATTGTTCTTTCTTTATACTTATATTGTATGTAGATTGCAATGTGGACAGTGTTCAAACTTTAAAGCATGTCTGTTTAATGGTATCGAATTTACAGCATCACAAATCTTAGGCTGTTCTGATGAGTCACTTTAAAAAAGGTTTGCAATGTCAGTAAATATTTGTTTTTCGTCTTTTTCTTTTTTTTCTCCACTGTAGATGATAGCAAGGATTGAATATGTCCATGTTAAGAACTTCATCCACAGAGACATCAAACCAGACAATTTCCTTATGGGTATCGGAAGGCACTGCAATCAGGTATGATGTACAAGGTTCAAGCCTAATGGATTTTATTGTTTGAACATTTTGTGAGACAAATGATAAGTCCTGCAATTTGTAGCTATTAAAGGTGGCAACCCGAATTTCATAAAATGGATATCTAATTTTGTTCATGTGAATTTCCACAAACCTACATGTACATGTTATATACGTATGAAGAAAAAAGACATCAAAAGTTGAATTTCAGTCATCCTTTTGTTTGTCCAGTTTGAAATTTATTGCCTTTTGCATCTTCATGTACATAATCATCAGGAATTAACTTCTCTAATGCGGAAACAACAGTAAAAGTTTTGATGAGTTTATGAACACCCAGGCATGTTTTTCTTTACACAGCCATACAAAGATTGTTTTGTTATGAAGTCGAGTCTATCGAAACTGATGTAAATGCCACTGATTCATTCATCAATACCCGGCTGAATTGTGTCAAAATAGTGGTTGACACATACATGTACAGTATGTAGCTGTTTTCATGGATACGTGCAATAAGTATGTGCTTTTTGTAAAATGAGGTCCACAGGTTTTATTTTGTATTTTAAAGATACCTGTGGTTCGGGATGTTTCTTATTTATCGCTGAGATAATGAGATTACTGTTTTAAAAATCGTTTTTATGAGTGTTATAAATTCGCGATGATCTTCACCTTTTAATTGCTTATTTTTTAATTTTTTTTTATTGAATTAAAAACTGTATGAAAGGTTAATATAAGGAACTACTTCTAGTGCTCAGGCTTAACTGATTGTTATTTTCTCTCTCTTCAAACACCATTTAGCTTTTCCTCATAGACTTTGGTCTCGCAAAGAAATTCAAGGATTCAAGAAGCAAGCAACATATACAGTACAGAGAAGACAAAAACTTGACTGGCACAGCAAGATATGCCAGTATCAACGCACATCTTGGCATTGAACAGAGGTGAGTTCTTCTCATTTGTACAGCTTCATGTCTGTGGTTTAAGGCATCGTTTAACAATGTTAAATCTGAGATGCATGGCCCTACGTGTTATCAGTGTCTTTGATGTGGTGTAATATTGAAGCCCTAAACAAAATTGCGCTTCAAAACGATCATGAAGTGCGTCAAAATAGTAAAAATCTTTGAGTAACCGGATTTACCATACTCATTTTCCCCAATAGACTGCAGTGTTATCAGAACTGTTAGGAAAACGCAGAATTTGATTTAGATTTTCAATCATAAATATCTTGATAATCAGACAGGCGATCGGGTTGTAAAAGTCATGGGATTCCTGACTAACCTTAATGTTTATACATGTAATTATGATTGCAGCATGAGCTAAATCCAGGATTTTGTTTCAGAATCTGAGGCAATGTTACAGAGTCACTTTTAAGGGATAGTTGAGTTATACGAAAGGTGAACATTAAAAATGCGAGCCTTGTCATTGTTTTTTATGTTAGTATGGAAAAGTATCAAAGAAAAAAATGTCGTCTGAAAAGGGGTGGCTTTTAAAATGCCCTTGTATTCAAAATATGACAAGTAACAGCTTAAGATTGTGGACCACACTTTCATGCTACATCATATTGGAGTATGAGGGCAGTTTGAGGTCTACAAAGTATATAAAGAGCCTTTCACATACATGTATATGACATCCTGTGAAGATAATAAGCACATTTTCAAAAGGAATAATATCTCAAAGAGTAGATAATATTTGTGACAAGTTGTTTGCTTTCCTTTTTATCCTTCATAAATTGTGTAAAATGTTACGCCACATGCACTTGGTCGAGGACCAAAGCTTGACTGCCCCTTTAACTCGTCTTGTTCCATCTTTAGTGTATGAGTGACTGGTAATGAAATGTGTGGTATTGAATTGATGTTGTTCATTTGTTTACATCAATGAAAGAGGTGTTTGGTGTTGAAGACAGGTCTGTAAACAACATGCATTCTCTGTATGAATAAGACCTGTGGGTAGTTAACAGATCCCCTATTGATTACATGTTGAAGACAAGAACCAGACAATGAAAGTGCATTCTTAGCATGCCAAGGAATCCAGCGCTCGGCCCTCGTACAAGGTCAGTTATGTAACCCCGTCCCCCCAAGATACAAATGAACTTGAAGGTCAAAGGTGACGTCCTAATGTAATAGAGAGATTACAATAGATTCCATAACAAAAGAACTTCATTTGGACCTTCAGTGTGTATTGTGGCATATTGTACTTTGTTGAGATTAACCCTTAGGGTCATGTGCTACATCACATGATTTTATGACGTGTGTGAGTGTATATGTAGGTCATTGTTTTTTTATATTGATAATAAGGTTTGAATTTGTGTTGCCAGCCTTATTCAATATGATCTAGAGATGAGAACTGCTACATTTAGTTTTACATACGTGTGTGCGTGTGTGTGTGTGTGTAACTTTGGCATCAATGGCAACTACCATGGTAACAGGGCTCAACAGCCAATTAAAATCAAGGTTTCCATGGTAGTTACTATTGATGGCAAAGTTACCATCAATGGTAAGTTTTGTGCAATGGGCCGAGAAGTGTTAAATGAAAAGAGATTTTCTGTAATTAATTTGTTTAAAGAACAAAGATTATTAGTCATCTGGCATTTTTTTTTTTAGTGTTTGAAATTCTACTTCAAGATAACCCTGTAAGTTGGGGCTCTGATCGGATTGGAAGATCAGAGCGACACCCTCGCACCTTTGATCGGTATCGGATCGGAAGATCGACCAAAAAAAATTGGCAGATTTTTTTTTTTTTTTTTTTTTTTTTTTAATGAAAATTGTCAATTTTTTGGCTATCAAATGCTCAAAAAAAATTCATGGTTGGGATTATTTTGTCATTTGGAGTTGTTGTAGACCATGTTTGTTGATATTTAGTGCCTTCTCATGACTTTGAAATTAATAATATTGGTCTAAGAGCAGAGGCAAAACATGCGGGCTGCCATCTTGGATTATGATATAGGTACTGTATGCATTATAATCCAAGATGGCGGCCCGCATGTTTTGCAGATTCTGGCGATTTTTTCTGATCATTTTAATTGATCGGCGATCGGAAATTATTATCCGATCACCCCTGATCGGATTGCTATCGGCGTCCGATCCGATGATCGTTTACAGGGTTGCTTCAAGATCACAATTGCTAGATCATATGTACAGGCCTTAAATTAATCGACGGCCATCGACGGCCAGGCCGTCGATGCCCCTATGACTGGCTGCGGTGCCCTCCCAAAAAAAGATATATTCACGGCCAAAAAGGCCGTGCCCTTTTTTTCAAACTGGCCGACGTGCCTTTTTTTCCAACTGGACGTGCCCTTTTTATTTTAAATTTGCGCACATAAAACCACCAATTGCGCCCATAATCATCTAAAACTAGACGGCAAGGCGCAAGTGTTTTCCGTGAAAATGCGCCCATAAATTATTAGAACAGTAAAAATACACGAATCACGAACAGTTTGCCGCCCACGAGCTCTCTTCTAGCTTCGTATTTAGTGCTTTAATAAGGCGCAAGTGCCGTGAAAATGCGCCCTTTGTTATTATATAGGCAATGCGCTAGCGCACGTACGTACGTACGTTCATATTATGCGATCGCATGATATGCATATGGTGCATGCTGTTGACGCACGCACGTACGTACAAATCGAAGGCCAGGATCAAGAAAACAAATCGTCAAATGGAGAAATAAACAAGCATTCAAATAGTCATTAGAGATCTGTCGAGGTTTGTTTGTAGGCCTAGTTTATTATTTTATCTCAAATAGAATTTAGAATCTATAATAATAATACGCTAAGGCTCCGCGGGGGGCGCGACGTCTCGGCGAGCCTTTGTATTCTATTGTTTTTTAATGAGATCGCCGACCCAAGTTGGTGCGGCTATCTCCTCCTGAACCCTCCCCTCGGGGTACCCGTGCCCGGTGCCATCGTCCGCGGGAGAGTCTACTCTAGCGAATTGGCTATACTCCGCCCGAGGTCCTCCTCCGTGTCGACGTCCAGGGCGAAAACAGACGCGACATGCATAATGCAGGATATGCGTGACGACAGAGATACCTCATGGATATTCAACATGACATCCGTAGACACACGACCGATGACCATCGACTCACATTAAGTTGCGTATTAAATGCACTATGCACAGGGTCGGGCACAAGCCACAGAGATACACACGAAGCTTCCCGTCCACGTCCAAACTTAGAGACCTATTTCCATCATTATTGCCGCGATTTGTATATAGTTTTCGTGAATGTAGGTATGAAATGAAAGCTTATTTTGTGATTATTACGGCAATGTATACTAAAATTTGATTATCATTTTCTAAAGGAAAGTTTTCCCAAGAAAACCATTGGACTGACAGTTCCGTCGCAAGCTGCCTTCAGTCAACACAAAGTGCAGTGCTGATGTGTAGTGTGTGTGAGTTGCGATGAGCTTGCAGTAAGCTCCAACACCGCGCACCGTAGGCGTCCGACGCCTGCGGCGCGGGTGTTGAGCTTAAGGAGTTACGCTGCAGTGTGTGTGAGTTCACCTAAGCTTGAGTCGAAGAGATTTGACACTTTGAAATTGTTATCTGTTGGTTTGCATCATTATTGCCGCGATTTTAATATAGTTTCGTGAATAGATTTACGAAACCTGAGCTTAGAATTAGTAAAAGTATTACTAATGTCTACGTTTTTAAACGACTGTCAGATTTTCTTGTGAAAATTTTACTTTGAAAAATGATTATCGAAATTAATGGTCAGAAATATTCACAATCTAGGTTCTATTATGTTAAAGTTCTTGCATCAAATCAATGCATGAAAACTTAGTTATTGAACTAGAAAAATGTATGTTTTTTTAAATAGGCAATTATGAAGAAGGAAGCCTGAAACCTAATAGCCTACTAAACAAATCTCAACAAAGTGTAGGCCTATCCTTATATGAATTAATGAAAAAGTAGCCCCAGAAAAAAGAGCCCCCGAGAATTTCCCTAAAATTTGAAATGGAGCCCCCGAAATGAAAAACTTAATTTTTTGCCTGCGCCCCCCTCTAGAATCCCGCGGATTTCCACGGGTCCTGAGTTGCGTGTATATATAATATAGGCGTGGGGTCCACGGGTTTCAAGGGGCCATAAACCCCCAAAAGCTTGGAGGTTACGTTCTTCAAAGTTGGGGGGGGGGGGAGAGATCAGATCGCAGCGAGTTGAGTGTATATATAAAATAGGCGTGGGGTCCACGGGTTTCAAGGGGCCATAAACCCCCAAAAGCTCGGGGGTTTTAGGCGTTTAATTAGGGTCAGATGAGCATATTTTTAATACTTTATTTGTGACACTTGCGGGTCACTAATTGGCGTGGGGTCAATACGTAGAGTTGCGTAGTGTTGCGTACCAACTACGCTGGCCTACGTCACTATATGCTGAGGGACGGAAAGGGGTACGCAAGGTGAACGAAAACAATTCAACATGTTTAATTTTTTTTGCGTACTTTCGGCGTAGAAACTTGACGCAGAAAGTACGCCTTTTTGCGCAACACTACGCTACATGCCTACGCAACAGTACGCTACCCTACGCCAGATGGACTAAGCAGTAAAAGCTTTCCACACAGTAAGCAACCATAAGCAAACCTGTACGCCAGCCTACGCATAACCTACGCAGGGACTATTTTCCCATTAATACACAGCCTAATTTCTGAGAGTCGGTACGCCACACTACGGAACTCTACGCAGTTCCAGTGGCTTAAAGAATAACTACCGGTACAGTTGGATTGTTTTTTAAAATTTAATGTAAGGCCAAATTAAAAAAAAAACATGCTTATAGCGTCCTGTTTTTTTGAAAAATGGGAAGGAGGAGGCGCTTTTTTTTTTTTTTCTTTCTTTCAAAATGGCCGCTCCGTACATTTTCCCTAGCATTCGGGCTATTTTTCAAGATGGCGGCCGACAATTTTTTTTTTTTTCTTTTTTAAAATCAAAAATACATTTTAGCAGTGCTTTTCATGTTTTTTTTCTTTCAAAAAATTAAAAAAAAAAAAAAAAAAAAAAAAAAAAAAAAAAAAAATAGGAGGCGGCCCCCAAAAAGGAAGCAGGCGGGGACGATGTTTTTTTTCTTTAAAAAAAAAAAAAAAAAAAAAAAAAAAAAAAAAAAAAAAAATAGGAGGCGGCCCCCAAAAAGGAAGCGGGCGGGGACGCTAAACATGTATATTTTTTAATGGCCTGAATGGCAAATAACGTTCTTGGTGGTTTTAATTTAGACATTCTCTATATATCTATTTACACCGCCCTCCCCCTCTAGAATCCCGCGGATTTCCGCGGGTCCTGCTAGTTATCTTATTAATAAGTTAAGAACACCTACGATGTTCTCGATCGTAGTTACTCTCATTTTGCCACCAGCCGACCTCGCTTCAAAAAGCTACCCCGCCAGCTTCCCAAGACGAACGTTTCGAGTCCCGGTAAAATTCCGAGGGTGCATCGGTTTCGCTGGCAAACTTCCAGCCCGACAGCTTCCCACCAAAAGTGGCGAGAGTGTGTGTGCGAGGAACGATTTTGGTTTCGTGAATGCACGTTACGCAACTGAGCTGAGCGTGTCACTTTCAGCTGTCGAATGTCTATAAGGACATTTTTATGCCTCCGTTACGAAGTAGCCGGAGGCATTATGTTTTCGGGTTGTCCGTCCGTCCGTACGTCCGTACGTCCGTCCGTCCGTACGTCCCGTTCTCGTGATCGCGTTATCTGAAGAACCGATTGATGGATTCCTGCCAAACTTTGGTCATGTATGTTACTTGCAGAGCCGATGAACTGATTAGATTTTGGGGTCACGAGGTCAAAGGTCAAAGGTCACATGGCTCATTATGTATGCAAAAACAGCTCGTGATCGCGTTATCTGAAGAACCGATTGATGGATTCCTGCACAACTTTGGTCTTGTATGTATCTTGCAGAGCCGATGAACTGATTAGATTTTGGGGTCACAAGGTCAAAGGTCACAGGTCACAGGGCTCATTAGGTATGCAAAAAGAGCTCGTGATCGCATTATCTCAAGAACCGATCGATGGATTCCTGCCAAACTTTGGTCATGTATGTATCTTGCAGAGCCGATGAACTGAATAGATTTTGGGGTCACGAGGTCAAAGGTCAAAGGTCACAGGGCTCATTATGTATGCAAAAATAGCTTGTGATCGCATTCTCATTAGAACAGATTGATGATTCCTGCCAAATTTCGATCATGTATGTATCTTGCAGGGCCAATGAACTGAGTAGATTCATGGGTCATGAGGTCATGAGGTCAAAGGTCATGGGCTCATTATGTATCCAAAAATAACTTGTGAACGCATTCTCATTAGAACTGACAGATGGATTACTATTTAACTCAGGACATCTTGCAGAGCCAATGAACTGAGTAGATTTTAGGGTCATCAGGTCAAAGATCAAAGGGTCATATATGTATATGAGAAATTGCTTGTAATCACGATATTCTGAGAACCTCTTAATGGATTACAATCGAACTTGAATTTGAAAAATTTCTTCTGTTTTGGTTTGTAAAATTGCTCTATGACGGAGGCATCATTTTCGACTGCGCGCAGTCGAAGTTCCATCTAGTTACATCTTATTTCATTAGTTAGGCCTATGTAGACCTTTCTATACAACAGTTAAAAAGATAATTTCTTCAAATTTGCTCCTACTACCGAGAGAGTGGCGGAAGGTTTGTGTGTGAGGTGCGATTTTGATTTGGAATACCCGGCCCGGTAAACTTGCCAATTAAGTCCTTCTGACTTTCGATGTTTGTGAAATTGACAATTTATTTATTCATTTGCTCATCAATATTTTTAGTTACTTTAAAATACTGTTTAATGTGCAAGTTTGATGTTCTTAATCAATCTTTCCTGTTCATATTGTTAAGATTAAAAAGTTATTAAATTGATCGTTCGATCTATTCACATTATGAAATTAACATTTGTAGACTCTCTTTGAACTTATGATTAGATAAGCGGCCTATCTGTTTTTGGAAAATTGCCCCTTGCTCTGGTAAATCCCCGTGGCAAAGGGCAACTTAAAAAAAAAATTGCCCCTTGCTCTGGCTGCTAAATCTAAGGCTTGCGGGCCGCCGCCTTGTTTGCAGGCGTGTAGCCAGAGTCTGGTGTTTGGGGGGGGGGGGCACATACATGTAATCGATCGAGGTAAAAAAAAGGGGTCTACAAAATTTCAACCGATCCTGGAAATTTTAGGGGGGGGCACGTGCCCCCCGTGCCCCCCCCCCCCCCCCCCCCCCCCCCCCCCCCCCCCCCGTGGCTACGCGCCTGCTTGTTTGTATGTACCGTAGACCTCTATACATTCTGTGAAGAAGCTGGTGCTAAAAGTCATGGGAAATTGATCCTGCACAAGTTTCATAAAATACACATGACATCTAACAAAAATAGAATCAATTTTTTTGGCCTCATACTCGATGCCCTTTTTGTAAAATATTTTGGCCTCGATGCCCTTTTTGTAAAAATATTTTGGCCTTGGTGCCCTTAAAAATATGAGGTACTCGAGGCCAAACTGGCCTTGCCCTAAAAATGACGAAATTTAAGGCCTGTATGTACATGTACATGTAGGCCTACATTTTAGTCAGATATACATACTGTAGTTGAACTTTTTAAAGGAAACTGCTAATGAAAGATGTGATCATGTTATAAAGAGGTGCATGTTCGTATTCACAAACAAAATATGGTGGTTAAGGCAAGGAGCTACCAACTGCCTGGTTAAGGAAACTAACAACCCGAGGGGTCAACAATGCCATTATTGTGTTGGGATTGTTTGCATTGGCAAGCGCATGCAGGTACACTGTAGAGGCAGGATTATTTCCCCTGATTGCTTTCCCCGTTCAGGATGACTTATCTTTTTCCTGGATGACCTATCCTTTCCTGGAATGACCATTATGTAGAGGACATTGATTCCATTTAAAAATGTATTGTATTGTATCAGTGCCTACATGCATGTAAAGTCTAGTCTATAGTGTACATGACTACATGTACATTTTACATGCAAACATCAAGGTCCTTCGTGGTATTGAATGGATAAAATATTTATGATTGTATGTATGTCATACTGTATCAAGCTTCAGCTGTGCATAAATTATTTGTATTACATAAATTTGTGCTGGTACAGGATTGTAATAAAATAGTTTGCTTATGAATGTACATGTACAATGTACACAGCTCCAATGCTCCATAGATGTACATTTACATGTACATGTACATGTAGATCAGCATTACATAAAGTGTGTGTGTATTTGTTTGTTTTTTGTTTTTCTTTCATTTGGGAAAACATAGGATGGGTAGTAAGATTTTTTATAAAACTTTATTTTTGTTCTGACGAAGCAGCAGAAGATCCAGTATGCCCTGAAACTGAAAGTGCAATAACTTGTAGCTCCTGGGAGCTCAGATTTGGCTCATTTTCAGAATCGAATCATGTATTAGATAGTTGACTACACTTACAGTATGTCATTTGTAAGTTGTTACAAATCAAAATAGAAAATCATAGAATTATGCCATGGTTCAGTCTAACATAATTTACATTGGTTGAAATTTCAATATGAGTGAACAGCAGATGTCGTACTTAATTACCGGTATGTTGTGAGGCCCTTTTTTTAATTGAACAAATTTAATGGGAGTGTAGTGTGTACATGTACAAATACTCATCCCTGATTAACATAAATTTTGTTTGAATAAGATGTTCAGCAACTTCAGCTCATTTCAGTTTATTTCCAAGTATGTGTACAATTCATGTACCCTACATGTACCCTACATGTACATACAGTACAGTATGTAATTGTGTACATGTAGGGGTAAACCGCATACATGTACTAATGTTCATGCTTACCTACACATTCATGTTGGTGATCAAAATGGAACAGGAAAGCAACTACTGCTGAATGATGCATTTATACACTGGTTTCTATCCCACTCCCAGCTGAATAATAGGATGGGTTAGATGGTTAGATTCCCTAATCTTCCCTGCTGGTAATTCGTGGAACACTTGGCCTGATATCAAACCAGTGTCGTCCATTGGGTTCTTGGTAGCCGCGACACATTCCGCCAGCCTTCCTATCGTAGTCAAACTTTCAAAGCATTTCACCAATTTAAAGAGGTCTGCCAAGTCAAATGACATGAAACAACAAACTGACTACAATCATCACCAGTTGTTACTGTTTGAAAGCCGTATTCATTACAAGTGTTTTTATTTCATAAAGCTACTTATATTTTCATTCCAAATCAATCAACTGAATATGTTTTCCCATCTCCTAGTAAGAGAGTGATAAGAAATTACTTGTACCATTAATTGCAATTTCTGTCAGTTACAGCTGTGTTGATAATAATATTCAAATTTCACAATGTTTCTTTCTTTTCACCCTAAATGTACCTTGTAGGAATGACAAATTCTATGTGGAAGTTATTTGAACGCTCTATTTCTTTCTATTCAAAACAAGATATTGTATTGATGTAGACAACTTGTTTATTGATGCGGTAATCATAACATGTACATGTATGTGTAGTTTAGGCTTTCCCAACCTTAAAATTCAGTAGGCAATTGTAAGGTTGATAGAAGCCTAAACTACATGTACATGTACATGATAAAATCTTGTATTGATACTTCACTATTAAGGAGACACCAATAAGTATGGTACCTTTTTGCATACAACTTCATACAAATGTGTTTGCAGTGTAGGCAGGAATAAATTTATGGTTGAAGTACTTAGTACACATTTCATTTAGTTGAATAAAACAATTGTCTTTGTATTCAAAATATGAGTTCAACTTGAAATCTTTTATGGTAACAGTTCAGTTCATTCATTTTCAATTCACCTGATAACAAATCCATAAAATAGTATAAAATACCCAAAAGTGTACATAGTAGTCAGAATGCAAACTGTAGATAGACCTACTCAATGTGTTGTTTTTTGGGAGAAGCCATAAAAATGTACGCAGTTTGCATTCTTACTGAAATGCAAGCACTCTAATACCTGTACTCAAATACAAGCACTCATAATAGGTTATACATTTACATGTACTGTACATAGTTTATCATGAGAGAATTGTTGTAACAGGGAGGTGTTTTAGCTCACATACCCTGGTTGTACGGAAGTCTAAATGCAAAATAGCCTATTATTGCATACCTTGGAATCTTGGATTTCACTCTTTACACATGACTTTCAGGCCCAGCTTATTCTATACATGCAGACTTTACTGAAAGATTTAGTTACATGCCAATGCATTTCTTTTCAAGTATTCCCCTTTTTCCCATTTTCATGCTTGATCTGTAGCAACAAAAAAACGGTTTCAAAAGTTTACAGACAAATAACCTAGATATTGTAGTATTGTTGCATATATGTAGGGCTACGAGAGTACCAGTAGTCGACTTACATTGCGATACACGTATATGTATTTTCATGCTTGATGATTTTTGAAGTATGGTAGGGTGTTGCCAACTTGGCATATATGTATACAAAGTGGTATTCTACAAGCTCAGACTCAACATGTGTATCTAATTTTTGATGTTTTATAGGATAACCAAATTCTATGATGACTTGAGCCAAAACTAATATGTATTTCTTATGTTCATGAGCTGTGTATGGCCCGTGTAAATATAGTCTACGGCTCTGAATGTTCAGACCCTGCACCATTAAAAACAAGTGCTTGTGCCATGCCAGCAAACTATTAATGTATGTATGTAGCTTGTTCCCTGGCCTCTCCCATGTTATCATTTGTGAATGTATCGATAAAGTTGTTCCCACACTGAACAATTAGTGAGACTTGGAAATTGATTTTTTTTTAACACGATCAGAATCTAAAATATTTTTTGATTTGTGCATGAAAACAAATTGCAGATTTTATCAGATTCCCTGAGATTGTTACTTTTCGTCATACATGTGCATGTAGGGGCCTACAAATGACATGTAGCTGTAACTCAATATAATCTTAAAGGTACATGGAAGCAATTGAAAAAGGGTTGATTTTGTATTACACAATAATACTAAGAGGTGGTGGAATGATTATAAATGACAAGATTTTGACTTACAAATGTATTGTCACTGAAAATCACATGCTCTACACAGGGAAATAGATTTACGAGACAATACAGTACACTTCAAATATAAGGGCATTTGAAGGGTTGTCCTTTTCAGGAGAAATTTATACTACAATATTCTTTTAAACTGAGTATACAAAGAATGAGCAAGCTTACAGTCACAAGTTATTTGTTGTTATTAAAGAGAATGTTGAGTTCTGGGAAGAGGTGAAAAATAATTTGTGAGCATTACTCATTCTTATTATGCAAGTGTGGAAGAACATCAGTTAAGCATGTTCCCTGAAAAGCATGGCTCTTCAAATGCCTTCATATTCTAAATATGCATGTAACATCGTAAAAATCGGGGGGCCGGCTTTTTACGCCACGTGTTCGTGTAGTCCCATATACATCTTTCTGTGCAAGTGTTTGTAACTTTACCAAGACTTGGCCACATTTCTTATCATTTTGATGATTCCAGAACCTTGCGATACACACAAATTCTTATATGCTAGATGATCAACCTTTTCTGGGCGGTTCCACACCGTTTCTTTCACAATGCAATCGCATGACCAGAACTCAACTTCATCTTTAAAACTCAACCTTCTCCTTTAAATGTTTGGCCAATATTGTACATGTTCCCTGTCTGTCATCATCATGTCCATCATGTTGGCTATTCTTAGCTGAACGAGTCATGAGACAAACAGAGAGAGAGAGAGAGAGATCAGAGCGAGGCAGAAAGTAAGAGAGAGAAAGAAGGAGTTAAAGGAGAGGTAGAAGTAGATAGAGACAAAAGACAGACACAGAGAAAGAGGGGGGATAGAGAGAGAGAGCGAGAGAAAAAAAGAAGAGGGAGAAGGAGGGAGAAGGAGAGAGAGAGAGAGAGAGAGAGAGAGAAAGTGAGAGGTATGTTTAGAGATAGAGAAAGAGGGAGGGCGGGGCAGGGGGTAAGAACAAGAGTGAGCCAAATAGAGGAATAAAGAGAGAAAGAAAGATAGAACCCTGTTTAATCACCTCTCTTGAGCTACACCAGCCCTCGCTGAGTCACGCTAGATCATACCCACTCACGCTGACAACAAAGCAACTGAAAATCTATCACTAATGTATTGTGACACCGCACAGGGTATTGTAATAGCACTTGGTGCAAATTGTGTATACACCCTAAGTATACATGTAGGCTTCTCAATTATGTACAAGAAACACAGTGCTCAGCTGAAGAGGTGCATACATGTACATGTGGCATAGGGAAATGTACATGGTTCTTGCTCAAGAAATATGCAATATCGACGTATCCATCTACCGGGTAATTAAAAATGGAAACCCTCAAAGAAATACACACATTTGTACTAATACTAAAACTGTTGTTGCATTTAGACCTAGATGTACATCTGTACATACATGTATGGATTTTCTTTGTGCTTTTAATTGTAAAGGTAAAGTGAACGTATGATAAAGATTTAAAAAAAAATCTACTTCCAATGATGACATGGTCCTTAATACAGTATGTTTGTGTTTAATACCTACAAAATCGTAAGAATTGCACAGTGTTCTTGAAATTATCTTTCTCTATAGAATTAAAGTACATGTGCATGTAGGAGTAAAGTTCCTAATTAAAAAGTTGGCTTGGTAAATCAACATTGTAAGGCCTAATAGTGTTTACATGTAGGCCTAGAGATACAAAGTACATAATTGCTGACTGTACATGTAAAAGGCTACTGATAAGTCTTAAAGGTAAAGACCAGTTATGGTCATGCGATTGCATTGTGAAAGAAACGTTGTGGAATCGATCAGAAAAGGTTGATTGTCTAGCATCTAGCATCTGTAAGGTTCTGGAATCATCAAAATGATAAGAAATTTGGCCCATTCTTCGTAAAGTTACAAGCACTATACACAGAAAGATGTATATGGGACTACCTTATATCTCTCACAGACCATGAGAGAAACAAATTTACCAATTATATGAATTAGTAGGCGGTTTCCCGGCAAATTTGTTATCATCATGTATTAGTCAAAACATATTCTTTCACATGATTGGTAATGAGAGCTTCCATTTCATTTTTTGAAATTTGGGCGTTTCCAATACTAGTCTTTACCTTTAATAGGTCTCCTGCTTTAGCTACATGTACCATGGACCTACTACAAATGCATGTAGTAGGTCCATGGTATGTATGCCATTGAGTAGTTGTGGGGGTGTCACTAGGTTGATAAAAGGAATTCGTTTTAACTTGGTATTGGTATCCACACAAAGGAACTTTGCTACATGCATACATCAGGGTGTTCAACATGACGATATCAAAATTAAAACAGCCTCATGTTTGTTTTATTTATTAGATCCTCTAGCTCTTTCTGACCATACACTGCACACGTAATGCATACAAGACGTAGGACGGATTTGAAAATCTAGAGCAAGATGTTACAGTAATTGGTAACCTCAGGCTATTGTTATCCACCTTTGATGGTTTGGGTGTAGTGTTGAACTGTTGATCTTTTTTTTATAGGGAGACCACTTTTACAACAGTACATGTATGTGCATGTACAGTTGACTAGATGCATACAGTGCTAGCTACAGGATTACAGATACATGTACCATTATGCATATGTACACTATTTAGAATTACACATGTATATATAGGCAAACCTGGGGAGCGTTTTACAAAGACTAAGATCAACTTCAGGTGGGACTTAGCTATGGCAGGCCGTTCATGCCACAGTTTGCTCTCACCATTAAGTACCGGTATAACTTAAAGTCGATCTTAGTCTTTGTGAAACACCCCCTCGTATCTATACACTGTTTATTGATATTGATATGATTCGACCCGTAAAGTACACATGTACTACTTGGTCTTGGAGAATTTAATGTAGTGCTGCATCATCCTGCATGACTGCATACTGTATGCACCAGTGTTTATCAACATTCCCTGGTACTGTACTCGCTGATTGTTTAATCTCTACTATCTCAGAGTACTAATACAAATGCCACTCCCATAGTCAGTTGGTCATTGTCAGTTGTTGCATAGGTCATTACAGAAAACAGCTGGACTCAAGTCCAGACACGCATTTATGCTATATATAATAATGATCAAGGTCATGTTAACTCATCATAAAGGATGTGTACAGTGATTCAGAACATGAATGACTTGTCTTTTATACCATGGTGTGGTGGTGGTGGTGGTGGTGTTGATCGATAGCTCTTTGTTCCTAACTTCCTACATGTATCTCCATTCATACATAACGCCATAAACACCTACAAACAATGTACATGTATGGACAATTAAATTGACATTCAATGTGTTTTGCTACATTTAATTATCTTATATAAACACAGCAAAATCGAAATGATTTCCTTCACACAAAGCCAGTGGTAGACTACATGTAGAAGTATGAATGAGTATGATGTGCATGTGCTGGTTCATGAATTTTGAGTAAGAGTACTTTTTAAATTCATTTTCCTGAAATGACTCCTTACATGTAAATATGATTTATAATCTCTTTTTACCCCACCGGTAACAACAATATGAACTTCTTTTTGTAGACAGTAAAAACTTGTTTTGTTTGTATATTTTGAAATATATAACTTTGTGTGCCATTAAAGTGTACGCTGTATTATTGAACATGATATTCATTTTAAGTTATACCGGTAGGCTAAATCAAACTACACTAAGGAGTAAATGCATGTATTCCTTGATATGGAGTCGGGCTAACTCGGACCCAGGGACAACTCGGCCCGCTGCAAAAAGGGTCATTTTTTGCAGGTTAAGGTTTAGGGTTATGGTTAGGGTTAAAGTCAAATGACAAAAAATGACGGTTTTTGCAGCGGGCCGAGTTGTCCCCGGGTCTGAGTTAGCCCGGATCCCTTGATATATATTCATTCTGTTGTTGTTGCAATACTCAGTGTATTATGGATTTGTTACCATCATTTTTGTAGTCTTTCAGTCATTGACAAGTAAGCAAAAAAATTCACTGAAGGTGTAACTCAATGTATAACCGCTTTCCTTTGCTTGTTCTTTTCAGTCGGAGAGATGACTTGGAATCACTAGGGTATGTGTTGATGTACTTCAACAGAACGAGTCTGCCATGGCAAGGCATGAAGGCCATGACCAAGAAGCAGAAGTATGAGAAGATCAGCGAGAAGAAGATGTCAACACCAGTTGAAGTCCTCTGCAAGGTAAGAAAATGTTTGAGGACATCCAAGTGTTCAACTTTCTTCAATTCAGCATTTATTAAATTTTCCATAATAAAAACAGTAACATCAACATACAGTAAATATTAAAAAAATATTACCGGTACTTTTACATAATTATTATTATTAAATTATTAAATATAGTAAAATATTCATTGACGATAAAAAAAAATGAGAATTTGGTTGCTGTATAAAAACCCTAGTGGATTTGTCTGGACAGCCACCGTAAACAGTAACATTAGTGAAAGAATCATACAAAATGATAGATGAATAAACAATAACAAACCAAAAAAAACAAAAAACAAAACAGAGTAGAACATAAGCAAAAACAATAATATAGACTGCACAACCATAAACAAAATTGCACTGTGGAGTAATTTGAATCATTTTTGGGAGTGGAGAGGGTACAACTCTAACTTAAGAATGATAACAACAGGGCTTGAGTCTAAATGGCCCCTGGACGTATGGGCACCGAAAATAATAAGTCTGGATCTCAACAGTTTCAACATTTGCACATGTATATGTAGGTCATGTGCCCACAAACCCTGAAATTTTAGTCTGGACCTCCCTATGAAAAAGTTAGTGCAGAGCTTTGGTTGGATAAACATGTATGAAGTGTCTTTCCGTAGGACACAAAGTAGATGTACTCAATAAATACAATTATTATCAGAATTTAGCTGAGCTAACTTTGATATGATTTTTGTTTGTTTTTTGTTTATCATCGTCTCCTGCAGGGATTCCCAGCAGAGTTTGCCATGTACCTCAACTATGCCCGTGGCCTGCGCTTCGATGAGAACCCCGACTACGTGTACCTGAGGCAACTCTTCCGCATCCTGTTCCGCACCCTCAATCACCAGTACGACTTCACCTTCGACTGGACGCTACTCAAGCAGAAGGTCACCCAGCAATCTGCACAGACCAGCGTCTCCAACGGCGTCAACCCCGGCACGGCCAAGCATTCGGAGAGCAGGAGTAAAAGCAAGCGCTGAGGAGCAATACATCAATCAACCTTGCAACTCTGGCTAACTATACCATGAGCGCATCCCCTGCCCGGCAGTATTGGTCATGTCTTTTCGTCATACAGTAATAGGACGTTAATCGCAGTTCGTATCGAAGCATGAACAAGCTGTGTTCCTAATGAACAGCAACCGTAAAGCTTTACAGAAAACAATGACATGCCGTTAACCAATGCACAATGCTTCGAATCACCTACTGAACAAACCAATGATGCGGTTTGGACTAAGAGAAATGGACTTTGTACAATGCGTTTCAAATCAGGATGAAGACGAGGACTGGTGATGTAAGAAGAAGATGGGTTGCTCAAACACTCTGCTATATGAATTAATGCATGATATATTACAGAACATTTTGAATTATATTTATGTGGGTAAAAACAATGTAGGGGACATTACTATCATTATTATCATTACATGAAATAAACAGCAAGTTACAGTTTTGTTGTATGCAGTCACATTTTCTGGAGTTATTCTTTGCATCCTTGGTGTTACCTGTCAATTAATCATACATATCTTGTCCGATCTTGACGTTTCAAATTGTATAGCAGTCGAAATGTAATTTGTTTAATCAGTTATTTTATGACACTATCATTGTGATGTTTATGATTATACTTTGATGTACCTGACACTGAATTAGTTTCATATAAACAGTGTTTGCAAACTCCTGTGAATGACTACAAAATGGTCTCTGCTATATTGTTTCATTTTCATATCAAAGCAGGGACCCTTTTGTAGTCATCCCAAAACTTTGACATATTTTCACGTTTTGAAGGGTTTTTACAAATCTTTGTTATTTCACACAGAATCGTCAGGTTCATTCTATCTATAGCACGTTTGTATAAATCTAATCTTATTTGTAAATTGAAGAAAAAAAATCCTTTTCTTTGGTGACCAAATTTGGCTTTGTCCAGAAATAGAATCACATGAAGGATTTTGCCCATTTGTGAGATTATATGTAGAATTTCTCATGTTGTCAGGATTTGTATGGTAAGACACAGTTGTGTATTGTAAATAGCAGTGGATTCATGTAAACTATCCTGGCAAAACATGAGAATTAAGTGATATTATAATTTTTTCTTTTTAAAAATATTTCCCCTCTGTTAATGTATTGCATGTCACTGTGTTCTTTTGTGATATCAAAATTGTACATACTGTAATTGTAGATTATATGTGGACAGACTAAAGAAAATACACATGCAAAATGTATGCACTGACATGCAATACATATTCATCTAAGCTTTTTAATATAATGAATGTACATGTCTGAACTTAATGTTTACTTTTGCATCTGTTATCCAACCTGAACTAAAGGCTTTGTACGAGTTTGAGTACCTGTAAGTGAGTTAGCATGAAATGATTCGTTTGGGCAGTTTCACTGATGATGTATTAATCACTATGGGATGAACTGATCATTTCAGGAATGTAGCCAAGACACGCCATGTTGAAACGCGACATGATGAGCTTGACACGTCATAACTCGTGCCCAGCTATTCTCTCCTCGACACCCTCATTTATCGTCGGTAGTTCTTATCTACTCTTCTGCTCTTGCTGATTCTTAAGTTTCGTAAGAAACATCTTGATCACAGGTTTCATAAAATACCAAGCTTCAGTTGCGAGAGATATGGCTGAATAATACCACAGCCACATCAGCGAGATCAACGCAAAACTGACATCACATGGAACAGGAATTTACATTACAATAAATAGACAAGACGGAGTTTGTTTTGTGGTTTGACCGAGGTGTGAAGAGTAGATGGGACCAAGCAAGCATCTGCATTCTGATATTCTGTACGCCAATCTATGCCATCCTCTGCAGAATTGCCACAGTTCTTACTCGACGGTTGATTAACAACGGAACAACGTGAAGACCACAAGCTTACGAGAATCGTTGTCTTCTTTTGTTTACTTGACAAATTGCTCCTGCATTTGCCAAATAAAGAAGACATTTTATGCATACCTTCTTGCTTACCTGAAAGTCTGCCACATAAACAAAGAAGACACTTTAGGGAATTTCAAAATATTGGGATTGCGATCTGTTTATTTGGGGGACGTGAGCATTTTCCAAGATGGCACCTAAAGTAAGACTGTCGACTTATTGCTGATGTTTCTCGTCCAGAGGAGAAAGAGAACTAGGATAATGTCATCAGTAGTGTCCTTTGATTTAATCACTATTTTTTTTTAGCTGTGTTTCCTGTATTATGTCCACTGGTTATACATGTACACACAACTCTTGAGTGGGTGAAGACATGTTTCTATGAAATAATCATCAGATGAAGAATTCTCTTGTGAAATATTTGTGAGATCAGAAATTGATTTTAGTTTATAAACAAACTTGTCAGACTAGATATCTTTAGTCTTTATTTTATAGTCAAACTTCTTTTGTTTTGCGTTATTTTTAATCTTCATCATTATCGTTTCCTTCTCCTTTACGTATTTCACCTATGCCTTCCTCTGTGTATGTGCTTACTTGTTTTAATCTTACATGAATATTCTCGTTTCATTTGTTATATTTCTTATGGTATTGTACAAGTCATTTTTATTTGGATACGGTAGTCGGTGTAAGTCGGCACAGTTCCTCTGCCTTCATTGATGAATATATGTTAGGATACAATGTCATCCACATAGGACATTGCATCCTACCATTCGTTACCCTCATTCTCAAGCATGTAATTTAAATATTTATTTGTACTTTTGTGTATATTTTTTTCAATCTGTCTAATTCTGGAGGGGTATGAGCCTTCAATTGCAAAGTAAATCGGCTCAACCTCTGGTGGAAACGATGTATGACTCAAATTTGATACTGTATTTGTCCAAAATGTCATTCATATTATGTACATTATGTTTGTTCTCTCTTGCTTACTCCTTACACAGAGGGAAAATGAAATGAAGTCGGGTATTGATTTTACCGACCTCTGTGTAGGCTTGATTTATTACCCCCAAGTCAACTGTAATCGTTGGAGTAATGAAAAGAGGGAGGAGCGCACTGTATGGTGCATTCATTGTACAGCAAACTGTGACTTTTGTTGGTACAGTAAATAAAGAAAATTAGGCAAAAACTGCTGTGATGTACATTGAAAACTTACCAGGATATGGTGTCTCCATTTGTTGTGTGTTTGTTTTTGTTACTTTAAAGATGGAGTAGATTTGCTGGATGTGCTTATTGGGAAAATTAAGTTTTTAGTCCATCATTGGGTATGAACCATAAAACAAAACATTTTCACAATTTACTGAGTGTGGTTTGACTTTCAAAGGGTTAATTTTATTTTTCATATTTCAGTTTCACTGCATTATTTGACATGGGGAGCAATCAGCATACATGTACTTCAACACATTTTGTTATTTCAGACAAATCATGATTTACAGGGGGGGGGGGGGGGGGAGTGTGCACTCCTTTTCCCCTTTAAAAAACTTTTTTGTTGTTGCCAGGGGGGGGGGAACATAGATAAAACACAGATAAAGGGTGAGGGTGTCTTTAAAATTCTAAAACACCCCCTTTTTGCCAAGGGGGGGGGGGGGGGGGGATTTTGATATTTTTTCCTAACTTGATATCAGGGTGGACTTCCCCTTCCTTCTTTACAGCCTTTGGTTAACAGATGGCACAAACGGGGGATTGCCACAGTCGACATGTGTAACACACTCCCAACAGTTTAGCAGTCTTGATTTTTATTATCCATAGTGAGTAAAGAAAGAAGGAGACACAGCTAGAAAATTTGCACAGGTTTCATCTGGTTTCTAATCAAGGCAACATGAAGAGTGACTTGGTCCACTAAGCTACTTGTATAACATGTAATACATTAAACTAATCTATACTAAAAAGTGAACTGAATGAAATCAGAACCCCAAGGTTTTTATTAAGAGTCGTTACCTTGATGGTACGTAACTCTTTCTTTACATGCAATTGTTTGTCCTAACAAATAATACAGTTCAAGGAAATATATCAAAACCATTTCTAGAGAGCTAGGAGGGCATCAGCTTGTATCATTAAACATACCGAATGATTAGTTCACATATGATGTGGGAAACCGCATTATTATTATTTTTTTTTATTTATTTATTTATTTTTTTTTTTTTGGGGGGGGGGATCTTTGGTTGTTGTTTCTTCAGTTTAAATGAATGGAAAGTGGGGATGTAAAGTAACTTGACACAACAAAGGCACTGCTTGCACTCGATATCATTGTGTTACAAGATAGATATACAAAGCATATTACCCTCATAGTACACCATGAAAATAAATACCGTACGCATCCATTAAACTGCAACATATGTGAACGAACCTTTCAAGACATGCCCTGGTAGATCTGGTGGTTTGATGTGACATGTGATGTGGAGGACCCTCAAGGTAGCCAATTGTATTTTCCAAAGGACATATGTCAAGAGGTAACATATACACCAATGAAACTCTCACGAAAGCGTGAAGTCGGTCAATATCTGCTATATTACACGCTATCTTACATGTAACTACAAAGCTGACATTTTGTGAAGGAGTACTTTACACGTACATCTCTGTGAATAGTAAACTGACATTTGCTCCAGCAACGTTTAATTGGGCTTTACTTTTGCCAAAGAGATAATAGGGTTAGGTTTAGGGTTGCAAATAGGTTTTAGGTTAGGATTAAGGCTAGGTATTGCGCTAGGCCTACTGTAGGTCCAGGGATAAAGTTGAAAATTCTGTTACTTAGGAGCAATCGTTTCTGGAGCATGTGCCCATACAACCCTGTAAATAAGACCAGAAATAACTTGACTTGCTTGCATTCCTTTATTCCCTCCCTTTTCTGTAAAGAAAGGAGCACAGCTGCTTCATCCTTTACCCCCTTTATAACATAGTGGAAATGTGTCATATTTCTGATGCTAAATATACACCTTGGCTTCCAAAAATAGGACACTTTTGACATGATGCTTTGTAGAGGCTCATTGAGGCCAGTTTGAAGATGGTTTACTCTATTTAAAGCCTGGCATTTTCAAAGGCAGGCAATTGGATTATCCTAGAGTACCAAATATGCATTCTAAACAATTTATAGTTACTGTAACCTTAAAGGGTGCCAAACACCAAAAATATCCTGTTCTGTTTGTAGCATACTCGACAAGGGGGCGAATGAAACCTGTATAAATGGTCAACAAATCACAGACTGGAATCTGAAACGGAAGTAGGGCGCTTAACATATACATTCTCTTGTTTGCTTTACGCACCATTTCTTGAACATGTTCTCCCCATTTCAAATCTGATTGTACCGTGACCCCAAGTATTTTCACTAATTTAACCTGGTTCAGAGAGTGATCTGCAAGTGTTGCGCTTAAGGGGAATAGGTCAGTCTTACCAAAGTACACCCTCATGGTGTGACATTTCTTCACATTCCGACGCATGTTATTTTCATCACACCACTGCGCCAGATTATCGAGTGTAGGTTGTACCTCACTGATCGCGCCCCGTGTATATATGTTAGGGGGTTCCATGTCGCTTTCTATATTTCTAATAAAAGCTTGATATTACTTCTCATTTTTAAAGTTTTAAAGCCATACTGTACTAAGAGCACAACTGCAAAATCCCTCATGTGTATCTCGGGTCAGCTGTAGCATTACGGTCCCGTAACTCGCCGTTTCCCTGTCTGCGCCGTTGGTTCTTGCATCGAGTCCTACGTCTACTAAGTGGGAATTAGGTATTTGGTTTTGCAATGTTGGCAGGGTTGGCCATGAGATGTTGTTAAGCAATAAGCAGTAAACTAGGGCTAAGTTTCATCAGTTAAGTATCGCTTTAAGTACGCTCCCAGTCAACATAAAAGCAACTTATGAGTAGACTTGTTAACACACTCGTAAACTCACAGATAATGGGGCACAATGAGCCCATGTCCTACCTCAGTTACACACAAAGGGTTTCCTGTAATCATTTACTCTTTTAATACTCAACTTTTAATCCACTGAATACCAGGTTAAGTTTCTTTTAATGTATTTCATACATTTTCGTTATACACAATTTATATTAAGGTGTACCCTTTTAAAAGCCTGTTTTGAAATTGTCTTGGTCATTAAGTGTATACAGTTAAAACCAAACACATAAAAACCTATGAAACTCTCCTTTAAAATTTGTACCAGTTATTTAAACGATATCTCCCTCATCTATCTATAACAAGGATTGATAGGGTTCGCTTAAAATGCATCCTTCAAGAAGGAAATTATCAAAAGGCTCTTTAAAAACACAACAGGGACTTATCCCTGTGTGTAGTTGATTGAAAAGATGATTGTTAGAGGGAGATCAAACCTTAATAATACATTACTCTAAAAGAAAGCAGATTGGTGAAAGTTCTAACAAAATCAGAAAAAAAAAAAAAATTTGTTTAGGTTGTAGTCACTAAACATGTGGGCACTCCCAATTGGCTGAATCGGCAGTGTCGCTGTGAAAAAGTGCCAGATAACTGTCCCATTTGGTCCAAAACAAAATAACTAAAATGTCAATTTTTCAAAATGTATGGAGGGTCTTTTGTTTTTAAAGAACCTTTGAAAATATGCGTTACCCACAATATATTTTGAGACACGCCCGAAGGGAGATGTCGCGTGGGAGAAAAACAGAAATTTACGATATTTTCGTACATGACAAACCGAAAAGTCAGCCATGAATACGTCACAATCCCATGACCAAATTGTCAATTTGAGTTTCACATGGATTTAGTGATCTCATATTTTAGACACTCAGAATTTTCTTATCATTGGTCCGATTTATTTCTAATTTGCGCAATTTTAAATCTTTTTTCCCACTTTTATACAAAAGAACTTATTACAAGGATTGGATTGCCCTTTAAAGGACATTTGGAAGGAGGAAAAAACCATTTTGAGACCCTTAAAGTAGATATAACAACAAAGACCCTGTAAACAATATTAATAGCCTAGTACTGTTACAATTTATTTAAAAAAATAAATAAACACAAATCAAGAATGACATGCAAAAATACAAAGTAATCAGTTGCATGATTTATTAATTTGCTGAACAGCATAATTCATAAAATTAAAGGAATACGGTACATTTTTTTCTCAAGAAGTGAATATTTGAGTTACGCATCAAAATTTGTAGTCATTAGTAATACTGAACACGTGTATGAAATAGCGCTATAAAAATATTTTTTTTGAGGTATGGTGGGCTGGTGCATAATATAGATATAGCCTCTACTAAAAAAATGAAAATAATAAACAATTATAACCCTTACTTCAGTGAATTTCATCAAATTCCATTGGTTATTACATGTACCTATTTAAACATGCTGAACACCTTTACATTACCTATTTAAACATGCTGAACACCTTTACATTTATATTCAGTTTTTGAGGGTTCAATCTTAAAATTGGGCTGTATTCTAGTCAAAATGAGAGGTACTTGGCACTGTCTGGATCTCACCTTTAAAGTTATTTCCCAGCACTTACTTAGTACCACAAATTCTACAGGTTGGATTTTCTAAATAATAAAAACTCAGTTACCAGATGGACAGCTACTGCAGTATAATCTTTCAGAGATCAAGATTTGGTCGTTCAAGCATGCGAATACATATAGCTTTACATTTGACCGAGACGGTGCTTACCATATTCAACCCATTTTGTGCATACAGGGTAAATAAATTGTCCATAATTAAAGTCCAATAACACATCAAGAATGGTATTATGGATGTCTTCCTCATTTCTTCTGTTTAGTCTGTTTCCTCTTTGTGCTACTACCGGTCCTTCCAGTGCCTTCACTCCTCCTCCCGTCATTGAAACCATCCCTATCAAAGTCCAACCTACTCTTCCGACTGGCCTCCTTCCACTCGACCTGAAGCTTCTCCAGCATGTCTTTGGACAGTAGACCTTGCTTGACCAGTTCCTCGCTCAAACGTCCAGAGAGTCCACCGAGCTTCTGAGACAGGTCATCTCTAGATGGTCCTTCTCCTTCCAAGGGTTGGTGTCTTTGTCGAGGCGAATATTCCTTCTTGGTGTCTCTTGCTTTCCTGCGGTTGGTGCCGTCTTCTGTCCCTTCTTCAGAATTGTCCTTTGACGCAGTCACATCTTGAGGTAAAAAACAAAGAGAGAGGGTTATATTAAAGCCCCACTGCACTACTTATATCTACTTGCACCCTCTATATAGCAAACAATGCCTAATCGGTGCCTGTTGGTCCCACATGATCCTCTTTTTCTTATGTTAATTGAGAGCTGATTCGATGAGATAACCACCTGTCAGTGACCTTCAAGGAAGGTCTTATCCCCCTGGCCAAACTAGTACAGATGGGCTTTCAGATTGAATTCCTCTACCAGCTGGATGGTTCTAGAATAATTGCATGTATGGCAGGCAAAGAAGTCCATCAAACAGACCTTTGTTACAGCTGCCTTCAAATAATTGTTAAAAGAGTGAAATAAGGTATCAAAATAAAATCATGAAGTAATTCTGATGACTGATTGATATTAAAGATAAAGATCAGTTATGGTCATGCGATTGCATTGTGAAAGAAACATTGTGAAAATCGATCATAAAAGGTTGATCATCTAGCATATAAGTATTGGTGTGTACTGCAAGGTTCTGGAATCATCAAAATGATAAGAAATTTGGCCCAGTCTTCATAAAGTTACAAGCACTGTACACATAAAGATGTATATGGGACTACGCACACGTGCGCGACACGTGCGTTTTTATCTCTCACATTCCAATAGATAAACAAATTTACCAAATATATCAATTAGTAGGCGGTTTCCCAGCAAAAATTTCATCATCATGTATTATTCAAAACATATTCTTTCACATGATTGGTAATAAGAGCTTCCATTTCATTTTTTGAAATTGGGGCGTTTCCAATACTGGTCTTTACCTTTAAGCTCAAATTTCCTCTTTAAATCCCTATTCTCTTTTTTTACGATAGCACCATTTACACTTAAACCTGCCTTACTGACCACTAGTGTACAAAGGTCACACTTATTTGTCCCTTGAACTCACCGTAATATGTATTAAAAGGAAATGTGTAGGATGACCAACTGCTATAATGGTCACTTTCCTGCATACCAAAACATTTTTTTCACATGCAGCTTCAATGATAGAATATATTCCACACAAACAAAATATATCAACATTCTTTTCCCCAAGGATACCAGATGGTGTTACCTCAATTTGTGAATACTCACTCACAATCTAAAGCTATAGGGAACATCTAACATATCTGCTAATGTGAATGAAAGGAGAACAGAACCCCCTTAAAGGGATCCGGTAACTTTGTATCAGATTCTGAAACAAAATCCTGGATTTAGCTCATGCTGCAATGATAATTATAAACTTTTAGGTCAGTCAAGAACCCTATGACTTTTACAAGCCTGTCTGATTATCAAGATATTAATAATTGGAAATCAAAGCAAAATTTTGCGTTTTCCTAACAGTTTTCATAACACTAGTCTATTGGGGAAAACGAATATGGTAAAACCGGTCACTCAAAGATTTTTACTTTTGTGAAGCACTTCTTGATCATTATGAAGCGCGATTTCTTTTTTTTAGGGCTTTAATATTACAGACACTGATAACACGTAGGGCCATGCATCTCAGATTTAACATTTTTAAAGGATGCCCTTCAATCAAAAATTGATAATTCATAAACATGGTACAGTCAAACCTGTTATAGCAACTACCTGTATAGAAAGACCACATTTTCAATTTTCTCTCCATTAGGTTTCTTAAAAGAACATGTACATGGAGTCCGCCTACTTAACAAGATCACATTTCATGTTTCCCTTGATTGGTCTTTGTACACAGGGGAGTGTTTCACAAAGACTAAGATTTACTTTAAGTTTAAGTCAGATTTAACTATGGCAGGCCATTCCTGCCACTAGTTCCTCTAACCTTTACTGGCATTGGTTTCTCAAGGGCCTTGCAAATCGTGGTCACAAATCTAAAGAATTTACCTTTTTAGAAAAATGTTATCTAAAAGATCATAATTGAGAGAACAATGGTGAGAGCAACCAGTGGCATGAATGGCCTGTCATAGTTAAGTCCAGCTTAAAGTTGTTCTTAGTCTTTGTGAAACACCCCCCTAGTGTCACTTTACTCGAAAACACTGACCTCCTATCTTTCCATGGCTCTTCTTCTGTTCTATATCAGGATCCGGGATGGATGTCATCCCGTTAGACCTGGTCTCACTGGCCCTGATCAGCTTGGTGATGTTGATGACCCCCATCTGAATGATATGATCCAGCTCTGCTTGTACATCCTGTATGAGGGCCGTGTCAGGAAACATGTCCATGAATCGATAGCTGAGAGGTTGAAAAGAAAAGCATGAAGAGAATAACTGGATATTGAATCGTCAGGCAAAATTTATGGATATTTTTTTTTTCGTCCTAGATTTCACATACACACATCATATTACATAACTATATTTGGACGTGTTAACACTTAAATTGTGGAAAAGCTACCCTTCATAGAATCTGTAAAGATTCTTTTTCAAGAAAGAACTATTGTACTTTAGAGCAGAACCTCTCTTTTTTCCTACGGGGCTATTTCATTTTTAACTCTGAATGGGTTTAGAGGCATTTGAAGATGCAAGCTTGGTTTAAATAGCATCATTTACACTGTTTCGATCGAACCAGTCCATAAATGCCAGCCTCAATTTGTTTTTACAATACATTTGCCTCTTCAGGAAAGGGCTCTACAACACACGCAAAAACAGTGATTGTGGCAACCGCAGAAAGGCAGGTGGTATAAATTTGGATGGAGGTGGCCTCTTTGTCAGGTTTATTACGCGCTATTTACGGTAAGCACTTTTCATTGATATTATCATTATTTGTCAGGGTTTCATCTGTAGACTTACCTTAGCCATAGGTAGAGATCCATGACATCATGCACTGCTTCTAGATGCATCAGATCACGGATGTTCTTAGGGACTGCAAGAGGCCATCCAACAGAACGACAGAACCAGTCAAATGTGATGGGTTGATTCCTACTATACTGCCTGGCAAACTGAAAAGAAATGGACAAACGAGAGAGAGAGAGAGAGAGAGTTCCAAGATAGATAAATAGCCTTTAATATATTTTCAAATACCCTATCAAGTATTATAGTAGACAGTTCGAAAGGGAGATAATAAGTAACCGACGGTTTGCCCATGGCATGTCAGTGACTGAGCAAGAGACAAAAATGTCCATTTACACACCCATAGAGAGGAAAACGGCTAATCCAAGATTAGAACCAAGCTTTCCTACTGGTGCAATTCATACATTTCCATTTTTGTTTTATTCAGTAATGCTTTCCTTGGTCTTGCTTATGATAAAGAGGATTAACTTTTCATAAGATTGGTGAATATTTCACTTGTATCTATGCACACAATATGTACAAAGTTTATGACATGTTTAAAATAATAATAGGGTAATAAGAGTATCCTCATCAGTACGAGGGCCCTGCAATCACATTATTACCCCGACTTTAGCTGAGCTTCCATGAAAAGGTGCTCAAGCATTCAAGGAATTTCCTCCTACCATGCCATGCTATCTTACATAACTTCTGTTGCCAGAGCGTTACCAGAGGCAAAATCAAAATACTTATACTTCTTGACAAACAATCATCTGTTCAAAGCCAGAAGGACATTAACTCAATGTTTAATTATATGAGTTAAAGGCCCACTGCACTACTTGTAGCTACTTGCGCCCTCTATATAACAAACAATGCCTAATCGGTGACCATTGGTCCCCCATGATCCTCTTTTTCTTATGTTAACTGAGAGCTGAGTTGATGAGATAACCACCTGTCCAGTGACCTTGCAGGGCAGTCTAATCCCTCCTGTAAACTATGGCAGATAAGCTTTAATACCTTCTGGCTCCAAACAGACAATATTAAAGTAAGCGTCCATTCAAACCCTTTTGTATTCATCACTACTACTTAACATTATACAAATTGGTATGTTACAAATGATACAAATTGGCTCTCGCATGGTGCACCCGCAAGCCTATTGTATATTATACAAATTGATATCTAAACTAATTTCCAATCTTGAAAATACAAATGTATACAGTGAAAAATAAAAACTTGGCAACAATAATGGTACCTTGAGGAACATAGTACAGATGAAAGGAAGTTTCCTGTTGATGGGGGCACAGCAGAAGACGTATCTGGCACGTAGATGAAGGGGAACGTGTTGAATCATGTCAGCCAAGAACTTGAAGTCATCCACATTACATACAAAGTAATTCTTCTCTACTATGGACAAATTGATGAAGATTTCCTGTTTAAAACAAAATAAATCAAAACAATTATAAATTCAAGTTTCAGGTAATAACAAATATTGTCAAAATGTACATTATATGTAATAACGAAATTATGAATGATGGATGCAATGACTGGTTTAAAAATCCAAATTTTTCTTCTTCTTTTCTTGATATAATCACATGATTTTTGTAAGTTTATGCTAGGGGAACGAATGTCCAGTAAAAAATAACCCCTGGTACTTTGGTGGTGGAGGCACAATAAACTTTACAATTTGAAAATGGTGAATATCACTTTCATCAAGTAGTTATGATCAATATAGTAACACCAAAGATGCATTGGATTATTATCATTACTATCAGTACTTTGTTATAATGAAACGTCAATCGTGAATATGTGATAATGAAGATGGTGCACTCCATTATTCAGCAAAATATGCACAAACTGAATAGTGATAACAACTGACTTACAATGAGATTTGATAGGGTTGCATCAGGAAGATGATAAGCAAACAGTTCGATCTGTTCAGCTGTCGGGTGGAGACCTCCAGCTTCTATCTTCTCCACAGGATTGGCTAGAATCTCCTTGAGGAGGGGTAAATCATCGCCATGGAAGGTAGTAGCTTCCCCCTCCTCAAACTGAGTGCGAAACCTCCCTGCTCTACCTGCTATCTGGAGTGCCTGGAGGAAAAAAAATAAGAAATCAGCCTTGTCAGTTCCTCAATAATAATAATAATAGCGCTTGTGACATAAAATTTTCCAAGCGCTGTACACAAATCAAGATTACTTCAAGAAAAATCAATATTACTAATGGATTTAACATTACTTAAATTACCAAGAAAATAAAATATTACTAACATAACTGATCAAATTAACATTACTAAAATATCGAAAAAGATCAAACATTACTAAAGAAATACTTACATGTAGGTACTGTCCTTCCTTTTTTCTTGAGTATTTACAGGTACTTTATAAAAAATTAAATTAAACAAGAGTATAGTTTCATCCCTTCATGATTTAAGTCCAAAGAAGCATGCAAATACTGTACAATGAACAAATATTACGGGCAGATTATATAGGACCTGACTAAATATTGGGATTAAAAAAAAATAATAAGCAACATGATGAATAGGGCTGGAGCAATCTTCAAATCAAGAGGCAATTTCTCTCAAAATTAAATTTAGAAACTGGTGTGCAGTGTGATGGTTGATGCCTCCATTTTGAGGATGTCTTGCTACTATTAATACAGTTGGTTTTGGAGTCTCCTGTGGGTCCTCTGATGGTTAAAAAGACAAATTTTGACCACATGGGAATAGACTGTTGTGCCTCTACTCTTTCTTACTGCTCATTTAACATCTCAAGCTTGGTTCATCTTGGAGTCAAACTTGCTACACCCTTTATTAAAGGCATTGTTTAACAATGTTAAATCTGAGATGCATAGCCCTACGTGTTATCAGTGTCTGTAATATGGTGCAATATTGAAGCCCTACAAAAATTGTGCTTCAAAATGATCATGAAGTGCCTCAAAAAAGTATTAAAAAATTGAGTGACTGGTTTTTACCATACTCATTTCCCCCTATAGACTGGAGTGTTATTAACAAAATGTTAGGAAAACGAATTTATGAATTTCAATTTCAAATCATCAATTATCTTGATATCAGACAGGCGATCGGCTTGTAAAAGTTATGGGACTCCTGACTGACCTAAAGGTTTATAAGGTTCATAAGGTTCATCTTTATTGTCCATTTAACAATGGAAATTCATCGTGTTACATGGTATTGCGGTACACATATATTTAATATAATACACTCATAAAAAAATCAATGAATTTTGGAGTTGACAGTAAACAAAAATTATAATTATCATTGCAGCATGAGCTAAATCCAGGATTTTGTTTCAGAATCTGAGACAAAGATACCTAATCCCTTAAGGCTTGTCTCCATTTAAATCTGTCTGCAGCAGTTGCATTTCAAGTCCGGGAATGTATGCTGTAGTGTATCTTACCTGTGAAGTAGTAAGTCTGTGCATCTCTTTCTCTCCTTTCTCATTGATGTATGGCCTGATGAGACTCTTAAAGATTACTCTCTTGATACTCCTACCATATGAAAAAACAAAGAAATAAAAGCCATCAAACAAAGTTCTGTTAAATGAAGATTCATTTGGTTGCCATTGTGCAGTTATCATTGTAAGTTAAACTGGTAATTTGTAGCATGGCCCCATGGTATACCAGGGGTATAACATTATCCTGTTTGGCTAAACAACTAAATACATGTAGCAGATCATTTGAAGTGTTAAAAAAAGCTTCTATTATCTTTTGTTCCTTTGTTTATCATGCAGATGCTCTTTTTATTGTTTCTCAAGTGCCCCTTTAGCAATTGATTTCAAGTGGATTCGGCGCCATACAAATCTCATATATCATTCTTTTTATTATCATTTTTTAATAAAATAAATAAAGTGCTACATAAACCTGAATATCTGATGAAGTTATTCACTATCTGACTAAATAACAAAACTACAGATACAGTTCTATTCAAAATTTGGGGCTATGATTGATGCCATATCCAGTTTGTATGTGAACGTCGAGATAACTAACACCAAACACACAAAGCATCACTTGTCTCAAAAACTGAATTTGTAGGGAATCTATCCCTAGATACCTTAGTTTATAAAACACATTTAGAAAAGAAAATAATACTACAGAAGCCAGAGTCTACTCACAGATTGAGCCCCATGCCAATAGCATCAGTAGCAACCAGAATCTTACAAGGATCATCAGGGTCATTGAACTTTGCTGCTTGACTCAGTTTGGCACCTTGAGATGAAACACAATATGTGGATTACATCATCATTTTTCTTCTGGATATCATCACTGCACAAAACATTGAGACAGTGTCTTAAAAACGAGGATACATCAGAGGAGGCTATAATAGGGTGCATTCAAATCATAATTAAAATATAAAGATTTTTTTTCTTCTCAAGGAGCTCTTTAAGAAAATAAAAAATATGTGTCCACAAAAAGAAAAAGAACATCATTATGAAAGAAACACAGGAGCCATTTAGAGGACTACCCCCCAGGGCACATCTTATTTTTTCGTACCACAGCGAGCCCAGATTGAGCTCGCGAGGGAAACCTGCGCATGCGCACTCGCGAAGGAAACCAGCGCATGCACACGTGCAATCCGGTAGGATGGTTCATAGGGTGATAGTAATTATACAAATTACCTTTCATCAACTCATTGTTAGCTCAATAGGTAAGGACAGCAAGATTACTTATGGCACTTTGGAGTTGACTTGAGGGTTCAAATCTCCGTATTCATTCACTTTTTTGCCTTTATAAATAGTGAGGCAAAGCAATAAATAATCAAAGTCTAATTGTTTCTGACAACTTTGTAAGCTTTTGTAGCTTGTTATGTATAAAAATGAGTTCATACTGGAATCTGGGCCTTGCTGTGGTACAAAAAAATAAGACGCACCCAGGGCTTATTCAGAAGCTTTGTGTATGGTTGGGGGGGGGGCAATTTCCCCCAAGCCCATTTGTACTTTGAGTGCACTTCCAGACTGACTCACCTGGGGGTAGAGATCCATAAATGACCGCACATTCCTTTCCCATGGCTTCTAGCTGTCTGCTTATAGAATACAAGTCATTCTTACTGAACGCAACGATGCAGTCGCCTGGTCTCACATTCTCAAGGTTATCTGTAATGAGAAATTTACAACACCATTGAATATTGAATGCAATCCCGGATTACAATACAAAGTTACTTCATTAATTATGCCTGATATTGTTAGTGTTGATGAAGGGGGGGGGGGGGGCTGCATCTGTATAGGGTATGCAATGTACTGTATGTACTTGATTTGTATCCCTTTTGTTATTATATTCATATGATAAAATGTTCAGTTGCCTTCTATTTTACAAGCCTCATGGTTTCTGGGAACTTATCCTTTCATCTATTATTTTGCCACTTTATGTATTTATGACTTCTACATGTGTTCTTACATTGTTAGATGATAAGTAAATAATTGAAATTGATAATTGAACGTTATTTGAGAACATTTCAATCATGTGCTCAAGATAATCAACACTTCCCTTGATATTCAAACATCCACACAAAGTTCTTCACTGATCCGTGAGATCTTGAGTTCTGGAAATGCCAGAAAATGCATTGTCACCAAAGACAAACAACATTTCCAATGAATGTTCAAGAGTAAAAATAAAAGATACATGTTACTGCTTCATGGTTTTGGTAGAAAATGTGGAGAAGATGAGTAATGAGCAAAGAGAGATAAAGAAATCAAGGTAAAAAGTTCTGACATATGCAGAGCACATGGTCCCATATGTGTGAATGTAATTTTCATAGAGCTGTGTTTTTTTTCTCCTGATTTTTCGCTTAACATTTGGTGGTTAAACAAACCATCAAAGGAATGTTGAATACTTTTTTGGCTAATTTCTTTGGTAATTTGATTCTGATACCCAAACCCAAGATCAGCTGTCCTATCAAGCAAATCTCAAGCTCAGCATTTAGAGGGTTAATACCTAATGGTTGATCCAGGATCTGGAGTGGTGTCAGTCGCTTGTATTCTCGTATCTCAAGCTCATCACCCGTCGATAGAGTGAGCTGTTTGACAAGATCGATGGCAGCTTGCTCTCCGCACAGATGAATCTCTTTGGCATTCACTCCTGTTCAGAAAATGAAAAGGGGACCAATCCTTGTAAAAACAAATTTAAAAAATGATTTACATATAGCTGGAAACTATGAAATCAACTCCCAAAATCTTTACCTGTCATTCTACAGGTGGACGGTTAAGGATTATAAAGAAATAAAGGATAAACCCCCGTGCACAGGATTCAAGTCAGATATGGCTTCTGTGCGTGCCATTGCCTGTGGTAACATAATGTTAATGTTAATTGAAATATAAACTTGCAATATCGATTTATTACAGTAGCACTATCTGAAGATGATCCCAAGCCCAACCTAAAAGTCTATATTACCTGTAATGATGTGCAGATAGAATGAAGCAGTGGATTGCCGTTTGGTCCACAACCAACCCGTCTACAATCAACTTGGTCTAATAATCACTTTGTCTAATGACCATTTAGGCTAACAGTCATTTGGTCTAATTTCCATATGGTCTAATCTCTAGTTAGTCTACTACCTAATTTACGCTATTGCTCAATTAGTCTAATAACCAGTTAGTATAATTCCCAGTTAGTCTAGTGCCCATTATGTCTACCATCCATAAGGGCTAATAATCATTTGATGATTAAATTGTTATTAGACCACATGGATAGTAGAAAAATGGACATTAGACAAACTGGAACTTGAACGACTGGAAATTAGAATAAATGAGTAATAGACGAAATACGTAGTAGACTCATAAAAGATTAGACCAAATGAATGTTGACAAAATGGTCATTAGACCAATGATTAGTAGACGAAATGTTTATTAGACCATGTGGATATTAGACGGGCTGGGTGTGGTCCGTATGTGAATACACCTATTGGGTAGTACACAGACTGGTTGAAGACCAAACAACGATAGACAGAGAGAAGCTACTCACCTAGTAAAGCTCTTGTCCAGGCCCAACCCCTGGATGGATCTCTCAGCATCTGTATCTCATCAATTACTGCTACCTCATCTGTGGGGAATGACAGCAGATAACAAATTGATTAATAAGTGTCTAGAGTACAGACTAATTAACAAACACTTCACTTCATTTGAGGAATTGCTGTGCCTGAGTATTCTTTTTTTCTTTTTTTTAAATTTCAATTTATTTTCCATCTATTTTCCAATTATTTTAAAAACAAATTCAGGAAGGTCGGACTAGCTTTAGGATCCACTGAGGCTCAACTAAGTCGGTTTGGGAAAGACAAGCTTCTAGCCAGCTGGAGACACTGCTGCATCAGAGGCCTTTGGGCAACCAGCTGAAGCATGCGCATGCTTGTTAGTCTGCAACCAGGGAACCGATGGCTTTAAGTCTTCTCCGAGGGACTTAGTAACAAGGATTAATACCTTACCAAAGGGCTCTAGCACAGAATTGGTTTTGAACCCGGGACCTCCTGGTTAATACCAGAACACCGCTATACCACTGAGCCATTGCACATCACTCATATGACAGAAAGTTTTTCTTGTCTTCTAAAGGTTGTATGCTGTTGGGTTACTCTGCAGTTGACACACTAGAGCATTACATCTGATTAGCAACCAAAAGTGGAGAATAAATAATTTAACAGCAGACCATTAGGAAATTTCAAACATGGACAAAAGCCAATGAACACCAACCTTCCGTCTACCATTTACAGACCATTTAAACAAGACAGTATAATTTGCAAATAACAATCAACAATAATTGCTATTCAAAAGCTTTTCAACAAGCAAGAAAGATAATGCTCATGTAGAAGACACTGAAGCCATGCCATGATGATTTTGCCGGAAGGTCAAGGACAAGGGCAAGAGGTTCTCCCGATACTCGAGTATGGTTTACCTGCCTGGAATCCCTACAATATCTGTCTCTCAGATAGGTTAGAAAGCATCCAACGCCGCGCAACCCATCTCAATCTAATACAACAACGGCAACAAGTGTCTTACCAAAATCGACTGCAATTGTTAAACTGGCAAAGTTTGAAGTCTCGCCGTACCTTCCTCATCATTACCTTTGTAGCTAAATCCCTTCTCTGTCTAATTCTTGTGAAGATGTTTAAGCTAACATACACATGGTTGCAAGGCATCTGGATGATCTTCGTTTTAGACATCTTCATGCTCGCACTCAGCAACTAGCTAATGCGGCACTATTTCTTTTTCCCATTCTATGGGACAGTTTGACTATAAGCCAATACGAAACGACCTTATCCTAATAAACTTTGTCAGTTGGAAACAAAGCTTTAAAACCCACCTCTTATCCCTAGACCTCAATGTATAAATCTGATGAAGGCATTTTCAATTCAATAATTTCAATTTCAGTTATATATAGTTGAGCAATATGTGACATAAGCCCGGAGAATAATTTCATCTTATTTCAAAGTTATATGTATGAAAAGCAAGCTCCTTGGCAAGGGGAATTCCCTGGCTTTTGATATGGGAGTATTCTTACATCAACACTTACATGGTTGAGAGACACTTGTCATTTCGACCGTACACGCTACATGAGATGAGGGTATCGAATCTGGGTGAGCGTACTTCCTCTCCTCTCCTGTCACCAAGTCACACATGATACCCTGAGATGGAATGGGGAATGAAGGAAGGGCGGAGCAAGAGAAGGGGAGGAAGAGAGTGATATATAGAGAGAAGAGAGACGAGAGAGTGGGGAGTGAAAAGAGGAAAGAGTGAGATAGAATGGAATAAAAGAAAGAGTGAGAAAAAAAAACATATTGACAAACATTCCCCTTTTTCACTATTACAATGTGGAAATCTCTAAATTAACTCTGATTTACTGGTACCCCTCTAATACCCTAAAACGGTCATCAAATATCATTTTCTGTTTATAAGTCAAAATGTAATAGTGGGTAAGAATGAATTATTACTGTATATTAGGGAAAACCTCGTAAGCCACTACATAGCCAATTAACTTTTGGCTTACAATGTAGCATTGATTGATCTCTTTGAAATGGTTTTTTAGCAACTTTTTATTTCCTTTACAATGCACCAATTAACCCACTCAAATAATTCTGATCTTGACATTATGAACATGACGAACAAAGAAAGAGGACAAAATATACAGTTCTTCATTCTACCCTCAACAATTGCTGTGGTAGACAAAGGAACATCCCTTCACTGCTATTATGTACAAATGTGTAGAACAGGTGAATATGCATGTGCCACCTGTTCTACACATTTTTACATATAAGCAGTGAAGGGATGTTCCTTTGTCTACCTGAGGAACTGTATATTTTGTCCTCTTTCTTTGTCCGCATGTTCATAGTGTGAACACTTAAAGCCCCACTGCACTACTTATAGCTACTTGCGCCTTCTATAGAGCAAACAATGTCTAATCGGTGGCCATTGGTCCCCCATGATCCCCTTTTTCTCATGTTAATTGAGAGCTTATTTGATGAGATATCCATCTGTCAGTTACCATGCAGGGTGCTCTAATCCCCAAACTAGCGCAGTGGGGCTTTAAAGCTCTCCAGTCCCCTAAACCTTGCCTGTCATAAACCCATCCACTCACCCTTTCATTTGTCTTTTTGTGCACCTCACTGGCCAGCAGCTTTAGCGGGCCACAGTAGACCCCAGACTTAGCTTGGCTGTAGCTCTCTAATGCATGGTAGGTCTTACCACTGTTGGTAGGTCCTGCATGGAATATGATCTTCCTATCAATGGCTCTTGCTTCTGGATACCTATTACAGGATGAAAGAAAAAAGAATTGAAAATAGGAATTAATTTGTAATTTGGCACTAACATACCATTAGTTCTTAGAATTCTGAATAGCAAGAGATTACAATAGCTTGGAGTTTGACTTCAATGAAAGAAATCCAATCCCCAAACCATAGCCTACTATAAACTAATAAAGGTGAGTTTTGGGGATAGAGAATATGTGAAACATCAATGTCTGTCTTTCAGCTTTATCATATACAGGGCTCAACATTGATGAATTCTTTTCTTGAGTTTGAATTTGTAATAAGTTTGCTTCTTCATTTTGTATGTTTGTTCTCAGGACTCCTTACCTTATACAACAAAGTCCCATGCAGAGAAGGAAAGTAAACAACAGTCTTATCAAGAGTTTGTAAACCTAGTCTAACTCTAGCTGTTGATATCTTGTGCTGTAACATCACAACAATTGACCCTAAAGAAAATACGATGTTCAACAGTAGATGGCGACCTTTCTCCTACACTGCGCAGGTCAGCACATGGGTAGATACAATATTGGGGAAGACGATAAGACAAGGTTTCTTACAGCTTCCATAGAGAATGTACAGCAGCGTCAACTAATAACGTTTTTAATTTAACTATTGTTAAGGTTTCATGATTCGAAGAGATCTATGAAGGCACCATAAACCTGTTACTCATAGTTTATTGGTTCCCAAACTACAATTTCTATCTGGCTTCCCAGTTCTTGGCCCATTGTATTTGTATGGGAACCGGAAGTGCCTTTGCCAAATATACCTGTTGCTGGTGCTGCCCTCTTTGGCAAAATACTGTAGTTAGGGCAGCAATAATTCGAACCTTTTAGAAGTTTTCTTCCAGTCTACACACACTCACCACTGTGCTGGGTCAGTAAGGTCACTAATCTTCTTCAGGTCTTCCATGCAGTCCAGGGCGGGGAAGATCTGACGGGCGTGGCGTATGAAGTACGGGAAGATGTCATCTATATGCCCCGCCCCTACTAGAATGTCACTCAGAACTATATGCAAATCAGGCTCCAAAGATTCCACCTCCAGGATGTATTTCCTGAAGCTTATAAAGCTTTGATGGAAGAGATTATCTGAGTAAGGACGAAAGACAGAATAGCCTTGTACAGTGGATTTTTCTTCAAAATTAGAATTCCAAATGCAATTTTTAAAAAATATACTTAGAAGAGACATGCTGATAAAATATTTTTAAAGATTTCATTAAAATCCAGACTTCTTTAACAAAAAGTAATTTTGAAAGTCTATAAAACAGGAGTCTGTCATGGAAATGTCAGTTTCTAAAAGACTGCATTTATGACTGTATGTTGAGCCTTGGATATTTGAATGCAAACAAATATCCAAGGCTCAGCATACAGTCATAAATGCAGTCTTTTAGAAACTGACATTTCCATGACAGACTCCTGTTTTATAGACTTTCAAAATTTATGAAGTTTTTGAAGAGAAAATAAATCATAACATCATAGTTTATTCAAGAAAACACATGAAAATCATAGAAAAGAGTTGGTTAAAGTTCCCCAAAAAGGAGTCATGTTTTGAAGATCCCTACATAAAATAGTAAATCTATGACATTCATTGCAAGCTGCTTCTCAAAAGTTTTGAAAGGAAAGTTCTCAAATATTCAAACCATAGAGTTTTTAATTTAAATACAGTGTATTTCACAGAGGGTGAATGATAAAAACATACTTACTATATTATATCTAAGGGACAGATAAATAACAGATTCTGTAAATTGTAAGTTCTTTGAGGAATATTAATCAATCATGTCTATGCAATTTCTTTCTTACCATCCAATCCTTCTTCTTCTGCAAGCTTCTGAATGGCAGGCCTTTTGGAAAACTTGATGAGAATCTTCATCAACTCATCTGCAAACAAGTAAAAAAAAAAAAAAAATGATAAACATGAAACACAGAAGAGTGAGAAGACATTATCAATTATTGAAATACATATGTCATTTAAGAAGGTAGATGGAAATTGGAAACTTGGCTGCAAATCTCTGCATTTATAAGTCATCTGGTAATAAGGTAATCTCTATTAGAAAATGCTTCATATTCATTGCTAGTTCAATTGTTAAGTCACTAGCTGCCAATTAAAGAGTTTCATAATAATTTGGCAGTAAAAAAACATTGCTATTAATTTTCTACCAAATATGAAATAGAGTCTAGGGCCTAGATCTAGAATCTATACCAATTACCATTATTCATAATAGTTGAACAACAAATATTTGTCTATTCTCACTACATGTATATCAATGAATGTCTAGATCTAAATATGATTTCAAGTAAAATAAACTTTAAAAAAAAAAACTATTAAGTAATGAAGTAGTCTATATAAACATTCATACTCAGTCGAAGTCATCAAATTAAGTCATCAAGTCATCTAATTTTCATACATAGATCTAGACCGAAAGCTTCAGTCTCTATAATCGTCGGTTGTTCCACTGAGACTACGTCTGGCTCCACTAGACCTCCGGTTATAGAGACAGAACGATCGCCTATGCCAGCCTATGTTGAACTTATTCCGCTAGATTTTAGCCGCTAGGCCCCTCCCACAAACTTGCCACGGCCGTATTGTTATGCCCCCAAAATCCCCCAAAATGTCATTTTACCTCGTTCATTTCCAATTTTAAATTAGGCCTAGGCTATAATACATCGGTTCCACTTACTAACTTCATTGATATAATCCGTTTAATGGTCCCTTTTAAGGAAATTATCGGTCAAAATCGACATCCATGTTGAAAATCTTGCAAGCCGTGTTAAACTCTCGCTGCCGTCAATCTCATCCTTTCTAGTCTACGCCGAAGGCAAAATGATTATGAAGGAAAAACTGTGATAACGCCATTACGAACGTGTAGATGGCGCACAGTTTTTCCTTCATAATCATTTTGCCTTCGGCGTAGACTAGAAGGGATGAGATTGACGGCAGCGAGAGTTAAACACGGCTTGCAAGATTTTCAACATGGATGTCGATTTTGACCGATAATTTCCTTAAAAGGGACCATTAAACGGATTATATCAATGAAGTTAGTAAGTGGAACCGATGTATTATAGCCTAGGCCTAATTTAAAATTGGAAATGAACGAGGTAAAATGACATTTTGGGGGATTTTGGGGGCATAACAATACGGCCGTGGCAAGTTTGTGGGAGGGGCCTAGCGGCTAAAATCTAGCGGAATAAGTTCAACACAGGCTGGCATAGGCAGTCGTTCAGTCTCTATAACCGGAGGTCTAGTGGAGCCAGACGTAGTCTCAGTGGAACAACCGACGATTATAGAGACTGAAGCTTTCGGTCTAACATAGATCTACCTTTCTTGTTCTTCAAGTTTGCCCCAAGTTCTTCGCCGATATTTATGTCATCAGGGTTATTTGCAGTTTTTACAGGAACAGGGATGAACAGTGCTCTAACATTCTTGTCATCCTTATCTGAAAAGCTACGACAAATCCCAGATGAAGGTGATAAAGTTAATGATTGTCGACGTTGTTGTTGGCAAGCTCCAAAATTGGCAGCGAATGAAAATGTTCGACACCGGACAGGGTGAATCACGGCCGCTGAAGCTAGGGCATGGGGAGAGTCCGACGTTCCGCTAGAAGCAGTGTGCGCTCCAGCTGGAAGTGTTCGTTGAGCACAAGACAAACAACGAAATGTCCTGACAAGGGAATACGACCGACCGTATTTAACAGACATCTTGCAACAAATATGCACCACCAGACATTTATGAATTAATGAAGAACAAGCTCAAATCACAATAAATTCCAGTTAGCTTACGCAAGACTAGACCTGGACCTGAAATGGTCTCGTGCAAAACGTAGAGGGCACCAAAACAATCTGTGGAGGGGTTTGGAAATTTCAAAAAGATAAATGCACAAAATTATCTAAATTCCCAGACTAAATTCTAGTTCAAGGGATCTCCTAATATAAATCCTCACCAAACTTCAAGTACCGAAAATAAAATTAATTTTTGAAGGAAAAAAAATAACTCGTCTTCAATCTCCCAAGTGCCATTTCCTCACTTGGTTAGCACTTAAGTTTTCAAATAATGTGAGATTTAGAAATACCCTCATCAGCTCTCCATTAAAGATTTCAAGTCATGACGAACTGACATGAATTATCAAATGATTGATGAATTCAGAAATTCTAGAAAAAACTATCCATTCAAATGAATCAGGTCATACACCTGGTACAGTAAAATAACAGCCCCATCCCTAACCTTTGCCTTTTTTTCCAACCCCTCCCCCCCCCCTCATATTACATTATTGCACATAAATAAATAATAAATAAATGATATAAATTTAAATAAATATTTTTAAAAGAATCATTGAAGGATTTGAAATTAGAATACACTCGTAAAAAATGCTTTATTGAGAAAGTTCACTTTTAACGGGAATATAGTTTGTATTACTTAATAATAATCATTGATGTATTGTGAATGTTTCTCACTGAATTGACACACTTGCAAAACAAAAATAAACACTTGGGACATTAAAAATAATCTGTATGAGTATTTAATATCATTATGTACATCACATCACTATTCTCTCTCAGAAGAGAATATCAGATAAATAAATAAGCTACAGTACTAGCTTGTATCTAACATACAAGCATATTCTTATCTATAAAGATAGAACTATCAGGTTGTGATGAGGACAGTTTAATACTATATATTTTTATTCTTCGAAATGAATCAGCAAAAGAAACCACTGAAAATATGTTAAAGCAGAATCCCTAAAGCATCAAAGCCAGTATGCCACTAATGAACGTTAACAAATAAAATTAAATCTTGAAGAGTATTTATGGTTTGTTACATTAAATTAATGCTATCTTTTGATAATGATTTCATGGACCTCAAATAATGGCAATATTTAAAAATCATGGCTGAATATTATAATTATGGATAATGAAAGATAAAACTTCTTAGACAATATGAATTTTGTCTTCCTTAAAATTTAAAACCCCTAGCCAGCAAAAGACTGAATTTATGATTTTTGGAATAGTACATGTAACATGTCACGCTTGCTTGATAATCAAATCTTGTAACTACACGTACTGTTCAAAATCGTTCACAAGACAGATATGTAAAAGTTGTGAAATATTACCCCCTTCCCCTTCACCATTACATCTAACCCCCCCCCCCCCTCCTCCCCCCTCAAACATAAACTGAAAATACTTCCAGTAATGGCACATCTCAATGCAGGAAAAACACTTCACAAAAAGAAGAAAAGATGATTAAATTCATTACAAAAATCATATTAATAATGAAATTACAATTCACTTACAAATTTAAACAACTTTCCTCAACCAAGATTGAGTAAATGTGTTTTATCAAGCCAATGGGTACTTCTGTTTCTATATTTTCTGAATAAAAATGATTTTACTGTACTACAAATATAGGGCCATGTTATATGTTTTTTTCACATAAATCATTTAGTTAACATAAAATCCTTAGGAATATTTGCATTTGAGTGACAGATTTAACCAAATTCAGAAATAATTTAAATAAGTCATGTCAAATTGGCAGTGCAATTTCGTTTATATATATTTTTTTTTAAATGTAGAACAGAACCCTTCTTTTGTTAAACTTGTTTTGAGGCGATATTGATATTTAGAGCATCAAGTTATTAAAACTAACATTAATTTTCTACAGTGCAGCTGTTGACAGCAGATTATAATCTATAGAATATAATCCATCATTTTTTCTCCTCTTTCAAAAAAGTAACAAGATTAACACTTTGTCACTCGAGGTGTTCTTGAACGACACGATTACACTTTGACCTTACACACATCCACATATAATGCAATACATCGCCTGCTGAGAACTCAAAGGCCCATATTCACAAAGGAGGTTTAACTTAACCCATTGTTTAAACCCTCATTCACATAACCCATGGTTTACAAATTTGCGCAAAATAAGATTACCTCGCCTTGCGCGCGTCTAATATTGGACCTCTGACTGTGTTGCACTTATTTTAGAGTAGACCATGGGTGATGTAAATGAAGATTTAAACCCTGAGTTAAAGTTAAACCTCCTTTGTGAATTTGGGCCAAAGGGCTTTAATTCAGTGTTAAGGGTTATGACTGAACTCTCTTCTGGCTCTCAGCAGATAATCAATACACATCATATACTCTCTACAGTCTCTATAAGGTTATTTCAGCCTCCTAGATTTTAAACCTTGCTTGTCAATTTTCACTTTCTTGAGTCTAAGTTGTGTACACTAGTTGAACAGAATACAAATATTATCTCTTGATGACAGAGAAGGATGTTAAATCTAATCAAAGTGAGTACCCGAAAGTTAATACCCTCCTGGCTATCAGCATGCAACAGACAATGTCCAACCGTGAAACCATTTATTTCATGCAGGAAAGTGAAGAATTCCTTTTACAGGCATTACATCTATATTTCAAATCTTTAAGTGACAGACCTTGTGACCAATTTCTGAATTTATCACTATATTCTGCGACAACTTTACTGAAGCGCTGCATCAAATCTAATTTGGTTATTTTGATTTAAGATGATCGGTTACAGATGATTAATCTTTTGGATTGAGCAACACACCCATTTCTCTGATCGTTGCATTATTGACAAGCAGGATCAGGAAGTTAAAAACTCTACTTCGCAGTCTCAGCTCATTATGAGCTCATGATAAGTTCAGAAACAACCATGGAGGTAACATCCTTGACTTCAGAAGCCACTCAGCTCATTATAAGCTCATACTAAATTCAGAAACAACCATTGAGGTAACATCCTTGACTTCAGAAGCCGCCAATTCCTTGCGACTGCTGAAGCCTCTCTGCCATCTCCTGCTCCTGGACCTTGTCCTGGGCGTCCTTCTGCATCTTCTCCATCTTCTCCAACGTCACAGACTTGAGTGGGAGGAGTTTCGGTTTGCAAAGGACCATGGTGGGTTGTTCCTCCTGATAGACCAGGCCCTGTTTCGGGAGCACTTCCTTGAACTGGTTCTTATTGTCTGGCATGCCTGCTGTTGACCGGGAACCCTGCAGTTCTAGAAATCACAGCACAGCCGCAGTCAAGATGGGAGGTTTGATGGAGAGATAAGAGCAGGGATTGATGGGTCCAACGCAGTTTGTTATACTGCTTCTAATGGCGTTCCTGAATAAAGGAAAATAAAAATTATTAGTGAAAAACAATATGCTAGATTGATGTCTTGAAATGAAACAATAAGATTGGGAAAATAATTTTTCTGAAAAGGATGATGATCTAAATACTGCAACACTAATTTTTATCTACAAGATTCATGTAAATCGTACCTCATCTCTTTCCTCTCAATAATTATGAATTGACCTACCTTAAGACACATCTACTTGCAACATCCTGCTGCTGATCTCCGAAAAAAGCAGAGGGAGCAGAAGAAGAAGAAGATGTTATTTTTAAAGTGATTGTCTCAAGAGGAAGATCAATTGTAGCCCTATAACTAGATGATCTAGGAGTTTGAATTTGAAAAGAATATTACTAACGTCAGCTATATATCAATTTATAATGTAAGAAGAGTGAATAAACATTTTTTGGTTATTTTGGCAGGAAGACGAGTTAACTTTATTTAGAAAGCAGCCAACATATCAAAATGCAGCCTTAGTACACCTTAAACTTTAAAGAAGGATAACAAATTTGTTAAACAACTCAATTTGATGCAAATGCCGAGTGGATGGGTAGAAGGTATTATTACCTTGGCCATGGCGTTGGCTTTGGTTACCCTCCACTGCCAACTCGTTTGTCAATTACAAGGGCGACCCAACACAAATATTAGTTAATGGGACAATACAATATATCAAAGAGAAAAGTTATACATAGACTAGGTCTAATATGCACTTTCATTATCGGTATTGATTGCTGGATTCACAATTAATTCCCTTAGAAATGAGCAAACCTATCGAGAGTATGCAATAATTACCAATTTCTTCCTGAAAATGATGCACTAACGGTCCAACCTCAATTTTGTATGAATATTTTCGTCGTCATGAAAACAATTTTGTTAACTATGGAAAGCCATGCGTGCGCGCATATTGATCATCCATCCAGACTCGACCTCAGACCTTATTCTTCTTCAAAAAGCTGGTACCTAGCCGATAGTGTCTATGTCCATTTATTTGAGAAATTTGTTTAATACTCTTTTTTAATCTTTTTACGAAAAATAAATTAAAAAAGTAAACAAATAGGCAAAAGAAAACAAAATTAATTATCACAAATAATAAAAACACAAACACGAAACAAAACAAGAGAATAATCTCATATAAAACTACCCCCTCCCCCCCCCCCCCTCTCTCTCTCTCTCTCTCTCTCTCTCTCTCTCCCCTCTCTCTCTCTCTCTCTCTTTAACTCTGTATTCATTATCATAATTTTTCATTATTATCATTATCATACTTGTAACATTATTATTATTGGTATTATTATTGTTATTATTGTTATTATTATTATCAATTATCATTAGCCTACTTATTTATGATAAAATACCAATACTACTATTACTACTACTACTAATAATAATGATAAAAACTATATTCACAATAATAATAACAATATTAAAAGTAGTAGCAGAATTAGAAGTAGAATTAGTAGTAGTAGTAGTAGTAGTAGTAGTAGTAGTAGTAGTAGTAGTAGTAGTAGTAGTAGAAGTAGTAATAGTAGTATGAGTGGTAGTAGGCCTAGTAGTAGTAGTAGTAGTAGTAGTAGTAGTAGTAGTAGTAGTAGTAGTAGTATCAATATTATTATCATCATTATTATCATTGCTGTTATCATCATCATCATCATTGTATCTTGTTTCTGTAATCTATTTTTCTTCATGTACATAGTACAACATGAAGAAAATGAAATACTTAATTAAAATTAATAAAAAATAATATAATACTATTAAAGGTAAAGACCAGTAATGGTCATGCGATTGCATTGTGAAAGAAACGTTGTGGAATCGATCAGAAAAGGTCGATCATCTAGCATCTAGCATCTGCAAGGTTCTGGAATCATCAAAATGATAAGAAATTTGGCTCATTCTTCGTAAAGTTACAAGCACTATACACAGAAAGATGTATATGGGACTACCCTATCTCTCTCACCAGACCATGAGAGAAATAAATTTACCAAATATATGAATTAGTAGGCGGTTTCCCGGCAAATTTTTTATCATCATGTATTAGTCAAAACATATTCTTTCACATGATTGGTAATGAGAGCTTCCATTTCATTTTTTGAAATTGGGGCGTTGCCAATACTGGTCTTTACCTTTAATATAAAATAATATGACATATTAATAAACATTGCTACATCCTATTCTGCAGAATATTATAATTATGTCTGCATCAAGATACGTACATATTTTCAGTTTATAATTATTAAAAAAATGTTTAATTGACTTCATTAAAATGCAATATAACGCGGCATGATCATGCAGTCGATTGTAGAATTAAGGTGAAAGTGAAAGGAGACATCAGAAAGAGAACCAGACCATTATAGATCTATCGGTGCTTGATAAGTCTCACAAAACATCAAGAGAGTCAAGAACATGATACGAGAGAGGGGAGGGGTAATCATATAAAGACATATTGTAGGCTGAGAAAAAGAGATAGTAAATAGAGAGATGGGGAGAAATAAAGACAGGAAAAAGAAGGGATAACAGCTAGAGAGAGAGAGAGAGAAAGAAAGAGAGAGAGAGAGAGAGAGAGAGAGACTATTAGAGAAAGACAGACATAGAGGTATATAGGGACGTTTGAGAGAATGAGAGGGAGTGTATTACATTTGAAAACAAAAGACTGTCTTGATAGTAAGATTGTTTTAACTGTATCTATAAGATATAAAATATAATCTCACCTAATCATAAACGTGTATTCGTGCATTTTCTACCATTGCCAGAAATATATCTAATATATATATATATATATCAGTTGGCTAGAAAATTTCGGGGGTGGGGGGGGGGGGGAGGAATTCACCCTTGCCCATCCACGATATCTGCCTTTAATTTCATTAATAGCTGTGCCGCCCATATCCTCGTCATCTTGGTTTATTGATCGCAGGGTAAAGATTGGTTTCGAATACATAAGCATACATGTACCTACACATCTGAAGTCACGTTTGGAAGCTTTCAGTAATTTCCGCCTTGTAATTTGTACTGCTTGTATAATACTGTTTATATTTCGACTCTTGGAGTGTTTGTGTTCAATTTGGCATTTGATATCACTGAGTGCGGTCATATTTAGTTCGTAGGCTAAATGTATATTTGTGGTTTTAATTGTTCCGTTTTCCGTGCAGCTTTAGAAATCCCCAAAACCTGGACTTTGACTTCAGTGTCAGTAAGAAAATGCTTGCAGTTTCTGGTCCGATCGCCTACGGAATTGTCGCCGAGAATATGCCACAGAAGGACGTTAAAGTGTGCTTTCTTGGCGTAAGTATACCGCACAGACAATATTTTCGAGTGCTTTAGTTGCTATGTTTTCTCAATGAGCCCGTTGGCCAATATAAATTTGAAGCGCGCTTAATCATTTTCTTTTGCCTTTTCTGGCCCTGATTTTGGATTGTAAGTATAACAAAATAGTGCAATAAAATGAGGTATTTTCCTCAGTCAGGCATATTGATGAAAATTTCATAATCACAACGTGAATTTCCTACGATTAACAATTACGCCTAATAATAATATACGCATAATATTTGCTTAATCATTGAAAAGCATGATGTTGGTTTGTAGAACACAACTGTATTGTTCCACGTATTCATGATTCATTTGACATTATAAGTACAACGTGTGCATTCAGAACAGGACTGCAGTGATCATTAGCTCTGCCGGAATCGGGAAAGTCCCCTTTTGTTACCCCCAAACCTCGCACATCTATAGGTCGAATAGATCTGACCCGAAGAACTTGGCTCCGTGTCGGGAACAGCTATAACTATACTACATCTCCTTATTATCATAACCCTTCGGAATAATGTATTCGTGTGACTTCCCTATCATTAGTGTAACAATCAATCATATTAACATAATTTCCTACGGCAGGACCTTGTTCAAAATGTAAAGGTCTTTTTACCCGGAATTTTGAGGTGGTATATTTCAGCTTGCAAGTACTGTAGGCCTATGATCCCCCTCCCCCCTCTCTCTCTCTCTCTCTTTAAGACGCCTCAGTATACTATCGTTTCGCGCCACATTCCCGCTTTCTCAAGATTCTTGGGAGCCCTGTCCTTCCTTACCACAATCATCATGATGATATATTTACTTTCATTTCATTTATTATAGAATTACTGTGTAGGGAAAACCAGTATAACCAAGCGATTCGTCAAAGGGAGGTTTGATGAGGAATACACCAGCACTATAGGGTAAGCTTCTATACTATCCCGACCACTTTATCAATCCTCCACCCCTCCCCCCCCCCTATCTCTCCCTCTCATCTTTCTCTCGGTCTCCCTCTCTCTGCCTATCCCAGGATTCTTATCTCATGTTCTCCTTTTCCCCCCTGATCTCTTCTCCGTCTCTCTCCTCTCACCTCCGCTTCTTAACCTTATGCCACAATATCACTATATTGTCGTTACAACAATATTTCATATTACAATGATTACCTACGGCAGGACCTTGGTCAAACAAATAGATATAAATGTCTTTTGAACCGAAATTTTGTGGTCGTATACCGAGCCCTTACTCTTTAAACACTGGCTGGAACGGCCGATAAGTTTAAATTCATAACCTGTTTTCTCAGTAAAGATCTTCTTGGCTTTATTTCAATTATAGTTATGTCTCTATATAAAAGTAGAAGGAAGTAAGTCTAGAACGGAAATATGAATAGCAAAGTCAGATTCGTACCACTTCCGGATATAAAAAGATGCTAGTTGTTTCTCTTGAGTCTAAGTCTAACATATTTAAACGAATACCATAGGGGTGTTTACATATTCACATTTTCAAAAGCTATTGTAAACTATAAGTTTTCATTTCATTACTGCCAGAACAGTGTATCTATTAATACATCTGTAGACTGTTTCTTGCTTTTGTTTTTATGGATGTGAAAATATTCCTTATTGAAACTAAAACTAAAATTCGCGATGGAGTCATTAGCTATTTTTTGGTAGCTCGCATGTATAGTTTTAGTCATGAAACTTATCACATCTAACCTACTTCCCCTCGCTCTCTCTCTCTCTCTCTCTCTGTCGCTCTCTCTCTCTCTCTCTCTCTCTCTCTCTCTCTCTCTCACTTTGATCTCTTTCTCTTGGTCTCACTCTCCCCCTCCCCCTCTCCCTCCTCCTTCCCCCCCTCTCTCTCTCTCTATCTCTCTATATCTCCCCCCTCTCTCTCTCTCTCTCTCTCTCTCTCCCTCTCTATCTCTCTCTCTCTATCTCTCTATATCCCCCTCTCTCTCTCCCATCATAGCGCCGCCTTCTTGTCAAGATCACTCTACTCCCAGAACATCGAATATCGTTTTGCATTATGGGATACGGCGGGACAAGAAAGGGTAACTATGATTTTATCTAGAAGATTTATTGAGGAGAAGAGGGATTTTGTTTGTTGGCGATATCTGGAATTTTGAGTATAACATCATTCATCTAATACTTTATTACAATCATTTACAAAATGTGTTTAATTGACCCCTGAAACTATTTGTAATCATTTTTTCCACCTAATAAATGACATTCTGTTCCATAATAGTATAAAATAAAGAAATCATCCCTCTTTCATAATTCGGTGACCATTATTCACTAAAGATATAAAATAATTTCTACAGTATTTATCTTTGGAATGACTAAGATTTAGAAAATGTTGTCAATAGGCAGCCATTTTGATGACAAAATAGTATATATATGTGTACCTAAATGTCATAAGATATCTAAATAGCATAACTATTATTGATCCACGGATAGCGATAATGATGAATCATTACAGCTGTATATCCTGTTTTAAATACTATAGGCAATTTGCCATTACCGATCAACGTATTATTTTATGTTCGCTTGAAAATACCAGGAAAGAAGAAAACTGGGAATAAATAAACACTTGTAAGTCGAGTATTTGGTGTCATGTTCGTTACACATCAAAATTTAATACATAATTATATTTCAAGTTTTGTCTCATCTAAGTTTTAGTATAGGGTATCAGCATATTAGCTGAATTTAATGTTTAACTTCACTTAAAGGTAATACAAAGTTTTGGTATGGGGTCATGAATTTGGTTGAAATGAACATATTGGAAGCATATGCGATCCAACAATATTCAGTGATCGTTGTCGCGGTTGAAATCGAGTCTAAAGTTATGAAATTGTAAATAATAAACTCTTCATGTCGTATAGCTCCCTCTCAAGGTCAAGATATTAATTAAGCTATAAAACAATGTTTCATGACTAAAATCAACCGATTAGCTATTCCCGTTTGGAAACTATATATCACAACTACATATTCTGAGATTTTCATGGATGCAGCTACCATTGAACAGCCGTAGGCGCTATTTGATTTTTTTTTTTAAATTTACCGGGAGCACCGGTAAATTCGTATATTCAATTTATCTCGAAACCAGAAGCGTTTTAGGGGCTAAATTTTCTAGTGCTTATAATACATACACAGGGGCATCCAAATATATCAAATTTGTAAAGAATCACTATCCACCCAATTTTCGAAATTGTACAAAACTTTGTATTACCTTTAAATGAATTCAACCTAACTTACCTTATCTTAACTTTATTACCATTATCATGATTATTATCCCCTGTTTATTTGTCTCGTAAAGTTTCGTTCACTAGCCCCTCTGACGTACAGGTCTGCAGCCGCCGCACTCATCGTTTATGACATCACAAATCAGGTAAAAGAATATAGATTTTTCTCTTAGGATGAGGCTAAGGGGTATCCCACCGGGGAGGGGAAATATTGCCCCTCCGTTGCAAATAAATGTTTCGATCCTTTCACTTTTTTCAATCTTCTTCTCCTTCTCCTCCATCACCTCCTCCTCCTCCTCCTCCTTCTTCTTCTTCTTCTTCTTCTTCTTATTATTATTATTTTTCGTTTTCTTTTGATCCAATTTTAAAAAAAAACAAATCGACATTCTTGTGCGATGTGAGGGGTAAGACAAGAGGCGGCCTCATGAGGGGTGGGGCGAGGGATCAAAGTGCCCCCATTTTCCAGGTACCCCAAAGTGACCCGTTTTACATAGGACAAGTGCCCCTTCTCCTTTGTAAGGACTGCTCCTTCCCTTTCTAAGAAGTGCTCCTTTTCCTAGGCCTAAAATATAAACTTGTTGTATTGCCCTTTGCGACCGACCCAAAAATCTGAAAATATACGGTTGGCATTTAAAAAAAGACTTTTTTTAAAACCGTTTTTTAAATTTTTTTAAATTAATGAATACAAAAAATATGTATTTTGTTTGTTTAAATGGAATATAAATGCATAAAATCAAATTATTCAAAAATTCTCACTCGTGCAAACCATGGATGATTATGAGGTTAAAAAGATATCAATTGAATGATGACGTTGAAACACATGTATTAAAACCATTCAAATCTGAAAAATATCGACCCAAAGAGGGCGACAAAAAAAGTTTAAAAAAAAAAAAGTTTTTATTTTAGACCTAAGTGCACTCCCACCCCATTTTTTCCTGATAAGATCACCTTCACTTTCTCATGAATGTCCCTTTTCACCTCTGATCAATGCCCCTTTCGAAATCTGATCAGTGCCCCTTTTCCTTCAACAACTGCCCTTTGTCATCTCTGGTAAGTACCCCTTTTCAGGAACGAGAAGTACCCCCTTACCACCTTTGACAAGTGCCCCTTTTCCTTTTGTAATAATTACCCCTTTCACCTTCTGATAAGTGCTCCTTTACTCTGTGATGATTGCCCCTGTTCAATTTCTGATAATTGCCCCTTTTATATTGATACGTGCCCCTTTTCTTTCTAATAAGTTGCCCTTTACCTTTTCATAAATGCCCCCTTTTCACCCCCAATAATTGCCATTATCTAAATCTGGCAGGTGCTTCTTTTCCTTTATAATAAGCACCCTTTTCCATTCTCATAATTGCCCCTTTTCATCTCTGGTTAGTGTCCCTTTTCAGGTGCGAGAAATACACCTTTTCACCTCTGATATTGTTGCCCTTAAAAAAATCTTTGACTCGTGCCCCTTCTCCTTCTTAATAAATACCATATTTCCTTCGGATAAGTACCCCTTTACCTTTTTTTAAATTTTTTATATGAGCCCCTTCCTCTTTTCAAAATGCCTCTTTTTACATCTGATACATGCTCCTATTAAAACATGATAGGTGTCCTTTTCCTCCAACAGATGCCCCATTTCTATTCTCACAATTACCTTTTATTATCTCTGTTAAGTGTCCCTTTTCAGGTGCAAGAAGTGCCCCATTTTCACCTCTGATAATTGCCCTTTTTACTTCGACACGTGCATCTTTTCTTTTCTAATAACTGTCCTTTTACCTTCTAATAAGTACCTTCTTTTCCTTTCTACATAACAGGCAACCCTAATTCAAAGCGACTTAGATCTCTCTTTAATTTTCCCTAGAACTGGCTCGCTACGCTTGCTTGCATTTATAGTTGTTATAATTATGTTACTTATTTAAGCACTTTTCAGTCTTTCTTCATTAGGGTTCGTTTTTGTCCTATTTATAAGATGTAATTTTTTCACACTGCGCCCTAGCAAATCTTAAACTGTTTGCTCGCTCGCTTTGCTCACTCGAAATGTAATATTCAGACCAACACATCCAACTGCAAGTATGTTACATAAGCAGTATCTTGTGTCACGTAAAGCGAGAAACAAATATTTATGTCATCCTTGGTAGTGTAATCGCAATCATGACCATTTTCCAAAAATGGTGTATGTCCACTTTGAGGTTTCCTTTTGTAGGTGCCTTTTTTTTTCCAGAGAGCGCCCTCTGGGTAAGACTGTTATGTGCAAACACTGCTTGATACAACAACTAAGAGTAGGTAACTGTAGTTTAAATTATTACCTTTTTCAAATGAACCAACACGATACTGGTCTTTGTGAAGTTTGTCAAGAAGATGAAACAATTAAACATTTTATTTTCTATTGTACAAAATACGACAAAGATAGACGTCTCTTAAAAGAAAGGATTAAATTGAACAACCCCAATCTGAAACAATTATTGATGTCTAACCCAATTTTTACTCGTGAATTATTGGGTTACATATACGATACTAATCGTTTTAAATAGCTTTTAAAGCTATCAGGGATCCCCTTAACTTATGTCGTTCCTGTAATAATATATAAAATGAAGTATTTGCGGTTTTTCCATGAACAATTGCAACTAACTCCCATCTCGCCTTTTATGTGCATTTTATGCAATTTTAATATTGCAGCTTTTTTTTTTTTTTTTTTTTTTTTTTTTTTTTTTTTTTTTTTTAATTTTATAAAACCATATCACTATTAATTTCATTTCACCAAGGAAAGTCGCTCGTGGGCTTGATTTCCGAAGCCCACGCCAAAGCTATACACGAAATTGACTGGCGCAAATAATCTTTGAGATTGAAGAGCGCCATCTAAACGAAGAATCAACCAACAACTGCATAAAATACCAAAGCAATATTGTATTGAAGGGGGGGGGGGGGGTGCCCAACCAAAAATTGGTGTGAGTAGCAAAAGTCACGGTCGTTTTTTTTCTTCCTAAAAAAAAATATTTAGCAATCGTTCGATGAGGTTAATTTCTGGATCTCAGAGCTCAGGAGGGATGGTCCTGAGGAAATCTTGATTTATGTGATTGGGAACAAAGTAGATCTCGAATCGTACCGTGTTGTCGACCGGGAAGTGGCAGAGAGTTACGCCCAAACCAAAGGGGTGTTTCACTTTCATTCCAGCGCCAAGACTGGCCAGGGTGTCGAAGAAATCTTCTATCATATCTGTAAGTATTTCGAGAAACGTCATCTGCCATTTCTTTATCGCCTATTATTATGTATTTTCAGACGTAGACCCAGAGATATAATAACGGGTTGAAATTTATTTGAATCAGGGGAGTTAGCTTGAGATTGCCATATTTTTTTCACAACTCTTGAAATGACGGAGCTCAGGTGATCAACAATTTACATCATTTTACATCATTTTAATCAGTATGATCTACTGCTGTGTCGTTTTTCTACATGAAGAGAAAGGCAAAGGCGGTGTTTCAGAAAACAGGGTAGTCGGAGGAAGGATAAAATAAAGATGTGGTCCATAATCCCAAGGTAGCGTCCCTGAGAGCGACTGCCTTATTCTTCTTTTTTTGGTTGGGGGTGTCCTTTTCTTGATCCGTTAGAGCAAAAGGAAAAATTACCTTCTTCACAACTTTCCAATTGATTAAGGATCCTAAAAATCTAGATCCTAACGAAATTTTCATTAAGTTAGTTTTGAAAAATAATTGTACTTCTATTATAACAAAAAAATTGGCTCTCAAGAGCTCAATGCTATTTGCCCCTCGTCATTTTCTTCTTTTTAAATGAGTTTTGTGTGCTTTGTTAATCTTTTTTCTTCTCCTTTACTCCTTATAGGTCAAATGGATTCCACGAAGAGCTCAATAAAAGAAAATGGATGCAGGCATCATCAGAATACGGTCGATGTCTCCGATTCCGATGGAAACAAAGACCATCATCGATGTCGATGTCGGAGCACGTGATCACATCATCAAACATGATCACAAAGACTTTCGAAATATCATCATGAAGCGATTTCAGTATAGCCTTGCACATCGCCTTTTTAAATGCGCGAAGCTATTACTCAAACCGAGCATGATTTATATATCAACAACTGTATTATTTATTCCCCTTGTAAATTTGATGTGTTTTTGTGTTTTCTGTAACTCAAGAATGAAATGTGAACTGGTTGAATTAGGGCCTTTGTTGAATGCTCAATGTAAGCTTTAATATATGTTATTCTCATGAAACATAAATCGGGGCAAATCAATTTTTCACATGCTTAAAAATAAAATACAAACTTTTGAAAGGGATGACTAATTTAGCTGAAGGTAATACGATAGGATATGGAAATTTCCCTTGACTTGACTACTCTCTTTGTGAACAGCTATTATTAGAGTTTAAAAGCTCTGTGCGTGCGTCAAGAACAAAATTTGATTTAATGCTCGAGCTGAGTTGAATATACTTTTTTCACATGCTTGAATGTATATTTTTTTAAACACAATAAAACAACAAAGAGAATATATAACATATGGGAATGATTTTTATAAATATTGTAATTTTGTAGTTACATTAATAACAATTAAACAAATTTGACAATTTGAACATTATTGAAGGTAAGACCTTTTATGTGACACGTGAAAATAAGAGGCTTATTGAAAAGCGTGTCTCGTATTGGAAGCCCCTCTTAAAACTGAAATACGTCTTAATATAAGTGTATTGAGTAATTATTTATAATCATCAACAAAGTATGAAGCTGTGTTGTTTTTCAAGTGTTTAATAAAAAATGAGGTAAGGAAAAGGGCAAAATGACTTCAGAGTTACATGGAATTAAAACGAGAACAGATTGCTATTATCCATATTTTCATATAAGAGACTTCTTAAATTGACGTTCAACGAATAAACGCTCAGGCGAAAATAAATATTGTTCCGCGCTAAATATTCTTCACTTACCGAATTCTTAATTTCAAACCAGCCTAACCCTAATTTTTTACGCCAAAGAATTCCCGGATCAATCGCTCCGGGAACATATTAATATCTGTCAATATTTCTTGCCAATAAACAGTGCGATATTTACTATTGATGAAAAAATGCACTAAACGTTAAAAGAAGGAGAGGAAAAAGAACAAGATGGTGAAGGAATGGGGAAATATAGGTAAGAAGGAAAGAGAGAGAGAAAGAAATAGGCAACCTTACTTTTTCAATATTATTATTTTGAGATGGATTATGGAAGCGTTTGTTTCTTATTTTTTCAATTCAATGAGATAATTATTATAAATATAAGTTGTCAGCACTGTGGTGCTGAAATAAAAGTTGCAGTGTATTCAAATCAGTTTGCCCTGAAAGAGGTTGAAATTTAGTTTAAATTATTTTGACTTAAGCTAGAACAAGACGCCATTTAATATTAATGGGTGACTTTAAGTCTGTGAGTTATGAGTTATGACATTTGGTATCCAGTTTAATATTTATACGTCTGAGGAGAAGATGTATGGACCGGCCTCCGCTATTTTCAAGGCTCTAGAAATGTCAATAAATTGGATGTTTTGAACATTTTACCCCGGTCCCCAACATAAAATTATCCTCTGTACGGCCATGCATTATGGCTCAAGGCATGGGCACACTGAAGATTTTTTTTTCTGTTGGGGACCGGGGGGAAATTCAATGAATTATTGATAATAAATTCCTTTTTTTTAATTTGTGGGAACTGCCCCCTACCCTAGCCCCCGCTGTATACAGTCATGGTTCAGTGGCAAAGCAATGACTTTATAACTGCGAGGCCCCCGGATCAAGACCGTGTCGATGTGCTATATAAGTGCCCTTTTGAGGGCATTAATCCTCATTACTGTCATGTATGACTTAAGGGCGTAGGTCCCCTAGTTGATAAGCATAGTAGCATACACATGATTTAGCAGTCACGCAAAACAAACACTGGCAAATCATTATTCAATACAATCTGAGAATGTATAATATTATCTAGATCTATTAGGAATAAATCATTGTCAAAATAATTCCATAAATTGGGGTAAAATAAAATATTCCAACTTTATGAGCAACAGTGTACATCCATTAATATTTTCAATGTAGATGGCATGCTTAACCGAACTCTTTGTAAATACATGTCTTTATCAATGATGTATCTCTGTCAACGAATATTTTTGACAATGGAGACGTGTACATCCAATAAAATGTATTTATGATATTACCAACATCTTAGATCATGTTTTAGAAGGCAATATGGTAACGGTTCTTAATTGGTCCGCGGTTCGAGTCCCGCCGCACTAATGTCCTTTGGCAAGACATTGATCTACAGTAATTGCCACACTCCACCCAGGTGAAGTAAATGGGTACCTGGTAGGAATTTATTCCTTGAAATGCTAGAGCGTCGTATGGCAGCCGTGCTAAAGCCAGGGTAATAATCGGAGCGCCAGGAGGGTCAAATCTGACTGACATCATGGGGCGCTATACAAGAACCCACTATTATTATTAGTAGTATTGACAAGAATGAATCCAAACATGGACTGTGATGTAGATATCAGGCACGATCGAGGGGGGGGGGTCCTCGAACAGTAAAAAAATGAAAAAAGACTCAGAGAGAGAGAGAGAGAGAGAAGACGGAGGAGGAGAAGCGAAAGAGAAGCGAGAGGGAATGTGAAGTGGCAAGAAGATGAAAGACCCTTCCACATTGAGCCTTCCCATTTCATCCACCTAACTGTTCACCCTGTAGTTCAGTAGACTTGTTCTTTCCACAGTTTGATATTGGTTAAGCCCTTATTCAAAGTTCATAGCAATAGCTACTTTACATGCACAGAAATCTATGTATATTCATGTACTCTTTCCATATACAAGCTCTGTTATTTAATATTTATTACTTACAATTGTGATGCAAATGTACATGTGGCTATATATGCAAAATAAACCCCTGAAGTTGCAAGCATGCATAATCCCGGGCAGATCCCCTACAGGTAAGCATGGAGTGAAGATGCTGCTCTCTGCAAGTCAGAGCCACGCCTTGCCTTAGTCGCACAGACCACCCGACAATACAAAATAATTTCATCTCATCATAAACGTGTATCCCTGCACTTTTTTAGCATTGCCAGAAATATACCTAAAAAGATGGATACGCGTTCATTCACAGATGGCTAGAACATTTCGGGGGGGGGGGGGGGGGGGGGGGGGGGGGGGGTAAGTCACCTTTTCCCATCCATGATAGTGGCTGTGTCGCCCATATCCTCAACATTTTGCTGAATAGAGTACCGAAGTGCAAACGTCGTATTCGCTCCTCGGCTCGATTATTGGTTCCTATAACAACAGAGCCTTCGCACGAATTTCACCGCGATATCTTTCAAGCAACGGGTCGGAGCAGGAAAAATTCAATGTTTGGCGCCGGTGTGATCACCGCGCTATTGTTAAGCACAACACTGTTTTGAACCAGCTACCTTGACAAGTGAGTTAATATGACGTCATACTTTGGTACTCTAATGATCGCATAGTAAAGGTTCGTTTTGAGTAATAATAATAATAATATTTAATTTTTATATAGCGCTTAATACAAATGTCTCTAAGCGCTTTACAAATATATACTATTACCCCGGTCATTGGATTCAGTGCTTGCTCGCACACACTGTGTGCACAATCTCCACTCCCTGGGGAGCATTCCAGCCGGGCGTTACTTGACGCTCACAAGCTGTTTGACCAACAATGACGGTCGCATCCTACCGGGTACCCATTTAACACCTGGGTGGAGAGTAGCAAGTGCAGGTTAATATAAACAGGCTTACAAATCTGAAGATACATTTGGAAGCTTTCGGTAATTTTTGCCTTGTAATTTATACTGCTTGAAAAATCATCTTCATATTTTGACCCTACCGCTGAGTGCGATCATATGCAGTTCGCAAGATCGATATTTAATTGTGGTTTTGAGCCGTTTCCCGTGCAGCTTTAGAATCCCACAATCTAGTCTTTGACTTCAGCGTCTGAAAGAAAATACTGTCAGTTTCTGGTCCGAACACCTACGGAATTATTGCCGAGAATATGGCACAGAAGGACGTTAAAGTGTGCGTTCTTGGCGTATATGAGCAAAAACGTTTGGGGGGGGGCTGACAAAAAAAAATCCACATCACCCCACTCTAACATGCAGGCCCCGCTGAACGTTTTTCAAAGTGGGGTCTAGGGGCAAAGCCCCATCAGGGGGTCAGGGGGCGGAGCCCCCGAAGCTCAATTGGTATGGGCTTCAGTGGTGGATCCAGAAGTTTCTTACGGGGGTACGTGGCATGGGGTGAAATACATGTAAACCCTGATGAAGCGACAGAGCGAGGCTTTAGCGGCGAGGGAGCGGAACGACCAAGCGGGGGTGGGTCTGGGAAGGGGTTTTGACCCCCTTCCAGAGTAGGAATCTTTTGCAATTTGAGAACCACATTTTGCGCAATAATGTCCACCGGCACTTCCTGGAAGTGAGACGTTGTATATGCTTCGTTGCCGCACAATGCACAAAGACGATGGTCCGGTACTTCACCAGTTGTACTAAAAATTATATCGAGTGTATAAACTGTGTTGTTACGAGGGGCGTTGCTAGATCTTTTTCAGTGGGGGAGGGGGGAGAAGCCATCGATTACCTTCAAAACGAGCCACCAATTACCGACAAATATATTAATGCCAATGTCCCAATGTCTACAAATTTAACCCTGTAAACCCGGGGCCAGGAACTAAGTTATTTTTCAGTTCCCCTCTCCCGCGCGAAGCGCGGAAGCTATGACGTTTCATTTATTTATTAGAGAAAGAAGACGATTCATTGTACCGTTCTCGACTCTTAATCCTTGCCTGAATTCATTTTCGCCCATCCCGCGCTTAGCGCGGAAGCTTTTACGTTTCATTATTATTAGAGAAAGAGGTCGATTCGTTTCACTGTTTTCGACTTACAATCCTTGTCCGAATTCAGTTTCCTCCCTCCCGCGCAAAGCGCGGAAGCTTTGAGTTTTCATTAGATTATCAGAGAAAGAAGACGATTCTTAAAATGATTTTTTTACTCTTAATCTTTGTCTGAATTCAGTTCCCCCACCCCCCCCCCCCTCTCCCGCGCAAAGCCCGGAAGCTTTCGGCGTTTCATTAAATTATAAGTGAACGAAGACGATTTGTTGTACTGATTTCTACTCTTAATCCTTGCTTTCACATTTCATTAAATTATTTGGAAAAGAAGACGATGCGTTTCCTTAAATTTTTACTCTTCATCCTTGTCTGAATAGAGTTTCCCCCTCCCGCGCGTAGCGCGAAGCTTTGAAGTGTCATTAAATTATTAGGGAAAGAAGACGATTCGTTGTACTGTTTTCGACACTTAATCCTTGTCTGAATTCAGTTTTCGCCCTCCCGCGCGATGCGCGGAAGCTTTGACGTTTCATTAAATTATCAGAGAAATTGTCTAAATTAATTTTTTCTTTTCTTTGTCCGATAAAAAGTCACAGTTCTTAGGGAGAAAAAAAATTGCCGGCCGACCGAAATTAAACATCTCACCGACTTCAAACTTCTAAATTGATATAGTACACGAGCTAGATAGAGCAAGAATACCGACACAGCGGACCCGACACAGCAACATAATTGTCTATGCGTATCTTTCTTGCTCCTTCGACGTGGCGACTCCACCCAACATTCCCTTTGCTCTCTTACTCCCACCCCTCTCCTCTTAGGCTCTTAATACCGCCCTCTCTCTCTCTCCTCTCTTTCGTTTGTTTTGTTTTGTTTTGTTTGTTTTCTTATGTTTCCTTTTTCTCCTTTTTTTTCTTTCTCCTTTTTTTTTCTTTCTCCTTTTCTTTCTTTTCTTTCTTTTCCTTTCTTTCCTCTCCTTCCTCTTTTTTCTCCTTTTTTCTTCTCTTCTCTTTCTTTACTTGGTCATGGTTCAATTTAATTTGGGGGGGGGGGGGCTGGCGCCCCCCCCCCAAGCCCCCCCCCCCCACCAGTACGCCAGTGAGTATATCATACAGACAATCTTTTCGAAAGTGTTTTAGTTGCTATATTTGTCGATGAGCCCTTTGGTCAATAGGGATTAAAAGCGCACTTAATCATTTTTCTTTTGACAAGTGAGTTAATATGACGTCATACTTTGGTACTCTATTGATCGCATAGTAAAGGTTGGTTTTGAGTACATAAACAGGCTTACAAATCTGAAGATACATTTGGAAGCTTTCGGTAATTTTTGCCTTGTAATTTTTACTGCTTGAAAAATCATCTTCATATTTTGACCCTACCGCTGAGTGCGATCATATGCAGTTCGCAAGATCGATATTTAATTGTGGTTTTGAGCCGTTTCCCGTGCAGCTTTAGAATCCCACAATCTAGTCTTTGACTTCAGCGTCTGAAAGAAACTACTGTCAGTTTCTGGTTCTATCGCCCACGGAATTATTGCCGAGAATATGGCACAGAAGGACGTTAAGGTGTGCTTTCTTGGCGTAAGTATATCATACCAACAATCTTTTCGAGAGTGTTTTAGTTGCTATATTTGTCAATGAGCCCTTTGATCAGTAGGGATTAAAAGCGCGCTTAATCATTATCTTTTGCATTTCCTTGATATTGATTGTAATTGGAAGAGTGTAATAAAATGGGGTATTTTCCTCAGTCAGGCAAACAGATTCACTTATCAAAATCACAACGTGAATTTCCTGTGATTAATAGTAATGCCTCATATACGCATGATATTGTTTGCTTAACCATTGGAAAGCACAAAATGTTTAATTCTCATTTACTCTTGGAATGTGGGTTTGTAAAACACAACCGATATATAAAACATTTCTTGCATTGATATTACGTGCGCATGTCTGTGCGAGGTTTGGGTAACAAAAGGGGACTTCCCCATTCCGGCGGAGTCTCCGCAGTCCTGTGCTAAACTTGTCGGAAACGGTTAGGATTATACTAAATGACCCTTCGGAATAATGATTAATGTGTTCGTGACACTTCACGATGAAATTGTTTGAACATTTCGAGGAAGAAAGAGCTAATGTTTTCATTACAGTTTGCACTGTAAAGGCAAATATACTTTAAAAAGAATACCATTTACTCTAGACATAATTATGATTGATCTCTGTACCCCTTCTCTCGCTCTCTCTCTCGCTCTCTCTCTCTCTCTCTCTCTCTCTCTCTCTCTCTCTCTCTCACTCTCTCTTTAAGAAGCCTATTTACTGCTGTTTCGCTCCATATTTTCCTTTTCAAGATTCTTGGAGCCCTATTCTTCCTTGCCATAATCATCATGATGATATATGCTTACTTTCATTTCGTGTATCATAGGGTATCTGTGTGGGGAAAACCAGTCTAACCAAACGATTCATCGAAGGACGATGTGAAGAGGTATACGGCTCCACTATCGGGTAAGTTCCTTTACCCTCCCGACCACGTTCTCTCTCTCTCTCTCTCTCTCTCTCTCTCTCTCTCTCTCTTTCCCTCTCACTCCCTCTCTCTCTTCTCTCTCTTTATCTCTCTCTTTCTTCTTCTTCATCTTCTCTCTCTCTCCTAAATTAGGCTACATTTAATCTACAAATACTGGATATTTTCAAAATATGTATAACGGGCATAAAACCTACAACCTGAGGACACCACAGGCCAACAAAAATATCCCAAACTCTTGATCAAAAAAGGGAAATTCTGCCCGAAAAATGTCTGCTCCACCAGCGAGGGGCGTGGCATCTGGCGCCTGCGGGATCGATGGTCCCCCGAGCAGTGGAGAGCCGCCTACTCATGGTCCGCGGTCTACTGAACTATCTTAATTTATGACAGAAATGAGAGGCCTCTTTAATGAATTTTCCGCACAGGCAGGCGCGTACGCAGGATTTTTTCAAGGGGGGGGGGGGGGTTTAACATTTATAAATCGGTCCGAAAATTTCGCAACGACCCAGCCAGCCGCTGAATAAGCGGGGGGGGGGGGGGGGGGGGGGGGGGGTAAGAGGTCACTTTTTTTTTCTTTTTTTTTGGTCTCGAAATTTGGAAATTTGACATTTTGCTCAGTTGGGGGGGGGGGGTAAGGTCACCTTTTTTAGGTTGGCCGTGGGCATAATTTTTTTTTATACAAAAAAAAAAAAAAAAAAATCAAAAAGGGGGGGGGGGGTTTAAGTTTTTTTAGGGGGGTTTACATACATAAAATTACCACAGGGGGGGGGGGGGTTAACCCCCAAACCCTCCCCCCTGCGTACGCGCCTGCGCACAGGTAAATGCCAAACTTGATTCTGTAATCTGTGAAATCAATGCCTTGAAATCAGACGTAGCTGCCAGCCTGCCACCAAAAGTACCGTTAGAGATGTAGAAATAAGCTTGGCAAACGCTATACGGAAAGGATAAGGGATTTTGAGACGCATGCTTTTCCTAACATGCAGAGTGACCTCCTCAAGCTCAATGAAGAAGTCGAGCAGACGCTCACTCTTCTCTTCTCAGTCTATTTTGTGTGTATAGCGCTTAGAGACTTCGGTGGTAAGCGCTTTATAAGTGACGTTTTTATTATTATTATTATTAGATTGTACCGAATGGTCATACGTTTTATGCTGCGCAAAGATTCAATCAGTTTAATTTTGGCCATCATAAGAAGAGGGTTTAATATTGATGTAGACAGTGACGTACGCAGGATTTTTTCAAGGGGGGGGGGGGGATGTTTTAACATTTTGAAATCGGGCCAAAAATTTCGCAACGACTCAGCCCGCCGCTGAATAAGCGGGGGGGGGGGGGGGGGGAGGGGGTAAGAGGACACTTTAAAAAAAAAATTAAAAAAAAAAAAATTAAAATAAAAAAAATACCAAAGGGGGGGGGGGGGGTGGGGGTTTCCTCCAAAATACACACATAAAAATACCAAAAAAGGGGGGGGGGGGTACGCGCCTGGATGTAGACAAATGCTCATATACTCTTTACGGCTCATTTTATGTATGTTATTACCAAAGACGATGTAATCATACAATGTGGAGCAACAGGGTATGAAACGATGAAACGGTTGGCTCAAGACCGAGGAACTTGGAAAGAAACTTGGAGAGACACTTGATATAGAATTTTGAATGGGTCACTAAACCTGTCATAAACTGACAGATCACTATTGATGATGATTACCAAAGAAGAAAAAAGCCAGTCAGTCATTCAATAGTGTCTGACAGTAAAGTCTAGCATGTAAACGGGTTTCCTTGCATAATTTAAATATTAGGACACTGCTAACGTTTAAATTTTACAGATAGGACATACATGACATATTCATAATTCCTGCAAAGTTCTACAGAATTTGAGGTTGGCTGCAAAGGGGACATAGTACCTTCAACGCACGGGATACCAAAATTGTTATATACATCACACTAACACTCTTTTTCATAACAATAAGATCTTAAAAATGGATGTATTATATTTGTATAATCTCGGTTGTTTAAAAAAAACCTTTAGGAGAAAGAAAAAAAATCAGTAACCAGAAAACCTGTTGCAAATCTTTTTTTTATTAAATGAAGTACACAAGTCCCCACTCGACAATCAGATCAATTTCATCTACCACAGACGAGAACCGTCACTGTTCAAAAAACTTTTATATATACCGGACCACAGCTATGGAAATCGTTGAATGATAACATTTAATCAGCTCCTACGATTTTTTCATTTAAACGTAGACTTAAACAATACCTTCTGGATAGATACTATAATTAAAACGGCAACATGTATAGAGAAAACAGCTTTTGGAACAATAATTAAAACAAATTAAAAGATAAACCTATTAGTAAGATAAGACCAAAACATTGAAAAAGTAATGCCCCCGTCCTTCATGCTTCATCTTCCACTTCCTCTATCTTTCTTCTCTCTTCCTCTCTCCCTCTCTCTCTCTCTTTCTCTCTTCTCTGCTAGAAAGGTTATACTTGTTATTATTTCCATTATCTGTATTTTTTTACATTCACCAATTTCAAAGACAACATTTTTGTTTTGTAGCGAGGGGGGGGGGGGGGGGGGGGGGTGTATGATTACCTAAACATTTGTATACATACATTTTCTAATTATATTACAGAACACTTGTAACTTTTTTTTATTTCCAAGGGGTCTATAAAATACAAGCCATGCTTTTTTGATAGACTCCTCCACTACGTTTTACTTCTGTGCCAATCTTAAATGATTCATTTGAATATTATTGTATAATCCTTTGTCGTATCTTTGGTTAATATAATGATATTGAATTTGTATATATTGCATATTCATTTGATTATGTTATATTATGTGGAAATAAAAAAGAAACTACCTTGAATCTCTCCCCCTCTCTCTTTCTTCTTCTTCCTCTCTCTCTCTTACTCTGATCTCTCCCACTCTGTCTCACTCTCCCCTCTCTCTGTCTCTCCTCTCTCCCCCTCTCTCCCCTCTCTCTCTCTCTTTCTCTCTCCATCTGTATCTCTCCCATCATAGCTTCGCCTTCTTGTCAAGATCTCTCACCTTTCAGAACATCGAATATCGTTTTGCAGTATGGGATACGGCGGGGCATGAAAAGGTAACTATGATTTTTTTCTTGTGAAGATTTATTGAAGAGAAGAGGGATTTTGTTGGTTAGCGATATCGGGAATTTTAGGTGTAAACTCATTTATCTAATACTTTATTGCAATCATCTTCAAATCTGTTTAAGAGACCCTGGAAAATATTTTCTTATCATTTTTTTTTCATCACTATATGAATGAAATTCTGTTTCATAACGCGGTGACCATTATTCTCTAAAGATCTGGCATCATTTTCTATTTAACTTTGGAATGACTTAGAATTAGAAAATATTCTCATCAAACGCGTATATGTGTACCTAATTGTCATAAAATATCTAAGTGGCATAATTTCTTATTGATCCACGGATAGCAGGAATTATTATACTGAGCTGTAAGTCCTGTAATAAATACTATAGACAATCTGCCATTACCAAACAACGTGTTATTTTATGTTCGCTTGATAATACCAGGAAAGAAGAAAACTGGGAATGAATAAACACTTATAAATCGAGTATTTGGTGTCATGTTCGTTACACATCAAAATTAATACATAATTTTATTTCATGTTTTCCTCATCTAAGGTTTATCCTAGCCTATCAGCATATTAACTGAATTTAACTTAACTTAAACTTATCTTAACTTTACCTAACTTAACTTATCCTAACTTAACTTATCTTCACTTAATTTAACTTAACCATTATCATGATTATTTAAACATATTTGTGGCTTACACCCAGTAAATAAGATCGATTGATCGATTTGTATTCAATTCAATTCAATTCAATTCAATTCAATTCATTTGTTTTTCCTCTTTCAATCGTTCATATTTACTATGATCGTACATTTTAACATATTCACATATTTATATACATATAGATCAATTTGCACAATACAATACATTACAAAAATAAACATGAAATTGAAAGGGAAGGAGGGCCAACTAAAACGCAGAGCTTGTAGGGTGTAAGGCCCCCTGTAAAATTTATTATCATGAATTATTATTTTATGAGAAAAAAACAAAAAGCAAACAATAATAACAATAACTGATTCAGTAATACAAAAAGAAATCACTTTTAAACGCAAAACATTGATAAATACATACATGTTTATAAAAAGAAACAATCAAAGTTGCATAAAGTCACACTAAAAATTATATTTGATTGGGGGATGCAATAGCCTAGTAACTATTCAGAAGAAAGCTTGTAAGTCTCCTTTTGAAAATGTGTATCGAATTACACTGTATAATATCATTTGAAAGAGAATTCCACAGTTTTGGACCTGTAAAAACAAATGTCTTTTGTGCAAGAGATGTTCTATTTAATGGTAGATGAAAAGAGCTCGCCTGACAAGTGAGGTAACTATGAATCGAATCATTTCTTACGAACATATCATTAAAAGGCAAAGGTAATTGTTTAGTGTTGAGCTTGTACATTAACTGTCCAAGCTGAAAAATATACAAGTCTTTAATTTTACAAATGTTATTATTCAGAAAAAGATTATTCGTGTGTGCCCGGAAATCTGCATTATTAATAATACGAATCGCTCTTTTTTGTAATATAAAGAGTCTATTAATTTGGGAAGTTGCTGCACTGCCCCAGGCAATAAGTCCGTAATTCAAGTAAAGAAGAATAAGCGTAGAATACAAGGATGGAAAAACAAGTCAGAAAAAATCTTGAAACCAGTGGGACTTGAACCTGCATCTACTGCTTACCGGGCAGCGACTCTACCACTAGCTAAGCAGTAGATGCAGGTTCAAGTCCCGCTGGTTCCAAGATTTGTTCTGACTTATTTTTAATACAGATCGATCAATCGATCTTATTTACTGGGTGTAAGCCACAAATATATTTAAATAATTGAAATTTCTCCCAGAAAGCATTACATATATATAGAAATTATCATGATTATCATCACCTGTTTATTTGTCTCGTAAAGTTTCGTGCCATGGCCCCTCTGGTGTACAGGTCTGCAGCCGCCGCACTCATCGTTTATGACATCACAGACCAGGTAAAAGAATATAGATTTCCTCTTAGGGTGACGCTAAGAGGTATCCCACCGGGGAGGGAAAATGTTGCCCCGACGCTGCATTAAAAATAATTCGATCCTTTCACTCTTTTTCTTCTTCTTCTTCTCCTTCTTCTTCTTCGTTTTCTTGTTATATTTCTTTTGATGGAAAATCGACATTCTTATGCGATGTAAGGGGTAAGGCTATTCAGTGCAAACAAGATACCAACGTAACATCATTGGGGGAGGGACAACCGCCCTAATGAAAAGTAGCAGCAAATGTCAAGGTCGTTTCTTTTTGCTTTCTTTTTATGGAAAAAACACATTTAGAATTCGTTCGATGAGGTTGATTACTGGATCTCAGAGCTAAGGAGTAATGGTCCTGAGGAAATCTTGATTTATGTGATTGGGAACAAAGTAGACCTCGAATCACGCCGTGTTGTCGACCGGGAAGTGGCAGAGAGTTACGCCCAAACCAAAGGAGTGTTTCACTTTCATTCCAGCGCCAAGACTGGCCAGGGTGTCGAAGAAATCTTCTATCATATCTGTAAGTATTTCGAGAAATGCCATTTGCCATTTCTGTATCGCCTATTCTTTGTATTTCCAGACCTATGCCCCGGGCGATTACACGTTGACATTTATCCTAATCGACGGCAAGCTAGCAAACGATTGCATATGCTATTTTCACAACAGTACTCTTGATAACATGTGGCCCAGTTGATCAATAAATGAAATCATTTTACATAATTTTAATCATATTAAATCATAGAGCGCCGTATGGCAGCCGTGCTAAAGCCAGGGTAATAATCGGGAGCGCCAGGAGGGTCAAATCTGACTGACATGAGCGCTGTACAAGAACCCATTATTATTATTATTATTATTATTATTATTATTATTATTATTATTATTATTATTATTATTATCTCGTCTCGTATTGTTCTTTCACATTTTGGGAATTTGGGAAACGACAAGGCAGAGGCGGATTTCCAGAAAATAGGGGAATCGGAGGAAAGATTAGATCTAGTCCATAACCCCAAGGAAGCGTCCCTGAGAGTGACTACCATTTTTCTTTGGGGTGGGAGGGGTTCTGTCCTTTCCTGTATCCGCTTATTTAAGCAAAAGGCAAACAATTGCCTTCTTCTCACCTTTAGATTTGATAAAGGTTCCTAAAAATATAAATTCTTAAAAACTTTTCAGTAAGTTAGTTTTAAAGAAAAAATTATACGTCTATGATGATGAAACATTTGCAAATAAAAGCTCACTGGTATTTGCCCCTTGACATTTTCTTCTTTTAAAATCAGTTATGTTCTTAACCATCCCCTTTCATTTCCTGTACTCCTAAACAGGTCAAGAAGATCTCAAGAAGAGTTCAATAAAAGAAACTGGATGCAAGAATCGTCAGAGTACGATCGATGTCTCAAACTCCACCAATTCCGATGGAAACAACGGCGGTCATCGCGGTCCATGTCGATGTCAGTAACATTTATCACATAATCAAACTAGATCGCAAAGGCTTTCTATAATCAACGTGAAAACAATTTCAGTAGCCTTTTACATCGCCTTTGAAATATGCGAACCTTTTATTTCGACCGAACATGATTTCTATACAGGTAATACAACAGGATATTGAAATTTCCCTTAAACTGATTAATCTCTTTGCAAACAGCTATTGTCAGACTTTATCAAAGCTTTCTGCATGCGTCAAGAAGAAATCTGATGTCATGGCTCAAGATTTACATGGAATTAAAACGAAAAAAACATTGCTTTTATCCATATTTTCTTAAGACTTCTTAAACTGCATTCTGCGAAATTATGCTCTGGCGACAATGATTATTGTTCCGCGCTAAATATTCTTCACTAACCGAATTCTTAATTTCTAACCAGCCTCACCCTAACATTATACGCCAAAAAATACCAGGCGCGTAGCCAGGGGGGCGGTGGGGGCGGTCGCCCCCCCCCCAAAACGCCGGCCAAAAAAAAGAGAGAGAGAGAAAGAGAAGAAAAAAAAGAAAGAGGACGTAGGAAGAAAAAGGGAAAAGGAGTCGAGAACGGTACAATGAATCGTCAAAGCTTCCGCGCTTCGCGCGTAAAGGGGGAAACTGAGTTCAAATTAAGAAATATGATTCGGGAAAGGTACAACGAATCGTCTTCTTTCTCTAATAATTTAATGAAACGTCAAAGCTTCGCGCGAGAGGGGGGGGGGGGAACAGAATTCAGACAAGGATTAAGAGTCGAGAAAGGTACAACGAATCGTCTTCTTTCTCTAATAATTTAATGAAACGTCAAAGCTTCGCGCGAGAGGGGGGGGGGGGGGGGGAACAGAATTCAGACAAGGATTAAGAGTCGAGAAAGGTACAACGAATCGTCTTCTTTCTCTAATAATTTAATGAAACGTCAAAGCTTCGCGTGAGAGAGGGGAGGGACTGAATACAGATAAGGATTAAGAGTCGAGAGAGGTACAACGACTCGGCTTCTTTCTCTAATAATTTAATGAAACGTCAAAGCTTCGCGTGAGAGAGGGGAGGGACTGAATACAGATAAGGATTAAGAGTCGAGAGAGGTACAACGACTCGGCTTCTTTCTCTAATAATTTAATGAAACGTCAAAGCTTCGCGCGAGAGAGGGGAGGGACTGAATTCAGACAAGGATTATCAGTCGAAAAAGGTACAACGAATCGTCTTCTTTCAAAGCTTCTGCGCTTCGCGCGGGAGGGGGGAAACTTCCCCCTCCCTGCACCCACCCCCCTAGGGAGCGCGCTTTGCGCGCTCTTTAAGTGATTCGCACGCTTTGCGTGCTCACTACCGCCCCCCTAAAATGAAATCCTGGCTACGCGCTTGAAAAATACCCGCATCCATTGTTCCCGGAACATAATGTCTTTCAAGATTTCTTGCCAATGAACAGTGCGATGTAAACTTACTTAGAATGGGAAAAATGCCCTATAGTAAATATAAATTGGGGGAGGGTGAATAGGAGGAGGAAGGTGGAAAAGAGAGGGGAGAGAGAGAGAGAGAGAGAGAGAGAGGGGGGGGGGGCAACATTGTCTTTTTTAATTTATTGTTTTTCATTATCATTTATTAGATGGATCGAGGAAGCAGTCAGTCTTCTATATTTAAGGAGATATTTATCATAATATACATAATCAGGATTGTTGCAGTGTATTCAATTTATTGGGTCTTGAAAGGGGTCGAAATTTCGTTAAAATTCTATTAATTTCATTTGACTTAAGCTAGAACATGACGTCATTTAGTTAATGACTGACTTTAAGTCTGTGAATAATGAGTTATGACATTGGGTATCCAGCAAATAAGGTATTGCCCAACGAACTACACGGCCTTTCAAGGTCCTAGAAATGTCAATATCGCAGAGGATACGGGGCTACACTCCTTTCCTACGGCTAGGGAGAATCCCCCACCTTTATGAGAACACATAAATAAGCAGGTGAAAGAGGGCGATGTTCCGTACTCTATATTTTGGAACGCTCTCTCTCTCTCTCTCTCTGTTCATGTTGTTGGAAACATTTCAGATAATGGGCTACAAGCCTTTAAAGGTAAAGACCAGTATTGGAAACGCCCCAATTTCAAGAAATGAAATGGAAGCTCTCATTACCAATCATGTGAAAGAATATGTTTTGATTAATACATGATGATAAAAAAATGTCGGGAAACCGCCTACTAATTCATATATTTGGTAAATTTGTTTCTCTCATGGTCTGTGAGAGATATAGGGTAGTCCCATATACATCTTTCTGTGTATAGTGCTTGTAACTTTATGAAGAATGGGCCAAATTTCTTATTATTTTGATGATTCCAGAACCTTGCAGATACTAGATGCTAGATGATCAACCTTTTCTGATCGATTCCACAACGTTTCTTTCACAATGCAATCGCATGACCATAACTGGTCTTTACCTTTAAAAGTAAAAGATATGGATACTCGCCTCCTTCTTTTTTTGTTGTTGCTTTTATTGCTTGTTGGTATGTTTGTTCTTTGTATCGCCTGTTTTGTAATCATTCAGTGATTCTGAGATGTAGTGGACCATATTGGCCCCCACCATAGTTTTCGGAGAGAGTCCACTGTTTCAGCACATTTCGTAAAATATTTGGTGAACCTATTGTTCATATTTTGCCAGTTTTAAAAGGTAAACATTACTTGGGTGTTCCAGGGAAAATCCACCACCTTACAACCCTTTTCTTTCCCTTTTTAAGTAACCAAATATAGAATGCATGTGGAGCCAGAGGCAAGTTCGGTTGCCCCTCCCTCATCCATCACGTGATTTTTATCAAGCATAATTCTGATTTGTACGTTGTTCATAGCCTCATAAGACCTGTGGTACAGCATAATCTATTCATCTAAATAAGTTGCATGTGCTTTTATAAATTAATTAATAATCAAGATTTCTCATCAAGTATAGTTTGATGTTTGTGATAGTTACACTATCGGATGGTAGATATAGGCATATATACATCCATTAATGATTTCAATTTAAGATGGCATGCTTAACCGAAATCTTTGTACCCTGTCTGTATCAATGATATATCTCTGTCAACGAATATTTTTGACAATGGAGACATGTAAATCCAATAAAAACATATTTATGATATATATTACCAATGATGACATTTTTTTCTTTCGTATTTCATTTTTTAGAAGGCATTATGGTATGGGTTCTTAATTGACAAGAATGAATCCAAAGATGGACTGTGATGTAGATACCGGGCACGATCGGGGGGGGGGGGAAGTAAACAAATGAAAAAGACTCAGAGAGAGAGAGAGAGAGAGAGAAGACGGAGGAGGAGAAGCGAAAGAGAAGCGAGAGGGAATGTGAAGTGGCAAGAAGATGAAAGACCCTTCCACATTGAGCCTTCCCATTTCATCCACCTAATTGTTCATCCTGTGGTTCAGTAGACTTTTTCTTTCCGGTTTGATATTGGTTAAGCCCTTATTCAATGTTAATATCAGCTCCTTTACATGCACATAAATATACGTATATATATATATATATATATATATATAGATATAGGAGTTGGAAGGTTACACTTTATTGGTACGAGTTATACAGACTCCTATATCTACATTTGCTCCTACAGTTGAGCACTGTCAGAAATTGCAGTTTACTAAACTTGCTTATATATTATATATATATATCGAGGGGTCAGTGACACAAGTACGTAAATCCATTTTGGCCATTTTGAGAAAAAGTGGTAATGTGTCACTGAGCACTTGGGCCTTAAGGAGTTAAGTCTATGTTTCACTAGCCATTGACTTTAATGGGGTGTTGGGTGGATTTTAGTCTTGTGTTTCTTGGAAAGCCCACATTTTTCTGAAAATTGTGATATCAAATACTCATTTTAGCAAAATATGGAGTTACGTCTTTGTGTCACTGAACCCTAGATATGTACTTTCTTTCATAAGCTCTAAAGGTCCGCGGTTCGAGTCTCGCCGCGGCACTAATCCTTTGGCAAGACATTGATCTACATTTTTGGCAAGACATTGATCTACATTTTCCACTCTCCATCCAGGTGTAAATGGGTACCTGATCTGCTTGAGCTCTAATTACTTTGGCAGCTCAGCTACAACCAGGGTAATATGTGTAAAGCTCCATGAGCATCAGAGCCTGGCGGATACCGGCGCTATATAAATATCCATATTATTTATTATTAATATGTATTTATTGTTTACAGTTGAGATGCAAATGAACATGTAGCTATAGATATGCAAAAAGAAACCCGAGGTTGCAAGCCAGCATGCATAATCCCAGGCAGTTCCCCCATAGTCAAGCATGGAGTAAAGATGTATGCTTCTCGCTCTCTGCAGGTTAGAGTGGCGCCTTGCCCTAGCCGCACAGGCTACCCGACAATGTAAATAATCTCATCTCATCATCAATTTTTATTATGGCGAAAACTATCCAATGACGAGGGAAACGCCATCAATCTCAACAACAACAATCAACGTGTATTCGTGCATTTTTTTTAGCACTGCCAGAAATAACCTAAAAAGATGGGTACGCGTTCATTCACAGATGGCTAGAACATTTCGGGGGGGGGGGGGGGGTAATTCCCATCCATGATATCTACCTTGAACTTACAGCTGTACCAGCCATATCCTCAACAACTTGCTGGATAGAGTACCGAAGTGCTAACGTCGTATTCGCTCCTCGTCTCGGCTATTGGCTCAGGGACTTCGCATGAATTTCACCGCGATATCATTCAAGCAACAGGCTGGAGCAGGAAAAATTCAATATTTGGCGCTGGTGTGATCACCAGGCACGGAGCCACGGGGGGGGGGGGGGGGCACATGCCCCCAAAAGAATTTCCAGGATCGGTTGAACTTTTTAGACCCCTCCCCAGGACGTCGATCAATTACATGTATATGCCCCCCAAACATCAAACTCTGGCTACGTGCCTGGTGATCACCACGTCATTGTTTAGCACTAAATTGTTTGGAACCAGCTACCTTGACAACTTAGCTAATATGACGTCATACTTCGGTACTCTATTGATCGTAGAGTAAAGGTTGGTTTTGAGTACATAAACAGGTTTACAAATCTGAAGATACATTTAGAACCTTTCAGTAATTTTCGCCTTGTAATTTATACTGCTTGGAAAATAATGTTCATATTTCGACCCATCACTGAGTGCGATCATAAACAGTTCGCAGGATCAATATTTATTTGAGGTTTGTTCCGTTTTCTGAGCAGCTTTAGAAATCCCCCAATTTAATTGGACTTTGACTCCAGCGTCTGAAAGCAAATGCTGTCAGTCTCTGGTCCGATCGTCTACGGAATATTATTGTCGCTAAAAATATGCCACAGAAGTCGATTAAAGTGTGCCTTCTTGGCGTAAGTATATCACACAGACAATCTTTTCGAGAGTGTTTTTGTTGCTATATTTGTCAATGAGCCCTTTGAACAATTTGAATTTGAAGCGCGCCTAATCTTTTTTTGTTTTTTGCATTTCCTTGATATTGATTGTAATTGGAGGAGTGTAATAAAATGAGGTGTTTAGGTATTATCTCAGTCAGGCTTATATATTATGTTATCAACCTCACAACGTGAATTTCCTACGAATAATATTTATGCCTGACTGACGTACGCATGGTACATGTTTGCTTAATCATTGAAAAGCACAAAATGTTATTATACTCGTTTACACCATGACGTTGGTTTGTAAAAACACAACGGTATATAAGACATTTCATGGTCCAACGTATTACCTGCGTTGAAAATATAAATCACATAACATCTTTACGTGCGCATGACTGTGCGAGGTTTGGGTAACAAAAGGGGACTTCCCCATTCCTGCGGGGTAACCCGCAGTCCTGTCCTGAAATGTTACTTAACTATGGCAGGATGTTCATGCCACTAGTTTCTCTAACCGGGGTAATATGATTGCAGGGCCCTCAGGGAGAACAGTATAAAAACTGATGAGGCTACCCTGGGTAAACAAGACATATTATTATTATTATTATTAACCATACCTGGCATTGGTCTCTCGAGGGACGTACAAACCATGGTCACAAATCTACACAATTTTCATTTGTTGGACAAAATATTATCTCAAGATCATAATTGAGAGACCAATGGTGAGAGCAACCAGTGGCATGAATGGCCTGTCATAGTTAAGGCCAACCTAAAGTCGATCTTAGTCTTTGAGGCTGTTCACACCGGCAGAGATAGCGTGGTCTTGCGCGCGCTAGACTCTGCGGTGTGGAAGGTACAACGTCGTTTCGGTCCGCCCAACAGCGAGCCACGGCGAGCCAAAACGGCGTGCCACTGGAGCACCTCTGTGAACACGCCCTTTGTGAAACATCCCCCCCCCCCCTGATCAAGCATGCGTGATTTCTAAAGCGTAACAATGGGATGCGTAACGTTCTACTTGACTTTGAAGTTCCTTGCTCCGAGGCGCTATTTAACTGCGGGGATTTCGGAGGCCAGGCACAATGTCACATTAAAAAAATTAACGGAAAAATTTCAGTGCAAATTATAAACTTTATATGGGGAAAAGTGCATCGAACAATTTGTCAAATTTTGTACTCCGACCTATTTATAATTTGTGTGCCAGAATTGGTAAAAATAAATTAGATCATGACAAAAATTCAATATTTTAGGAATTATTTTCGCATGTTTTAATGTCCCGTTATTTTAATCCACGATTTACAATCTTCACAACTTTAAGCTTGCTAATGCGTGCATTTTGGGTGATTTTATTTTTTTAGCAGTTGAACAAATGTATGAAATAACAAAACTTTGTGTTCGCTAGATCAACTCATTACACATTCAATATTGATGAGAAATCATTGAAAGGAACAGCGAACATTTGCTGAGATACCATTTTCTGATGAAGGATTTCTAAATCCTGATATTTCATGCGCTCTTTTATCTCACCATCTGGTCAACAGTTGCAGATTATAACTTTTCGGCGGCTTGGAGCATTGGGTCAAAGGAGAGCGGCTTGATTCCACTCCTTCTCTATCACCTCCCTGATCTGATATAGTTGGCTACACCTGTCGGGAGCAGCTAAGATTCCACTACGTATTCGTGTGACTTCGTGATGAAATTGTTTGAACATTTCAAAAAAAAAAGGGTTAATCTTTTCATTACAGCTTGCTCTGTAAAAGCAAATCTAATTGTTAATGAATACCATGTAATGTAGACATTATGATCGATCTCTGCACCCCTCCCTCTCTCCCTCTCTCTCTTAAAGACGCCTATAATGCCGTTTCGCTCCACAATTCCCTTTCTCAAGATTCTTGGAGCCCTACACTTCCTTACCACAATCATGATGATGATGTGTGTTTACTTTCATGTCATTTATTATAGACTACCTGGGTAGGGAAAACCAGTATAACCACACGATTCGTCCAGGGAAACTTTGATGAGAAATACGTCAGCACTATCGGGTAAGCTTCTACCCTCTTGACCACTTTCTCAATACAATACACAATGTCACTAATTTATTATTATACAATGAATCGTATTACAATAATTACCTACGGCATGAGCCTGGTCAAACATAGTCTGTTCAACGAGAATTTCGTTGTTGTACATGTCTGTACCAAATGCCGCTTTAAACATTGGCTGAATGGCCAATACGTTTTAAAGCATAACCTTTATTCTCAATAAGGTTTTTTCTTGGCTAATTTATTGAAATTATAGTAATGTCTTTATGAAACTAGTTAGAAGGAAGTAAGTCTAGAACAAAAATATGAATAGCAAAGTCCGACTCGTACCATTCGGGATATAAAAAAATGTGAGACGTTTCTCTTGAGTCTGAGGCTAACAAATATCATAGGGGTTTCACAAGCTTGTTATAATGTATACAGTCATTTTTAGTTTCACAACTATCAGAACAATGTACCTGTTACATCTTTCTTTTCAAGGACAAGACTATAATTTTTTTGCAAAAATCTTTAATTATGAATACAATACGCTGTATTTTCTTCCTAAGCATATGAATTAGTCTAGTCCTTACTGAAACAGACATTCGCTAATTAGCTATTTTTTGGTAGTTCGCATGTTGTTTTGGTCATAAAACTTTTCTGACTTACTCTCCCTTCCCCTCTCTCTCCTTCTGTCTCTTTTACTCTCTATTTCATATTTTCTCGATATATATATTTCTTCTCTCTCTCTCTCTTACTCTGATCTCTCTCTCTCTCTGCGTCTCACTCTCATCCCTCTTTCTCTCTCTCTCCTCTTTTCAACTTCCTCTTCCTCCCATCTCGTCATCTCTCTCTCTCTCCCTCTCTCTCTCTCTCTCTCTCTCTCTCTCCCTCTCCCATTATAGCGGCGCCTTCTTGTCAAGATCACTCTACTTTCAGAACATCGAATATAGTTTTGCATTATGGGATACGGCGGGGCAAGAAAGGGTAACTATGATTTTCTCTTGAAGATTTATTGAGGAGAAGAAGGATTTTGTTTGTCCGCTTTATCGGAAATCATAGGTGTAAAATCATCTGATTTTCATATCATGTTTTTCGTTGTTCACTAAATAAATGACATTCTGTTCCATAACAGCAAACAACAAAGAAATCGTCCCTCTTTCATAATGGGGCGACCATTATTCTCTAAATATCTGGCATCATATCTATTTAAATTTGTAATTATTTAAGAATTAGAATTAATATATGTGTTGGTGGCTATTTAACCTGACTGCTAAGAAAGCATAAACGCCTGTTGGTAAGCTACAGTTCCACTCCGAGGGACCTGGTAATGAGGATTAATGCCTTACCAAAGGGCACTGTCGCAACGACTTTGTTTCGAACCCGGTTCACCGGATTACGGGACCACTGCTCTATACCAACTGAGTATCGCGCTTTCGTATCAATAGGCAGCCATTTTGATGACAAACGAGTATAACGTGTATCTAAATGTCATATCTACATGACATAATTCTTATTGATTCACGAATAGCAGGAAATATAATAGTGAGCTAAAATGAAGACTATTGGCAATTTGCCATTACCAACAACGTGTTATTTTATGTTAACTTGATAAAACACAGGAAAGAAGAAGACAATTGTAAGTCGAGTATTTGGTCATTTGGTGTCATGTTCATTACACATAAAAATTTCATACAAATTTTACTTCATGTTTTGTCTCATCTAACTTAAAGTATAGGCTATTAGCGTAATTGAATTGAATTTAACTTACCATAACTTAAAATGATTCAACCTAACTTAACCTATCTTCACTTAATTTCACTTAGGCTAACCATTATTTTCATTTCAATTCAATTATTTCCACAATAACAGTAAATGAAAGTTACAAAGCTTACAAAGTCATTCCAATTGAAATATTAACAAACGAAAAATATACATAATGTGGTACTTGCAATGCAGTAAAAGTATACAATTGAGACTAATTGCTTGCTGTATTGCGGAGGAAACCTAGGAAAGCATGGCTTGTAATTTAGGTTCCCTGACATAAAATATCATAGTAACATAAAGTAGAAAATGCAAGGAAAAGAAAAGACGGGGAAAACTGGACAATACAAAACAAGAAAAATTGCATTCTGCAGCTATATCATGCACTATAAGCATCATGATTATCATCACCTGTTTATTTGTCTCGTACAGTTTCGTTCAATGGCCCCTCTGACGTACAGGTCTGCAGCCGCCGCACTCATCGTTTATGACATCACAAAGCAGGTAAAGGAATATAGATTTTTCTCTTAGGGTGACTGAAGCTAAGTGGTATCCCACCGGGGAGGGAATATGTTGCTGATAAATACAAAAATGTTTAGATCCTTTTACTCTTTTTTTTCCTCTTCACCTTCTTCTTCGTGGATTTTTTTCTTCAATTTCTTTTGATGAAAAATCGGCATTCTTGTGCGGTTGCGGGAGTAAGACTTTTTAATGCAAACACTGCATAAATACCAACGCAATATCGCATTCGGGGAGGGGCAACTGCCCAAATAAAAATAGCAGCAAATGTAAACAGATGTTTTTTTTTCCTCTTAAAAATAGGATTCCTTCGAAGATGTTGATTCCTGGATCTCAGAGCTGAGGAGCATGGGTCCTGAGGAAATCTTGATTTACGTGATTGGGAACAAAGTAGACCTCGAATCACGCCGTGTTGTCGACCGGGAAGTAGCAGAGAGATACGCCCAAACCAAAGGGGTGTTTCACTTTCATTCCAGCGCCAAGACTGGTCAGGGTATCGAAGATATCTTCTATCATATCTGTAAGTATTTCGAGAACATTTATATGCCATTTCTGTATCGCCTATTCTTTGTATTTCTAGACTAATGCTACGTTTACACTCAGTCAGCCGGTGAATAAGCGGGGGGGGGGGGGTGAGATCACTTTTTTTGTTTTTTCACCTAATTCGTGAGAATTAAAAAAAAAAAAAAAAATTATATTGACCCGTCAGCCCCCCCCCCGTGGATCCGCGCCTGCAGAGGATCCAGGCGGCGTCAAAGGGGGGGGGGGGGTAGCCAAATCTTAATACAAAATTTAGTGCCGACTTAGCCGGCCGGCGAATAAGCGGGGGGGGGGGCACTTTTGTTTTTTGTTTTATAAAGGTTAACTTTACGTTATCATCCTATTTTTTTTTTATCGTTTTGGGGGGCTGGGGGGGTGTTAGGGTTAGGGTTAGTGTTAGGGTTAAATCAAGACCTCTTTAAAACAAAAAAGCCCCAATCTGTGCCGCAGAAAAAAAATGACGCTTCCCGGCGGCCACGGCAATCACGTTTCAGGCCACCGTGGACATAACGGGATGGACGTGAGACAACGCGGGGGACGAAATGAGCAAACGTGCATGACAGGCCGTGATCGCCGTTGATGCCGGGCCAGATTTTTAAACTGTCAAAAGAATTGCCACGGCAGTCACGGTGTGGATTAGAAACCTGGTAGGCCGTTGTAAAACTGGATGAACGCAATGAAACGTGACAGTAAGTAATAGGCCGTAACAAAACTTTTCACGGTCCTAACAAGTTTTGTCACGCTCTGCATCGCTAGGTGCGCGTTTAGTCACGGTTGCTTCACGGTTGCTGCGCAGTTTGTCCCGTTTTGCCACGTTTTGCCACGGTTCTCACGGCAAGCTAGGATGTATGGTAGCCGTTTCGTCGCGTTCAATCACGGCGCGTTCCGGCGTGTGACGGTTTACGCTACATAGCGTTGCGTTCTATTATGTTCTGACATGGCGAGCGCGGTCTGGAGATTTAGAGATTTGGGTATCGGACATGTTACCCACTCCACAAACTTCATGATCCATATGCAACGATACTAGGCATCCACCAAGGCGAGGAGAGGGATACTGAAAAAAGAACCTTGTAGTTGTTGTACAAGGAGCCTGTGTTGGGTGGCTTGCAGATGACAATAATGCTTCCCGTCAAGAGCTCCCACCGCATGAGGCACATTCCACTTGTTTTCAAACTCATGGGCAAGGGCTCTCCACTCATCGGGCATCATAAGAACGGCTAACACTTCGTCCGTGTAGGCTTCCTCGATGGCAATGCACACTTCTGGCACCATATGGCAGATGTAGCGGAACGCATAGGAGAGTGACGAGGAATTGTACCCACTGCCCAGATGTCTCAGAGTCACTGACACCTTTAGTCCAGGTGGTAGTGCTGAGCGGAATTTCGTGTCTTGTCTCTCGATGGCTGGTGTTACTCTTTCCAGGATCTTATCGAAGAGCTCTGGAGGCATCCTCAGATAGTTCTGGAAGGCGTTGACATCTTCGGTGCGGAGCTCTCTGGTAAGAAATGTTGAGTAGTGGCCCAGCTGCTGCCTTCTGTCTTCCGATAGCCATTTGAGCACTCACGTGGATCTTGGCCTTCTCATCCGCCTTCTTCGCCTTCTTACTGCCTGCTGAACTCTGGCCCTCCCTCTTTGCAATTGCTGCCGGCATTCTTCTTGCTGACGCAAAGACTAGATGTTTGCACCCAGCAAACATGCAAACACAAAATCTTCTTCATCTAGGGCTTTCATGATGTTGTCGCGTACAATGATTGCTATTGCTTGGTAGGCCTTTTTACACCGTGGGCACAAACGTGCTCCAAAACTGTCCGGCGTCCACGTTTCATTCGTAGAAAGCCTGTCAGAACGTGAACCACTCGGCAGAACTTGATCAGAACGTGTTAAACGAGAGGGACCCCATCAGAACTTGACGGGCCGGGAGGGAACGTACTGGCATCCGTGGATACTGTCACAGATACTGTGATAGACCGTGAAAAAACTTGACAAGACCTAACAAAACTTGTCTACAAATTAAAAAAATGGCCAAAATCCCACGGCGCACTACGTTTCGGGCAAACGGGGCTGCCGTGGCCGCCGGGAACATAGTGTAAACGTACATGTAGCATTATACCCCGAGCGATTACACGTTGAAACTTATCCGAATCGACGGCAAGCTAGCAAACGATTGCATGTTATTTTCACAACAGTACTCTTGATAACATGGGGCCCAGTTGATCAATAAATTACAATATTTTACATAATTTTAATCACTATGATTTCGTCTCGTATTGCTCTTTCACATGAAGCAAATTTGGGAAACGACAAGGCAGAGGTGGATTTCCCAAAAATAGGGGAATCGGAGGAAAGATTAGATCTAGTCCATAACCCCAAGGAAGCGTCCCTGAGAGTGACTACCATTTTTCTTTGGAGTGGTAGGGGTTATGTCCTTTCCTGTATCCGCTTATTTAAGCAAAAGGCAAAACATTGCCTTCTTCTCACCCTTAGATTTGATTAAGGTTCCTAAAAATATTAGTTCTTAAGAAATTGTCAGTAAGTTAGTTTTAAAGAAAAAATATACGTCTATAATAACGAAACATTTGCAAATAAGAGCTCAATGGTATTTTCCCCTTGACATTTTCTTCTTTTAAAATCAGTTATGTTCTTAACTATCTCATTTCATCTCCTGTACTCCTAACAGGTCAAGAAGAGCTCAAGAAGAGTTCAATAAAAGAAACTGGATGCAAGAATCGTCAGAGTACGGTCGATGTCTCTAACTCTACCAATTCCGATGGAAACAACGGCGGTCATCGCGGTCGATGTCGATGTCAGATCACCTAATCAAACTAGATCGCAAAGGCTTTCTAAAATCAACGTGAAAACAAATTCAGTAGCCTTTTACATCGCCTTTGAAATATGCGAACCTTTTATTTCGACCATACATGATTTCTACAGTGTATACAGGCAATACAACAGGATATTGAAATTTCCCTTGAGCTGATTAATCTCTTTGCGAAAGCTATTATCAGAGTTATCAAAGCTCTTTGCATGCGTCAAGAAATAATCTGATGTCATGGCTTAAGATTTACATGAAATTAAAACGAACAAAACATTGCTATTATCCATATTTTCTTAAGACTTCTTAAACTGCATTCTGCGAAATTATGCTCTGGCGACAATGATTATTGTTCCGCGCTAAATATTCTTCACTAACCGAATTCTTAATTTCTAACCAGCCTCACCCTAACATTATACGTCAACAAATTCCCGCATCCATCGCTCCCGGAACATAATATCTTTCAAAATTCCTTGCCAATGAACATTGTGATGTAAACTTACTTAGAATGGGAAAAATGCCCTGAAGTAAATATAAATTGGGAGAGGGTGAATAGGAGGAGGAAGGTGGAAGAGAGAGGGGGAGAGAGAGGGAGAGAGCGGGGGGGGGGGCAACATTGTCTTTTTTTCTTCTTGTTTTTCATTATCATTTATGAGATGGATCGAGGAAGCAGTCAGTATTCTATATTTAAGGAGATATTTATCATAATATACATAATCAGGACTGTGGTACTGAAATAAAAGTTGCAGTGTATTCAATTTATTGGGTCCTGAAAGGGGTCAAAATTTCGTTAAAAATTCTATTAAAAAATTTCATTTGACTTAAGCTAGAACATGACGTCATTTAGTTAATGACTGACTTTAAGTCTGTGAATAATGAGTTATGATATTGGGTATCCATCAAATAAGGTATTGCCCAACGAACTACATGGCCTTTCAAGGTCCTAGAAATGTCAATATCGCAGAGGATACGGGGCTACACTCCTTTCCTACGGCTAGGGAGAATCCCCCACCTTTATGAGAACACATAAATAAGCAGGTGAAAGAGGGCGATGTTCCGTACTCTATATTTTGGAACGCTCTCTCTCTCTCTCTCTGTTCATGTTGTTGGAAACATTTCAGATAATGGGCTACAAGCCTTTAAAGGTAAAGACCAGTATTGGAAACGCCCCAATTTCAAAAAATGAAATGGAAGCTCTCATTACCAATCATGTGAAAGAATATGTTTTGATTAATACATGATGATAAAAAAAATGTCGGGATACCGCCTACTAATTCATATATTTGGTAAATTTGTTTCTCTCATGGTCTGTGAGAGATATAGGGTAGTCCCATATACATCTTTCTGTGTATAGTGCTTGTAACTTTATGTAGAATGGGCCAAATTTCTTATTATTTTGATGATTCCAGAACCTTGCAGATACTAGATGCTACACCCACAACAAAAAGTGAGTCACCCTTACTCAAATTGATGAGTCACTGGTTTGTCCGTACAGCGAAACACTTGAAGGATCATGTGAGTCACTATGACTCGATACAAATGAGTCTTATTTATCTAAGAGACTCATTTGTATCGAGTCATAGTGACTCACATGATCCTTCAAGTGTTTCGCTGTACGAACAAACCAGTGACTCATCAATTTGAGTAAGGGTGACTCACTTTTTGTTGTGGGTGCATCATGACATAGACCCCCCTACTCCCTAGGCCTATCACACACATACCATACCATGCCAGAGTCACTGTCCACATTTGCAATGGAAAATATATCCTAAAATATCACATTTTAGCGATGTAATCGGTGGTCCCGCTACCCGAATCTGAAAAATCTACTTTGTACGCACTAAATTAAGCCTTAACTTGAGATTTATTTGTCACCCATACTGTCACGAAACAATCTTGAATTAATTCGTTTTACATCAAATAACAAGGATCTAGGAGTGTCGATGTATAAAACAATGATGCAAGATCATGCATGTTTTCATTCGACACGGCTTCGTGCGATACAGTAGAATCTATACACTATGAACATGACTGACAATGAGAGCGGACAAAATATACAGTTCCTCAGGTAGACAAAGGAACATCCCTTCACAGCTATTATGTAAAAAGGTGAATATGCATGTGACACCTGTTCTACACATTTTTACAGCAGTAAGGGATGTTCCTTTGTCTACCTGAGGAACTGTATATTTTGTCCGCTCTCATTGTCAGTCATTTTCATAGTGATAGTTAAGTTACACACAGCCTCATCAACTCGAGTGCGGATATCGTAAAATGAACGCATGCATCATTTGTATAATAATCAGAAGATTCAGCCCACGAATCCAGTCATAAAAATCATCGTTTAAAACCATATGAATAATTATGCGTACCAATTTTTCACTAGCTGCAGTCAAAACTCTTCTGAATCCAAGATATAAGATGGCGACGTCGCGTCGTCGATCGGGAATTCAAATATGGCTCGAGAATGCGCATTTTGGATGACGTCACGAAAGCATGCGCGCGCATGCATACAGCCTCACTTTCAAGTTGACTCACTTTTTTCTTCTAAAATGCTCTTATGTCGATCTTGACTCATTTTTTACGACCATGTGAGTCAGTCGAAGCATTTTGCAAATGCGTCAGCTCATGATTGACACACTGGTGAAATATAAATGAGACAATAGAGACTCATTGGTTGTTACTAATGAGTCAATTTACACCTGACTCACGAAAATTATGCTTAAATGTGTCAAATGACTCACTTTTTGTTGTGGGTATAGTTTGATGTTTGTGATAGTTTCACTATCGGATGGTAGATATAGGCCTATATACATCCATTAATGATTTCAATGTAAGATGGCATGCTTAACCGAAATCTTTGTACCCTGTCTGTATCAATGATATATCTCTGTCGACGAATATTTTTGACAATGGAGACATGTAAATCCAATAAAAACATATTTATGATATTACCAATGATGACATTTTTTATTTCGTATTTCATTTTTTAGAAGGCATTATGGTATGGGTTCTTAATTGACAAGAATGAATCCAAAGATGGACTGTGATGTAGATACCGGGCACGATCGGGGGGGGGGGGGAAGTAAACAAATTAAAAAGACTCAGAGAGAGAGAGAGAGAGAGAAAAAAAGAGAGGAGACGGAGGAGGAGAAGCGAAAGAGAAGCGAGAGGGAATGTGAAGTGGCAAGAAGATGAAAGGCCCTTCCACATTGAGCCTTCCCATTTCATCCACCTAATTGTTCATCCTGTGGTACAGTAGACTTTTTCTTTCCGGTTTGATATTGGTTAAGCCCTTATTCAATGTTAATATCAGCTCCTTTACATGCACATAAATATACGTATATATATATATATATATATATATATATATATATATAGGAGTTGGAAGGTTACACTTTATTGGTACGAGTTATACAGACTCCTATATCTACATTTGCTCCTACAGTTGAGCACTGTCAGAAACTGCAGTTTTACTAAACTTGCTTATATATATATATATATATATATATATCGAGGGGTCAGTGACACAAGGACGTAAATCCATTTTGGCCATTTTGAGAAAAAGTGGTAATGTGTCACTGAGCACTTGGGCCTTAAGGAGTTAAGTCTATGTTTCACTAGCCATTGACTTTAATGGGGTGTTGGGTGGATTTTAGTCTTTGTGTTTCTTGGAAAGCCCACATTTTTCTGAAAATTGTGATATCAAATACTCATTTTGGCAAAATATGGAGTTACGTCTTTGTGTCACTAAACCCTAGATATGTACTTTCTTTCATAAGCTCTAAAGGTCCGCGGTTCGAGTCTCGCCGCGGCACTAATCCTTTGGCAAGACATTGATCTACATTTTCCACTCTCCATCCAGGTGCAAATGGGTACCTGATCTGCTTGAGCTCTAATTACTTTGGCAGCTCAGCTACAACCAGGGTAATATGTGTAAAGCTCCATGAGCATCAGAGCCTGGCGGATACCGGCGCTATATAAATATCCATTTTTTAATTATTATTATTTATTTATTTGTTACAGTTGAGATGCAAATGAATGTGCAAAAAGAAACCATGAGGTTGCAAGCATGCATAATCCCATGGGACCCAGGCAGTTTCCCCACAGCCAAGCATGGAGTATGTTTCTCGCTCTCTGCAGGTTAGAGCCACGCTTTGCCTTAGTCGCACAGACCACCCGACAATATAAATAATCTCATCTTATCATAAACGTGTATCCCTGCATTTTTTTAAGCATTGCCAGAAATATATCTTAAAAAAGATGGGTACGCTTTCATTCACAGATGGCTAGAAAGTTTCTGGTGGGGGGGGGGGGGGGAGGGGTAATTCGCCTTTACCCATCCATGATAACTGCTTTAAACTTTGTTAGTAGCATTATCGCCCATATCCTCAACGTCTTGCTGAATAGAGTACCGAGGTGCTAACGTCGTATTTGCTCCTCGTCTCGGCTATTGGTTCCTATAACAACAGAGCCTTCGCATGAACACCTTTAAATACATGTTCAAACAATCTTGCATTATCAATTCCCAATGAGGTAAAATGATAAAAGGAATTTTGTTTAGTGTATGTTTTCTTAGCAAATTGAATGTAGGACGATATAATGCTTTTCAAACTTAAAGAGTGAATTCATATATTGTATTATCAAATATAAATACATTTGTATTCTAATGTTTTTTAAGAATGTACATTCAATTGCTATACTAGATTACATGCAATAATTATTCATATTATCCAGTATCCTGTATTATATTTTGTTGTTGTAAATATGTATATAACAATTGAACTCTCAAAGTATATGTTGCCTTTTTTCAAGGTCTAGGCTAATACTTACCGAAATATGCTAAAAGTTACTTTCATCGGATTCAAAAACTAATTACTGTCTATGCTATAATGTTAAATTAAAATATTATAATTATGCAACAAAGTTTTCTTGAACGAAAAGCAAAGCAAAACAAAACAAACAAACCATTATTTTATTATGAGGATACCAAATTCTTTGTATATATGTTTATACATGTTTTATCTTATTGTTTATTGCTAATGTGACTTTATGTTTAAGATGTTGTTATTAATATTATTATCATATATATATTTGTTAAACTATAATGTACCTCATTATGTTTAAAAGTGCCTCATGGGAGACCACCATTATCGGTGATAATGGGTCACCATGTATAAATAAATAAATACATTTCACCGCGATATCATTCAAGCAACGGGCTGGAGCCAGGGGCGTCTCCAAAATGGAGGGGGGTGTGGCGGTGTGACACCCCCACCTGTCAGGATATTGTCGGTAAAATTGCGCTGCCGTCGGGAAAAAAGAGAAAAAAGGGGAGGGAAAAAAAGAGAGGAAAGGGAAAAAAAGAAAGGAAAAGAAAAGAAAGAAAGGAAAAGAAAGGAAAGAAAAGAGAAAAAAGAAAAAGAGGGAGGAGAGGAAAGAAATGAAAAGAAAGAGAAGAAAAAATGGGGGAAAAGGGAGAAAAAAGAGAAGAGGGAAACAAAAGAAACGGGGGATGAAAGAGCGAGGAGAGAGAGGGGAGGTAAGAGCCTGAGAGAGAGGGTTGTTGGGTTGAGTCGTCTCCTAAAAGGGTGTAAGAAAGACACAGGTAAATATGTTGCTGTGTCGGTATTCTTGCTCGATCCTCGCGCTATATAAATTTATTATTATTATTTTTTATATTACTATTATTATTACTATATCAATGCAGAAGTTTGAATTCGGTGAGATGTATTGTCGGTCGGCCGAAAAGTTTTTTTCCCTACGAACTGTGAGTTTTTATCCGCTGTGACGACTTCGAAAGCGACAACAACTACAATACTTGTATTTTCTCGAAGTTTCACTTTCCTATAATATCAGCTAAAGAAATCGGATGTTTACAATTTTCGGGGAAACTAAATTCAAACAAGGAATAAGAGTCAACAATGGTACGACGAATTGTTCCTTTTTCTATATTTTGATGAAACGCCCAAAATTCCGCGCTTCGCTCGTGAGGGGAAAACTTCATTTAGTTGAGTCGAGAAGGGTACAACGAATCGTCTTCTTCCTCTAATAATTTAAAGAAACGTCTAAGCTTCCGCGATTCGCGCGGTAGGGGGAAAACTGACATCAGACTGGGTTTAAGAGTCGAAAACGTTACAACGAATCGTCTGCTTTCTCTAATTATTTAAGGAAACGTCAAAGATTCCGCGTTTCGCGCTAAAGGGGGAAACTGAATTCAGACAATTAGGGTTTATTAAGAGTCGAAATCGGTACAACGAATCGCCTTCTTTCTCTAATAATTTAAAGAAATGTCAAAACTCCGCGCTTCGCGCGTAAGAGGGAAACTTCATTCAGACAAGGATTAAGAGTCGAGCACGGTTCAACGAATCGTCTTCTTTCTCTAACAATTTAATGAAACGCCAAAACTTCCGCGCTTCGCGCGGGAGGGGGAGAACTGAATTCAGATAAGGATTATTAAGATTCTAGAACACTACAACGAATCGTCTGCTTTTCTCATAATTTAATGAAACGTCTAAGCTTCCGCGCTTCGCGCGGAAGGGGGAAAATTCAGACAAGGATTTAAAGTCGAGCACGGTTCAACAAATCGTCTACTTTCTCTAATATTTAATGAAACGCCAAAACGTCCGCGCTTTGCGCGAGAGGGGGAGGGGGGGGGGGGGACTGAATTCAGATAAGGATTAAGAGTCGAGAACAGTACAACAAATCGTCTGCTTTTTCTCATAATTTAATGAAACGTCAAAGCTTCCGAGCTTCGCGCGGGAGGGGAGAGAACTGAATTCAAATAAGGATTAAGAGTCGAGAACAGTACACCGAATCGTCTGCTTTTTCTCATAATTTAATGAAACGCCAAAGCTTCCGCTCTCCGCGCGGAAGGGGGAGAAACTGAATTCAGACAAGGATAAAGAGTCGAGCACGGTTTAACGAATCGTCTACTTTCTCTAATAATTCAATAAGACGCCAAAACTTCCGCCCTAAGCGTTGGAGAGGGAGGACTGAATTCAGATAAGGATTATTAAGATTCTAGAACACTACAACGAATCGTCTGCCTGTCTCATAATTTAATGACACGTCAAAGCTTTTGCGCTTCAGGCGGGAGGGGAAAACTGAATTCAGACAAGGATTTAAAGTCGAGCACGGTACAGCAAATCGTCTTCTTTAGTAATAATTTAATGACACGTCAAAGCTTTTGCGCTTCAGGCGGGAGGGGGAAACTTCATTCAGACAAGGATTAACAGTCGAGAACGGTACAATAAATCGTCTTCTTTTCCTAAAAATTTAAGGAAACGTCTAAGCTTCCGCGCTTCGCGCGGGAGGCCTATCACTCACATCCCCGTAATGAGCGCGGTTCACGCGCTCTTTAAGTGTTTCGCTTGCTCATTACCGCCCCTTCCTAATATAAGATCGTAGCTCCGCGCCTGCATTAAAATATATATCTATGATGCTAATTAAGTTTACGAAATAATTCGTATATTTATGTCGTCGAGGAAAATGACCATTTGCGCATACGCAAGTACTATATAGTCCGTAGGAAACACAATTTAGCCTTCGTCCCCGGGTTTATAGAGTTAAATTTATAGACATTGCACATTTAATTTCGTCGGTTATCGTTGGCCTCTACACCCCCCCCCCCCTCCCCACTGAAAAAAGGTCTAGCGACGCCCCTGGCTGGAGCAGGACAAAATGTTTGGCGTTGGTGTGATCACCACGCCATTGTTTAGCACAAAATTGTTTGGAACCAGCTACCTTGACAACTTGCCTAATATGACGTCACACCTTGGTACTTTATTGGTCGCAGAGTAAAGGTTGGTTTTGAATACATAAACAGGCTTATAAATCTGAAGATACATTTGGAAGCTTTCGGTAACTTTTGCCTTGTAATTTATACTGCTTGAAAAAAATTCTTCATATTTTGACCCTACCACTGAGTGCGATCATTATAGTTCGCAAGATCAATATTTATTTGTGGTTTCCGTTTTTCGTGCAGCTTTAGAAATCCCACAATCTAGTCTTTGACTTTAGCGTCTGAAAGAAATTACTGTCAGTTTCTGGTTCTATCGCCCACGGAATTATTGCCGAGAATATGGCACAGAAGGACGTTAAGGTGTGCTTTCTTGGCGTAAGTATATCATACCAACAATCTTTTCGAGAGTGTTTTAGTTGCTATATTTGTCAATGAGCCCTGTGATCAGTAGGGATTAAAAGCGCGCTTAATCATTTTCTTTTGCATTTCCTTGATATTGATTGTAATTGGAAGAGTGTAATAAAATGGAGTATTTTTCTCAGTCAGGCAAACAGATTCACTTATCAAAATCACAACGTGAATTTCCTGCGATTAATAGTAATTAATGCCTCATGTACGCATGACATTGTTTGCTTAATTATTGAAAAGCACAAAATGATTTTACTCTCATTTACTCTTGTAATGTGGGTTTGTAAAACACAACCGACATATAAAACATTTCTTGCATTGATGTTACGTGCGCATGTCTGTGCGAGGTTTGGGTAACAAAAGGGGACTTCCCCATTCCGGCGGAGTCTCCGCAGTCCTGTGCTAAACTTGTCGGAAACGGTTAGGATTATACTAAATCTCCCTATTATTATGACCCTTCGGAATAATGATTAATGTATTCGTGAGACTTCACGATGAAATTGTTTGAACATTTCGAGGAAGAAAGAGCTAATGTATTCATTATACAGCTTGCACTGTAAAGGCAAATATACTTTTGAAAGAATACCATTTACTTTAGACATAATTATGAGTGATCTCTGCACCCTCTCTCTCTCTCTCTCTCTCTCTCTCTCTCTCTCTCTCTCTCTCCTCTCTCCCTCCCCCTCTCTCTCTCTCTCTCCCCCTCTCTCTCTTTAAGAAGCCTATTTACTGCTGTTTCGCTCCATATTTTCCTTTTCAAGATTCTTGGAGCCCTATTCTTCCTTGCCATAATCATCATAATTATATATGTTTACTTTCATTTCGTGTATCCATAGGGTGTCTTTGTGGGGAAAACCAGTATAACCAAACGATTCGTCGAAGGAAAGTGTGAAGAGTACGTCCCCACTATCGGGTAAGTTGCTTTACCCTCCCGACCACGTTCTCTATCCCTCTCCCCTTCCTCTCTGTATCTCTCTCTACCCCTCCCCCTTCTCCCCCCCCCTCTCTCTCTCTCTACCCCCTCTCTCTCACACTCTCTCTCTCTCTCTCCCTCTCCCCTTGCACTCTCCCCTCTCTCTCTCTCCCTCTCCCTCTCACTTTCTCTGCCTCATCCAGGGTCCTCTTCCCGTTTTTTCTTTTTCCACCTTGATCTCTTATGTTCTTCCCCTAGGATCCCCCCCTCTCTCTCTCTCCCTCTGTCCCTCGCTCTCCTCTCACCTTTATCTCTTAAATCTTATTCCACAATACACAATATCGCCAAATGATTACCATACAATGTATCATATTTCATTAATTTCCTTAGGCAGGATCTTGGTCAAAACATTGGTTGGAATGGCCAATACGTTTTTTCTTGTATTATGTTTTCCTTGGCTTTATGAAAATTATAGTTTCATGTATGTCTCTATCTGGCGCGCCGGAAGCTGTTTGGGATTGGGGGGGGGGGGAGCAAACGTTCCAGGGGCTCACCTTTCAAGGGCAGTGGCGTAATGGGCAAAAACGTTTGGGGCAGAAGAATAATCTGCAACACCACCATTCTTATAAATATAAGAGTGGTGGTGATGCAGAGCGTAGCAAGAGAAGTGAGTGGAGCATAAATTGGCGTAGGGTCCAAGGGCTTTGCCCCGGCGGGGGGGGGGGGGGGGCGGAGCCTCCGTAAGGTCAGGGGTTTTAGGCATTTAATTATGACACTAGCAGGTTACTAATTGGCATGGGGTCCAGGGGGCTGAGCCCAATAAAGCTCAAGGGTTTTAGGCATTAAATTATGGTCAGGTGAGCATCTAGGGGCCCGCCTTAGGGCCCTTGGTGGGGTCCAGGAAACCGGACCCTCGGTAGCTCAGGGGTTTTAGGTATCTAATTACGGTCATATGAACATCCAGGGGCCCACCTTAGGGTCCATGGTGAGGTCCAGGGGCAGAGCCCCCCTATTGTGACACTGGCAAGTCACTATTCTTTCTTTCTTTCTCTCTTTTTCTCTTTAACATACTTTTTCAAAAAAAGTAAGGCTTAAGCCCCTCAAGCCCCGCCGTTCTGGTATGAAAGCTTTTAAATAGGTATATTTTTGCCTGACTGTAAATTTAGGAATTTGTGATTTTCCAACAAAAGCATAAACAAAGCATAGTTTACACAAAAAAAAGGTTGAGAACAAATTCCTAAAAATCATGTCATTTCGGCAATATTTGTTAATTACTGGAGGTACGAATTAGAAATAAACCACGTTTGATTTTATTTTGGGGGGCAAGCTCCCCCCCCCCCTCCCCCACCATCAGTACGCCACTGTTCAGTGGCTCATGTTTTCTCACCCCTATATTAAATATAAAAAAACACACGCTTTCCCATCTTCACACAATTTGTCCACGATGTGCGCGTATTATCAAATCCTCATACTCGTACCACTCTTAATATAAAAAGATGCGAGTCGTTTCTCTCGAGTCTGAGGCAAACATTTTAAAACGAATATCATACGAGTGTTCAAACATTCAAATGTTCATAAGCTTTTAATATTAATAATAATAATAGTGGGTTCTAGTATAACGTTCATGTATGTCAGTTTTGACACTCCTGGTGCTACCGATTGTAAACGACAAGTTTTGATTTCATGATATGCAGAACAATGCACCCTTTATATCTTTCTTTTAGAGAACAAGCCTGTCATTTCGGATGTTTGCCCTCTAAAAGGCCCACTGCACTACTTGTAGCTACTTGCGCCCTCTATATAACAAACCATGCCTAATCGGTGACCATTTGTCCCCATGATCCTCTTTTTCTAATGTTAACTGAGAGCTGAGTTGATGAGATAACCACCTGACCAGTGACCTTGCAGGGCAGTCTAATCCCTCCTGTTAACTATGGCAGATACGCTTTAAACCTTCAATTCTGTTTAAATGTGCATAGATCTGTATTCATGAATGGACTGTATTTTCTTTCTTTGCCTATGAAAATAGTCCTTACTTAAAATGAAATTAGGAGTCATTATTAGCTATTATTTTGTTGGTAGTTCGCATGTAATTTTGGTCATGAAACTGTTCACATCGAACCTACTCCCCCTCCCACCTCCCCCCCCCCCCTCTCTCTCTCTCTCTCTCTCTCTCTCTCCCTTTCCCTCTCACTCTCTCTTTTTTTCTCTCTCTCTTTCTTCTTCTTCATCTCCTCTCTCTCTCGTTCTCTCTGTCTCTCTCCTAAATTAGGCTATATTTAACCTACAAATACTTGATATTTTCAAAAGATGTATAGTGGGCATAAAGCCTACAACTTGAGGACACCACAAGCCAACAAAAATATCCCAAACTCTTGATCAAAAAAGGGAAATTCTGCCCGCAAAATGTCTGCTCCACCAGCGAAGGGCGTGGCATCTGGCGCCTGTGCCATAGATTCATTGAACCCATATTCTCAAAATATAATGCTATTTGGTGTTAGCTGTTAAAGGTACTATGTCCCTTTTGCAGCCAACCTCAAATTCTGTAGAACTTTGCAGGAATTATGAATATGTCATGTATGTCATATCTGTGAAATTAAACGTTAGCAGTGTCCTCATATTCAAATTATGCAAGGAAACCCGTTTACTTGCTAGACTTCACTGTCAGACACTATTGAGTGACTGACTGGCCTTTTTTCTTCTTTGGTAATAACATACATGAAAAGAGTTGTAAAGGGTACATGAGCATTTTTCTACATCAATAACCCACTTCTTGTGATGGCCAAGATTCAATTGATTGAATCTTTTGGGCAGCATAAAACGTATGACCATTCGGTATAATTGTCTGAAAATCAAGACCATTACTTTTGGGCTCTATAGCCCTAAAGTCGATTTGACAACTAATAGTCATTATTTTCCCACTTGAATACATTTTCAAGCCCCACCTTTTTTAGGGAAGTTCTAAATATGTATTATCTTTCAAATGCAGTTGGAATTTAACTTTTTCATTTTTTTGGCCTGCAAATGGGACATAGTACCTTTAAGGTGATCATTCGATGCCGGTAGTGAATACGCTACATTTCCTTAACCGATATTGTGACTATGTGACCTATCATTACTGCTACTTTTTTTTTTTTATCTTGTTTGATAATCATCTGGATCTTAACAGTCTCTCTTTTCCCTAAAGAAAGACTGTGGGATCCAGTTGATGAACTACATGTACCATCCAAGCTCTGTCTTGAATATTTATCTAGAAGGTCAACAAAATTTCAAAATTGTTATTACGTTTTGACTGCTTGATGATGTTCAGGCGCGCCGGAAGCAGTTTGGGACTGGGGGGGGGGGCAAACATTCCAGGGGGCTCACATTCCAGGGGCAGTGACGTAATGAGAAAAAAAGTTCGGAAGGGGGGGGGCAGACGAAAACTCTGCATCACCACCAGTCTTACACGTTACATGCAGGTCCCACGGAACGTTTTTCAAAGTGGAGTATTATCGATCAGATAGAGCGTAAATTGGCGTGGGGTCCAAGACATGAGCCTCGGCGGGGGCCAAGGGGCTGAGCCCCCGGAAGCTCAGGGGTTTAAGGTATTTAAATACGGTTAGATGAGCATCCAGGGGCCCTCTGTAAGGCAATATACGTGTTCCAAGGGGGAGGGGAGAGCCCCCAAAAGCTCAGAGGTTTTAATATTTAACTACGGTTAGATGAGCATCCAGGGGCCGTCTTAGGGCCCTTGGTGTGGTCCAGGGGGCAGAGCCCCCGGAAGCTCAGGGGTTTTAGGTATTTAATAACGGTCAGATGAGCTTCCAGGTGCCCGCCTTAGGGCCCTTGGTGGGGTTCCAGGGGGCAGAACTTCCGGAAGCTCAGGGGTTTTAGGTATTTTATTACGGTCAGATGAGCATCCAGGGGCCCGCCTTAGAGCCCTTGATGGGGTCCAGGGGGCAAAGCCCCGGAAGCTCAGGGGTTTTAGGTATTTAATAACGGTCAGATGAGCCTCCAGGGGTCCGCCTCAGGGCCCTTGGTGGGGTTCCAGGGGGCAGAACTTCCGGAAGCTCTAGGGTTTTAAGCATTTAATTACGGTCAGATGAGCATTTTTTATACCTTATTTGTGGCAGGTCACTTATTTTTGTTCTCCGTCTTTCTTTCTTTTTCTCTTTAACATACTTTTTCAAAAAGGAGGGGGGGGGGGGCTCGAGCCCAGCCACTTTGCCTTTGCAGACCATGACATAAAGGCTTCTAAATTAGCGTATTTCGCCTGACTGTAATTTGGGAATTTCTTATTTTCCAACAAACGCATAAAAAGGTATGACTTACACAAAAAATGGAGAAAAAAATGCCGGAAAATCATGTCACAACCTCAACATTTGTAAATCACTTGTTTCGAATAAGAAATACATCACCCCCCCCCCCCTATCAGCACACCAGCGTTCAGGGGCTCATGTCTTCTCACCCCTATAACAAAAAAACGGACACGCTTTCCCATTCTCGCACAATATGTCCACGATATGCGCGTATCGCTATTATAGAGACCTCCATTGATAAATACCGTATAGGTGGCATGCGCAATTTTATGAAATTTAATTCCTGTGAACTTTCCTTTTCTTTGAATGGAATTGTATATTTGATTTAATTCAGGTTTTTATTATTGTTACGTTCTTTTGGATTAAAAATACAAACCATGTTTACTCCTTTACTGTTTGTTTTTTTTTTTTTTTTTTGGAGAGGGGGGGGGGGGCGTTTTTTTTTTTTTTTTTTTTTTTTTTTTTTTTGGGGGGGGGGGCAAAAATGCGTTTTGCCCCCCACTTTTTTGACTGGGGGGGGGGGGGCAACTGCCCCCTGCCCCCCACTTCCGGCGCCTATGATGATGTTTATCTATATAATACTGAAACACAGTCTGTAAAAACCTATACTGCCAAATTCAATTAAAATCGTTTACCTGGTAAATCTATGGTCGAATCATTTTCATTGCTTTTTTACATATCGTTAATTCAATTGACAATTTCCCAAAAGATTGTGCTTGTCGCCATTCTCGAAGGTGACCGACCTGGGTTTTCTATATACTTGCATTTGTTCTGTAGTATGTACACCAATAATAATGCAACTATTCAAATATGACGATATTCGTGTAAATGCTTAATTGTCATTGATGCGTTAGATGACTCATTGTGCACAATTACTTTACTTGATTTCGAATAATCTCTGATACGATCATTGCTACTAACTATTTACTATTATTGCATTGATTGATATAGATCACTTATTTAGAGACCCAAAATGTTGAAATTAGTCGTCCTAAGGATAATTGGAGTTCAAATCAATACAAACACATTCCGTGTTCTTTATTGACTACTCCGTATAATTTGACTTCTTAGCACACAGTCTGCAACTAAATCAATAGCGCATGCTTGGTGACTACAAACAGATTTGATAGCTCTCCTCTTTCACAATCCCTGCTGCAAATTTATTTTGAATTGACAATTAATACGTGTACTAACTCTTTTGGGTCAACTTTATATATTTGCTCACCGATACAAATTTGTAGTATTCATCACAATGTCAACCGATGTATGCCTTTATCCCTCTTCATAGTTCGAAGCAAGCCGAACTAATAGCCATGTGTAAACAAATATACTCTGTAATTTTCGAAATCCTTTAACAACACTTTTTGCATATGAAGCAAATAGCTACATGTAACTTATTCATGTACTGACTTCCCTGTCTACACACCTGGGTTCGCTCATATAAAATGAATTCTTACGTTACATATTTCTCCTTTGCAGTTTGTTTAAATTACAATGAAGTGAACTGTTGTTTTTAGGTGATCCACCTGTTTTTTACCTTTTTTTTATAGTTGCTTTTATCATGGACCTACTACAAATGGACATTGATCGGTACCATAAAATATTTATGCACCTGACTCTGTCAAAGGTATCATAATGACATTCCAAAGTACATGCTTCCAAGCTTTGAGCTCATCACGACCGCCGCCAGTCAGCCATAACAAAAAAAAAAACGGAACTTTGCCGGGAACTGTACAAAATGCATGCGCAAAAGAAACCGAATTGCTTAAAATCATGGAAATGCAGGTGCAGTTGTGGCGTACATAATTATGAATATTGACGTATATGAAGTTTTCAGGAAATTAAAAGTAGTTTACAAGAGAAACCTGTAAACTTGGCTGTGACATAGTGATTTTAAACTTCATTTAAAAATTTATCCTATCCATTTCCAAGGAATAGAAGGTATAATAGGACAGTAAAGAATATTTATTTTTCAGATGTACGTCCACCAGTGTCCACTTCTTTAATAATTAATCTAATATCACACAAATTGTCATACAATTGTTCACTGCTCCTCTAACTGGTCTTAAATCACGATACTTTTCCTGAAACTAGACTCTTGGCCCTGGCCCAGCGAAAAGAATCTGAAGAAATGTAAAATGTTCTTTTGTCTGAGATGAGCATGATTACATAATCAATATTGTCGCGTCAAATTAATGTCCACATCAACATACACGTTAGGGACTATTAGATTTGCACGACTAGAACTTGGACTGCTACATGTGACATCATTTTAAGGCAATGTGATGTCATCAACAAATCTATTTTGAGATATTCCTTATTTTTTCTTCATTTTCCGAAAGAGCATCAAAAATAATGTCCAAATGATGAAAACCAATTGAATATGTTAAGTATTGGCTGAGATATGACCATCTGAATAAATATATTTCCTATAGGAACTCAGTGTTATTTGCTCTGGCTCCTAATGGTTAGGAGCCAGAGCAAATAACACTGAGTTTCCTATGGGAAATCTTGTTATTCAGATGGTCATATCAATGACTGTTATCCTTCATCTAGACTATTATCATGTATACGCTTTGCTGACGATTCTAATTTATTTTATACAAATAAGGATCCACACCAGCTCTCCGAAATTGTTAACACTAAATTTAAGAATGTAGCAATTTGGATTTCAGCAAATAAACTTTCACTAATTTTTTTTGGATAAAACCCCATTTTATGATATTTGGCAATAGTATTACTACACTCCCTGAACCTACCATTCTCATTACACATGCACTCACCCAGGTTACTAATACCAAATTCCTTGGTATTATAATTGATGACCGTCTGACATGGAAATCCCATGTTACACAATTATGTAACAAGGTAACATCACGTAACATCGGTGCAAATAAATAAAATTAAACATTTTCCCCCACAGCCCACCATCCATGTATTAAACTGTACTCTTGTCCTATCCATTTTGAATTATGGAATACTCGCATGGGGCCAATCTACTAAACAAAACCTCAGTAAACTCATACTGCTACAAAAAAAGGCTAATGAGAATTATCTGCAACAAAAGCTATCGTTCTCACCAGGCGCGCCGGAAGCAGTTTGGGATTGGGGGGGGGGGGGGGCAAACATCACAGGGGGCTCACATTCCAGGGGCAGTGACGTAATGAGAAAAAAAAGTTCGGAAGGGGGGGGGGGCAGACGAAAAATCTGCATCACCACCAGTCTTACACGTTATATGCAGGTCCCGCGGAACGTTTTTCAAAGTGGAGTATTATCGATCAGATAGAGCGTAAATTGGCGTGGGGGTCCAGGGCATGAGCCTCCGCAGGGGGTCAAGCAAGGGGCTGAGCACCCGGAAGCTCAGGGGTTTTAGGTATTTAATTACGGTTAGATGAGCATCCAGGGGGCCGCTTTAGGGCCCTTGTCGGGGTCCAGGGGGCAGAGCCCCTGGAAGCTCGGGGGTTTTAGGTATTTAATTAAGGTCAGATGAGCATCCAGGGGCCCGACTTAGAGCCCTTGGTGTTGTCCAGGGGGCAGAGCCCCTGGAAGCTCAGGGGTTTTAGGTATTTAATTACAGTCAGATGAGCATCCAGGGGCCCGTCTTAGGTCCCTTGGTGGGGTCCAGGGGGCAGAGCCCCCGGAAGCTCAGGGGTTTTAGGTATTTAATTACGGTCAGATGAGCATCCAGGGGCCCGTCTTAGGTCCCTTGGTGGGGTCCAGGGGGCGGAGCCCCCGTAAGCTCCGGGGTTTTAAGCATTTAATTACGATCAGATGAGCTTTTTTTATACCTTATTTGTGACATTGGCAGGTCACTTTCTCCCTCTTTCTTTCTTTTCATCTTTAACATACTTTTTCAAAAAGGAGGGGGGGAGGGGGCTCGAGCCCAGCTACTTCGCAGACCATGACATAAAGGCTTCTGAATAAGCGTATTTTGCCTGACTGTAATTTGGGAATTTCTTATTTTCCAACAAACGCAGAAAAAGGTATGACAACAAAAAAAATGTAGAAATAATGCCGGAAAATCATGTCACAACATCAACATTTGTAAATCACTTGTTTCGAATAAGAAATACATCACCTCCCCCATCAGTACGCCAGCGTTCAGGGACTCATGTCTTCTCACCCCTATAACAAAAAAAACGGACACGCTTTCCCATTCTCGCACAATATGTCCACGATATGCGCGTATCGCTATTATAGAGACCTCCATTGATAAATACCGTATAGGTGGCATGCGCAATGTTTATGAAATTGAATTCCTGTGAACTTTCCTTTCTCTTTGAATGGAATTGTATATGTGATTTAATTCAGGTTTTTATTATTGTTACGTTCTTTTGGATTAAAAATACAAACCATGTTTACTCCTTAACTGTTTTTTTTTTTTTTTTTTGGGGGGGGGACAAAAAAAAGCGTTTTGCCCCCCACACTTTCTTGACTGGGGGGGGGGGCAACTGCCCCATCCCTGCCCCCTCCCCCACTTCCGTTGCCTATGGTTCTCACACTAACACTCTTTGTTATAATAATAAGATCTTAATAATAGATGAATTATAATTTGTATAATCTCGGTTGTTTTATGCACCTTTTGGAGAAAAAAATCAGTTACCAGAAAACCTGTTGCAATTTTTTTTTTTTTTTTTTTTTTTTATGAAGTACACAAGTACCCCACTCGACAATCAGATCAATTTCATCTACCACAGACCAGAACCGTCACTGCTCAAAAGACTTTTATATATGCCGGACCACAAGCTATGGAACTCGTTGAATGATAACATTAAAAAATCAGCTCCTACTATTTTTTCATTCAAACGTAGACTTAAACAGTACCTTCTAGATAGATACAATCCTTAAAACGACAACATGTATTGAGAAAACAGCTTTTGGAACAATAATAAAATAAAAAAAGAAGATAAACCTATTAGTAAGATAAGACCAAAACATTGCAAAAGTAACCATAGTGTGTAATGTCCCCGTCCTTCATGCTTCATATTCCATTTTCTCTATCTTTCTTCTCTCTCCTTCTCTCCCTCTCTCTCTCTCTCTCTCATTCTCTTCTCTGCTAGAAAGGTTATAATTTGTTATTATTTCCATTATCTGTAATCTTTGTGTATATTCACCAATGTTAAAGACAACCTTTTTGTTTTGTAGCGTGGGGGTAGGAGGGGATGGTGTATGATTACCTAAGCATTTTTATACATATATTTTCTAATTATATTACAGAGCACTTGTAACTTTTTTATTCTCAAGGGGTCTATAAAATACAAGCCATGCTTTTTTGATAGACTCCTCCACTATGTTTTACTTCCGTGCCAATCTTAAATGATTTATTTGAATAATTGTATAATCATCTGTCGAATCTTTGGTTAATATTTGTATATATTGCATATTCATTTGATTATGTTATATTATGTGGAAATAAACAAAAACCTTGAATCTCTCTCTCCCCCTCTCTCTTTCTTTCTCTTTCTTTTTCTTCCTCTCTCTCTCTCTCTCTCTCTTACTCTGATCTCTCCCTCTCTGTCTCACTTTCCCCCTCTCTCCCCTCTTCCTCTCTTTCTCTCTCCATCTCTCTCTCTCTCTCCCTCTCCTATCATAGCGGCGCCTTCTCGTCAAGATCACTCTTCTTTCAGAACATCGAATATAGTTTTGCAGTATGGGATACGGCGGGGCATGAAAGGGTAACTATGATTTTTTTAAAGATTTTCTTGAGGAGAAGAGGGATTTTGTTGGTTAGCGATATCGAGAATTTTAGGTGTAAACTCATTCATCTAATACTTTATTGCAATCATCTTCAAGTCTGTTTAAGAGACCCTGGAAAATATTTTCTTATCATTTGTTGTCATCACTAAATGAATAAAATTCTGTTTCATAACAGTAAATGATAACGCGGTGACCATTAGGCCCCCCCCCCCCCAAACAAAACAAAAAAAATTGTTTGGTTGTCCTCGATTGCTTTTCTGGAGTAGGGGCGGGCGGACGGGTGGATTTAAAAAAAAAAAAAAAAATTTAACTTCATTTTTGTGTGTCTTTTTTTTAAATTTAATTTTTTAAATTTTTTTTTCCATAAAAAAAATCAAAAATCATTGGGATTGTCAAGCATTTAAACAAACAAAGTCTACAAAACACTTTAATATGGTTAAAGACTAGTTTCATGTACAATGAATATCAAGACCGACACAGAAAGTATTTTGGGCTTTGAAATACAGCACCTTTTTAATCTCCATTGTACTACTTACAGCTACTTGCGCCCTCTATGTAGCAAACAATGCTTAATCGGTGACCATTGGTCCCCCATGATCCTCTTTATCTTATATTAACTGAGAGCTGATTTGATGAGATAACCACCTGTCCAGTGACCTTGCAGGGTGGTCTAATCCCTCCTGGAAACTAGTACAGATGGGCTTTAAAATGAGTTTAAGAATGCTCAGAACCTGATTTGAATGAACGGCATTTTGACTTTGAAAAATAAAAATGGCAAGTTTAATAAATACCTAATTGCGTACTGAAAAGACAAAACTGGCAACGGGACGCATTTCGATCCTTGCAAATGCATAAAATGGTATGTTTGGCATTTAACTTTGCTCCCCCATAAAATAAAATTAAAACAAATAATAATAATAATAATAATAATAATAATAATAATTAAAAAAAAAAAAAATTGAATAAAAAAAAAATATATAATTTTTATTAAAAAAAAATCAAAAACATACGAGCGGCCCGAAAATGACGAGCGGGCGGTCGAGGACAACCAAATGATTTTTTTTTTGGCCTTATTCTCTAAAGATCTGGCATCATTTCCTATTTAACTTTGGAATGACTTAAAATTAGAAAATATTCTCATCAAACGAGTATATGTGTACCTAATTGTCATAAAATATCTAAGTGGCATAATTCTTATTGATCCTCGGAAAGCAGGAATTATTATACTGAGCTGTAAATCCTGTAATAAATACTATAGACAATCTGCCATTACCAAACAACGCGTTATTTTATGTTCGCTTGATAATACCAGGAAAGAAGAAAACTGGGAATAAATAAACACTTGTAAGTCGAGTATTTGGTGTCATGTTCGTTACACATCTAAATCTAATACATAATGTTATTTCATGTTTTCCTCATCTAAGGTTTAGCCCAGCCTATCAGCATATTAACTGAATTTAACTTGACTTAAACTTATCTTAACTTAGCCTAACTTAACTTATCTTAACATAACTTATCTTCACTTAACTTAACTAAACCGTTATCATGATTATCATCACCTGTTTATTTGTCTCGTACAGTTTCGTTCAATGGCCCCTATGGTGTACAGGGCTGCAGCCGCCGCACTCATCGTTTATGACATCACAGATCAGGTAAGTGAATACAGGTTTTCGCTTAGGTGACGCTAAGAGGTATCCCACCGGGGAGGGAAAATGTTGCCCCACCGCTGCATACAAAAAAATCGACCCTTTTACTCTTCTTCTTCTTCTTCTTCTTCTTCTTCTTCTTCTTCTTCTTCTTCTTCTTCTTCTTCTTCTTCTTCTTCTTTTTTCTTCTTCTTCTTCATCTTCATCTTCATCTTCATCTCCATCTCCATCTTCTTCTTCTTCTTCTTCTTCTTCTTCTTCTTCTTCTCTTCTTCTTCTTCTTCTTCTCCTTCTTCTTCTTCTGCTTCTTCTTCTTCTCCTTCTTCTTGTTCGTTTTCTTGTTATATTTCTTTTGATGGAAAATCGACATTCTTATGCGATGTAAGGGGTAAGGCTATTCAGTGCAAACAAGATACCAACGCAATATCATTGGGGGAGGGACAACTGCCCAAATGAAAAATAGCAGCAAATGTCAAGGTCGTTTCTTTTTGCTTTCTTTTTATGGAAAAAAAAACACATTTAGAATTCGTTTGATGAGGTTGATTACTGGATCTCAGAGCTAAGGAGTAAGGGTCCTGAGGAAATCTTGATTTATGTGATTGGAAACAAAGCAGATCTTGAATCATGCCGTGTTGTCGACCGGGAAGTGGCAGAGAGTTACGCCCAAACCAAAGGAGTGTTTCACTTTCATTCCAGCGCCAAGACTGGCCAGGGTGTCGAAGAAATCTTCTATCATATTTGTAAGTATTTCGAGAAATGCCATTTGCCATTTCTGTATCACCTATTCTTTGTATTTCCAGACCTATACCCCGGGCGATTACACGTTGACATTTATCCTAATCGACGGCAAGCTAGCAAACGATTGCATATGCTATTTTCACAACAGTACTCTTGATAAAATGTGGCCCAGTTGATCAATAAATGACAACATTTTACATAATTTTAATCATATTAAATCATAGAGCGCCGTATGGCAGCCGTGCTAAAGCCAGGGTAATAATCGGGAGCGCCAGGAGGGTCAAATCTGACTGACATGAGCGCTGTACAAGAACCCATTATTATTATTATTATTATTATTATTATTATTATTATCTCGTCTCGTATTGTTCTTTCACATCAAGCGAATTTGGGAAACGACAAGGCAGAGGTGGATTTCCAGAAAATAGGGGAATCGGAGGAAAGATTAGATCTAGTCCATAACCCCAAGGAAGCGTCCCTGAGAGTGACTACCATTTTTCTTTGGAGTGGTAGGGTTCTGTCCTTTCCTGTATCCGCTTATTTAAGCAAAAGGCAAAACATTGCCTTCTTCTCACCTTTAGATTTGATAAAGGTTCCTAAAAATATAAATTCTTAAAAACTTTTCAGTAAGTTAGTTTTAAAGAAAAAAGTATACGTCTATGATGATGAAACATTTGCACATAAAAGCTCACTGGTATTTGCCCCTTGACATTTTCTTCTTTTAAAATCAGTTATGTTCTTAACTATCCCCTTTCATTTCCTGTACTCCTAACAGGTCAAGAAGAGCTCAAGAAGAGTTCAATAAAAGAAACTGGATGCAAGAATCGTCAGAGTACGGTCGATGTCTCAAACTCCACCAATTCCGATGGAAACAACGGCGGTCATCGCGGTCCATGTCGATGTCAGTAAAATTGATCACATAATCAAACTAGATCGCAAAGGCTTTCTAAAATCAACGTAAAAGCAATTTCAGTAGCCTTATACATCGCCTTTGAAATATGCGAACCTTTTATTTCGACCGAACATGATTTCTATACAGGTAATACAACAGGATATTGAAATTTTCCTTACACTGATTAATCTCTTTGCAAACAGCTATTGTCAGACTTTATCAAAGCTTTCTGCATGCGTCAAGAAGAAATCTGATGTCATGGCTCAAGATTTACATGGAATTAAAACGAAAAAATCATTGCTATTATCCATATTTCTTAAGACTTCTTAAACTGAATTCTGCGAAATTATGCTCTGGCGGCAATGATTATTGTTCCACGCTACATATTCTTCACTAACCGAATTCTTAATTTCTAACCAGCCTCACCCTAACATTATACGCCAAAAAATACCCGCATCCATTGCTCCCGGAACATAATGTCTTTCAAGATTTCTTGCCAATGAACAGTGCGATGTAAACTTACTTAGAATGGGAAAAATGCCCTATAGTAAATATAAATTGGGGGAGGGTGAATAGGAGGAGGAAGGTGGAAGAGAGAGGGGAGAGAGAGAGAGAGAGAGAGAGAGTGGGGGGGGGCAACATTGTCTTTTTTAATTTATTGTTTTTCATTATCATTTATTAGATGGATCGAGGAAGCAGTCAGTCTTCTATATTTAAGGAGACATTTATCATAATATACATAATCAGGACTGTGGTACTGAAATAAAAGTTGCAGTGTATTCAATTTATTGGGTCCTGAAAGGGGTCAAAATTTCGTTAAAAATTCTATTAAAAAAATTTCATTTGACTTAAGCTAGAACATGACGTCATTTAGTTAATGACTGACTTTAAGTCTGTGAATAATGAGTTATGATATTGGGTATCCATCAAATAAGGTATTGCCCAACGAACTACACGGCCTTTCAAGGTCCTAGAAATGTCAATATCGAGAGGATACGGGGCTACACTCCTTTCCTACGGCTAGGGAGAATCCCCCACCTTTATGAGAACACATAAATAAGCAGGTGAAAGAGGGCGATGTTTCGTACTCTATGGAACGCTCTTTCTCTCTCTCTCTCTCTCTCTCTCTGTTCATGTTGTTGGAAACATTTCAGATAATGGGCTTCAAGCCTTTAAAAGTAGAAGATATGGATACTCGCCTCCTTCTTTTTTGTTGTTGCTTTTATTGCTTGTTGGTATGCTTGTTCTTTGTATCGCCTGTTTTGTAATCATTCAGTGATTCTGAGATGCAGTGGACCATATTGGCCCCACCATAGTTTTCGGAGAGAGAGTCTGTTGTTTCAGCATATTTCGTAAAATATTTGGTGAAGCTATTTTCATATTTTGCCAGTTTTTAAAGGTAAACATTACTTGGGTGCTCCAGGGAAAAATCCACCACCTTACAACCCTTTTCTTTCCTTTTTTAAGTAACCAAATATAGAATGCATGTGGAGCTAGTGGCAAGTTTGGTTGCCCCTCCCTCATCCATCACGTGATTTTTATCAAGCATAATTCTGATTAGTACGTTGCTCATAAGGCCTGTGGTACAGTATATGTCTATTCATATAAATAAGTTGCATATGCTTTTATAATTTAATTAATAATCAAGACCTATAAGTATAGTTTGATGTTTGTGATAGTAACACTAGTATCTGATGGTAGATATAGGCCTATATACATCCATTAATGATTTCAATGTAAGATGGCATGCTTAACCGAACTCGTTGTACCTGTCTGTATCAATGATATATCTCTGTCAACGAAAATTTTTGATAATGGAGATATGTAAATCCATTAAAAACATATTTATGATATTACCAATGATGACATTTTTTATTTCGTATTTCATTTTTTAGAAGGCATTATGGTATGGGTTCTTAATTGACAAGAATGAATCCAAAGATGGCCTGTGATGTAGATACCGGGCACGATCGGGGGGGGGGGGTCCTCGAAAAGTAAACAAATTAAAAAGACTCAGAGAGAGAGAGAGAGAGAGAGAGAGGGAGAGAGAAAAAAAACAGAGAAGACGGAGGAGGAGAAGCGAAAGAGAAGCGAGAGGGAATGTGAAGTGGCAAGAAGATGAAAGACCCTTTCACATTGAGCCTTCCCATTTCATCCACCTAATTGTTCATCCTGTGGTTCAGTAGACTTTTTCTTTCCGGTTTGATATTGGTTAAGCCCTTATTCAATGTGAATATCAGCTCCTTTACATGCACATAAATATATGTATATATATAGATATAGGAGTTGGAAGGTTACACTTTATTGGTACGAGTTATACAGACTCCTATACATTTGCTCCTACAGTTGAGCACTGTCAGAAATTGCAGTTTTACTAAACTTGCTTATATATATATATATATATATATATATATATATATATATATATATATATATCGAGGGGTCAGTGACACAAGGACGTAAATCCATTTTGGCCATTTTGAGAAAAAGTGGTAATGTGTCTCTGAGCACTTGGGCCTTAAGGAGTTAAGTCTATGTTTCACTAGCCAGTGACTTTAATGGGGTGTTGGGTGGATTTTAGTCTTTGTGTTTCTTGGAAAGCCCACATTTTTCTGAAAATTGTGATATCAAATACTCATTTTGGCAAAATATGGAGTTACGTCTTTGTGTCACTGAACCCTAGATATGTACTTTCTTTCATATACAAGCTCTAAAGGTCCGCGGTTCGAGTCTCGCCGCGGCACTAATCCTTTGGCAAGACATTGATCTCCATTTTCCACTCTCCATCCAGGTGTAAATGGGTACCTGATATGCTTGAGCTCTAATTACTTTGGCAGCTCGGCTACAACCAGGGTAATATGTGTAAAGCTCCATGAGCATCAGAGCCTGGCGGATACCGGCGCTATATAAATATCCATATTATTTATTATTAATATGTATTTATTGTTTACAGTTGAGATGCAAATGAACATGTAGCTATAGATATGCAAAAAGAAACCTGAGGTTGCAAGCTAGCATGCATAATCCCAGGCAGTTCCCCCACAGTCAAGCATGGAGTAAAGATGTATGTTTCTCGCTCTCTGCAGGTTAGAGTGGCGCCTTGCCTTAGCCGCACAGGCTACCCGACAATGTAAATAATCTCATCTCATCATCAATTTTTATTATGGCGAAAACTATCCAATGACGAGGGAAACGCCATCAATCTCAAATACAACAATCAACGTGTATTCGTGCATTTTTTTTTAGCACTGCCAGAAATAACCTAAAAAGATGGGTACGCGTTCATTCACAGATGGCTAGAACATTTCGGGGGGGGGGGGGGGTAATTCCCATCCATGATATCTACCTTGAACTTACAGCTGTACCAGCCATATCCTCAACATCTTGCTGGATAGAGTACCGAAGTGCTAACGTCGTATTCGCTCCTCGTCTCGGCTATTGGCTCAGGGACTTCGCATGAATTTCACCGCGATATCATTCAAGCAACAGGCTGGAGCAGGAAAAATTCAATATTTGGCGCTGGTGTGATCACCAGGCACGGAGCCACGGGGGGGGGGGGGGGGGGGCACATGCCCCCAAAAGAATTTCCAGGATCGGTTGAACTTTTTAGACCCCTCCCCAGGACGTCGATCAATTACATGTATATGCCCCCCAAACATCAAACTCTGGCTACGTGCCTGGTGATCACCACGTCATTGTTTAGCACTAAATTGTTTGGAACCAGCTACCTTGACAACTTAGCTAATATGACGTCATACTTCGGTACTCTATTGATCGGAGAGTAAAGGTTGGTTTTGAGTACATAAACAGGTTTACAAATCTGAAGATACATTTGGAACCTTTCAGTAATTTTCGCCTTGTAATTTATACTGCTTGGAAAATAATGTTCATATTTCAACCCATCACTGAGTGCGATCATAAACAGTTCGCAGGATCAATATTTCGTCCTTGTTTTCACGAAGTGACGGTAGTGAGAAAAATCGTAACGCAAAGTGAATGCAATTTTTTTCACTACCGTCACTTCGTGAAAACAGCGACGATTTATTTGAGGTTTGTTCCGTTTTCTGAGCAGCTTTAGAAATCCCCCAATTTAATTGGACTTTGACTCCAGCGTCTGAAAGAAAATGCTGTCAGTCTCTGGTCCGATCGTCTACGGAATATTATTGTCGCTGAGAATATGCCACAGAAGTCGATTAAAGTGTGCCTTCTTGGCGTAAGTATATCACACAGACAATCTTTTCGAGAGTGTTTTTGTTGCTATATTTGTCAATGAGCCCTTTGAACAATTTGAATTTGAAGCGCGCCTAATCTTTTTTTGTTTTTTGCATTTCCTTGATATTGATTGTAATTGGAGGAGTGTAATAAAATGAGGTGTTTAGGTATTATCTCAGTCAGGCTTATATATTATGTTATCAACCTCACAACGTGAATTTCCTACGAATAATATTTATGCCTCACTGACATACGCATGGTACATGTTTGCTTAATCATTGAAAAGCACAAAATGTTATTATACTCGTTTACACCATGACGTTGGTTTGTAAAAACACAACGGTATATAAGACATTTCATGGTCCAACGTATTATCTGCGTTGAAAATATAAATCACCTAACATCTTTACGTGCGCATGACTGTGCGAGGTTTGGGTAACAAAAGGGGACTTCCCCATTCCTGCGGGGTAACCCGCAGTCCTGTCCTGAAATGTTACTTAAAGGGATATAGTCCACCCCAGAAATTTCTTTATACTGTCGAAATCTCCATAAAATGTCATGTAAGATGATTTCATTTATTTTTGTAGAAAAGACAGGATTTAGCTGTAGAATCACAGTTGAAACATACGCATTCTCCCTGTGATCGCCGTCACTGGGGATCGCCATTTTGTGAATTGACCCGCCGTGGTGTGACGTATCTTGCGAGCTGGCCGTTATTGTATTGATTGGTCGGTGAATTTGTACAGGAATATTGATCTGTAAGATGCTGTTTTTCACTGTTAAACTTATATGTAATTTAGAAATAATTATTAAATAAACTTGTATTTATTAACGTTCACAAAACTGTTGCAATAAATTTTAAAAAGAGTCTACAAAACAAAACTCGTGTAATTTTTAAATTGGTTTCGTCGTCAAATGCGCACGCGTACGTGCGTGCATCGTACATTTGTAAACAACTTTCGGCTTTCTGTATCTACGGAAAACGAAGCCTAGCCGTCTCGGCTCGGGCGAGTTCTCCGTGCCGTATACGCTGTCCTCACCGCGGTCGATCATAAACTAGAAGTACTCACTCGGACTATCAAAGTATCATAATCTCGAGATTAAAGTTAACACTAAATTCACCCGAATATGAAAATACTATCTCACCATGTATATCAATCAGTCCATCTCATCATCCAAGAATCAAATGACTTTGTTGGTCAGTAATTTTATAATTTGTCGACAACTTGCACATGGTCATTTTTCTTGCTCAAGGAAAAAATTAACTTGCCAATAATTGCAATACCGGGTACCGTAAGCAGAGCAGTAACAATTAATGTCCAATAATCAAAGTTTGTGTATCATTAGCTAGCTACGTGTGAGTTTGAGAATTTCACATTATTAAATTCATGAAGGTACATTTAATCTACGATCACAAGTATTATTTTGAATCAAATTGAAACGCTGTTTGACACATATAATAGGTACCATCCCATCGCTTCGCGAAGCTAGCTTATAGCGCTAGTATTGGAAGGTACCAGCTAGCACTAGCAGACGACAACCGCGCGTGCTGCTCAGTATAAATATACAGCGGGAGGTTGATTCTTGAAGCCCGGTAAAATCAAATTATAAAACGGAAAGATAATTAATATAACTAACCTGTTTAGTACGTCTTCCAGAAATCCTTCTTTCACTTGATGTGCGCATCTTAACCGGTCCTCGATGTATGAAAATGGTAGGAATAGCATCATCTTTGAGGATTTTTCGAGGTCTTGTACCGCATAGCTCCGCTTTCAGATCATGCTCGAAGTACCGTGGTTCAAAGTGGTCGCTACAAACGACATGATTTCTATTATATTGGTAATTGTTCAAGTTGAATTTCGCCGATTTCAGCGCAGCAATCCATTTTGCACACCTTTCCCGTTCTTTCACGGGGTCCGGTATTGAGTAAAAACTTTTACCCTTTGTCCTAGAGGAGTCATTATAGCAACCTATTGCTTGGCAAAAGACCATGATTCGTCGTGTCAGTGCGATAACAGTGTACCGCGAGCGAAAGTGAATGTCTGCGAAATAAGAAGGCAGCTCGCAACATACGTCACAATTTCGATACTATCGGTTATTTTTTGGCGATCGTTTCATGCCCATGTAACGCTAAGCATATGGCGGACGGCTGATTTTCGATACAAAAAGTCGATATATCTTCGTTATGTGATCATGGATTTTAATGAGACTTGTATTATCAGGTGGGCTGTATAACGTACAGACCACCTTATAATTTCGTTAGAATTGCCTTTATTTATTTATTTATTAAATATTTTTCTTATTTCTAACCACTTTTTTGTTAGCAAGATAACTTGAAAATGGCTCGATCAAATGCCTTGAAATTTGGCACACATATGTATAGGCATATGTACAAAACACAATAACGTTTTCAACATTGACCTTCACTGATGACGTCATCTAGGCACCATTTTGTAAAAATCAACTCATGATCATATCTTCATAACCAAAAGCTATTTCTCATTCATATTTATCATGATCGAGGTCAATATCCGTCCGGTCAATTTCAGGTCAAATAACGCGCACGTGCGCGTACGTCCGCGCGTCAATGCGCGCGCAAAATTGTAAAATGCTCAAAATCGTCTCAAAATCATTTTGCATACGTTTTAGGCCATTCTAAGCATTTTATAAAAAATCGCGCACGCGCGCATGCGCGCGCGTTTTCGCGCGTAAAACTATTACACAACATAGAATCGCCATTTTTTTTCTTTCATAATATTGCACATATTTTTACAAACAAATTGATACCATGTTTACTATTAATAACGGAATGATCCCCCGTTTAACATAAATTTCCGTGCGCGCGAGCTCTTGTAATACATATCATAAATGGGCAAAAAGATGCCTATACAAAATCCATTGTAGCTCTTTAGGATGCAAGGTGACCCGAATTTTTTTCTTCTTATTGTGATAGAATATGAATTGGAGATATGATTTCAAGTCTCATTTGACCCTTACTTTTCTCATGACGTCATCATAATGGCCTCCGAACTCATAATTTCAATTTGCATATTATGATGTCAGTATATTTTTCAAAAATTGATTGCATCTCTGTAAATATTGATCGATTTTCTTCCAAATTTCGATATGTTCTAGCTGAGACAATTCGTTACAAATGTAGTTAACAACATTTTTCATTTTTGACAAAGGAATCATGGCGTATTTTTGCGATTAAAGGAGGCATGTCAATTTTTTACTTTTTGCGTGTATTCTCTATGGGACATGACTTTTTCTCAAAACTGGATTCTACATTCCCGTCTTTCGCGAGCAATATCTCCGTCGTTTTAGCTTCGTTTAAGCTGAACTTTGAGTATGATGTAGCTGAGACAAAGAGCTATCTCAAATGTACCCTTCATTTTGTCTAAAATTTTAGTTGGACCAGCCCACCTATACTTGTTCCAAACAAGTATTACAAATCTAGTTCTTCATGGTATTATTAGGTCTATATCGTCAGCTAAAGAAAATCCTGGGGTGGACTTTCCCTTTAACTATGGCAGGCTGTTCATGCCACTAGTTCCTCTAACCGGGGTAATATGATTGCAGGGCCATCAGGGAGAACAGTATGACTGCTGATGAGGCTACCCTGGGTAAACAAGACATATTATTATTATTATCAGTATTAACCATACCTGGCATTGGTCTCTCGAGGGACGTACAAACCATGGTCACAAATCTAGACAATTTTCATTTGTTGGACAAAATATTATCTCAAGATCATAATAAGCCAGTTCACGGTTGCAGTCTGAGCATGAGCAGATAAAGTAACATTCAGTGCACTCCATGATACACAGGTGGAAGTATTCTTTGAAAAAAGGGGAAACAAAGGCTATTTATTTATATAGCACCTCCATCGCTGTAGGAGTAATTATTTCAAAATGTACAAAGTGGGGCCTCTTCATGTTTTGAAGATCTGTGGATATTCGGGGTCATTGCAGTAACGTGCTAACCGTGAACTGGTCTATTGAGAGACCAATGGTGAGAGCAACCAGTGGCATGAATGGCCTGTCATAGTTAAGGCCAACTTAAAGTCGATCTTAGTCTTTGAGGCTGTTCACACCGGCAGAGATAGCGCGGTCTAGCGCGCGCTAGACCGCGCTATCTCTGCGGTGTGGAAGGTACAACGTCGTTTCGGTCCGCCCAACAGCGAGCCACGGCGAGCCAAAACGGCGTGCCACTGGAGCACCTCTTGGGGGTGGTCCACGAGAGATAGCGCGGTCTAGCGCGCGGTCTAGCGCGCGCTAGACCGCGCTATCTCTGCCGGTGTGAACCCGAGATACGATAGCACACCGGAAGTCATCGTTCTACACGCGGGGAATTTTATACTCATTCTTTTTTGGTGCGATCTGAATCTGAATCGGTACAACTCAACACTCCCACTCGTATTAGCGCGCGAAATCTTTGACCGCTCTGACCTCATGACGTTGCGCGTCATGGCAACAGGACCTCTCAAAATAGGGGGTGCTACGATAGACCGCGCTATCTCACTGCGGTGTGGATCCGGCGAATGCCAATGGGCGGACCGTGGGTCGCGCTCTAGGTCTAGCGCGCGCTAGACCGCGCTATCTCTGCCGGTGTGAACCCGAGCTACGATAGCACACCGGAAGTCATCGTTCTACACGCGGGGAATTTTATACTCATTCTTTTTTGGTGCGATCTGAATCTGAATCGGTACAACTCAACACTCCCACTCGTATTAGCGCGGGAAATCTTTGACCGCTCTGACCTCATGACGTTGCGCGTCATGGCAACAGGACCTCTCAAAATAGGGGGTGCTACGATAGACCGCGCTATCTCACTGCGGTGTGGATCCGGCGAATGCCAATGGGCGGACCGTGGGTCGCGCTACGATAGCGCGATCCACGGTCCGCCCACGGTCCCCCCCTGCGGTGTGAACACGCCCTTTGTGAAACATCCCCCCCCCCCCCCCCCCTGATCAGGCATGCGTGATTTCTAAAGCGTAACAATGGGATGCGTAACGTTCTACTTGGCTTTGAAGTTCCTTGCTCCGAGGCGCTCTTTAACTGCGGGGAATTTCGGAGGCCAGGCATAATGTTACATTTAATAAATTACCGGAAAAATTCAGTGCAAATTATAAACTTTATATGGGTAAAAGTGCATCAAACAATTATTCATATTTTGTACTCCGACCTTTCTATAATTTGTGTGCCAGAGTTGGTAAAAATAAATTAGATTCTGACAACAATTCAATATTTTAGGAATTATTTTCGCATGTTTTAATGTCCCGTCATTTTAATCCACGATTTACAATCTTCTCATAACTTTTCGGCGGCTTGGAGCACTGGGTCAAAGGAGAGCGGCTTGATTCCACTCCTTCTCTATCACCTCCCTGATCTGATATAGTTGGCTACACCTGTCGGGAGCATCTAAGATTCCACTACGTATTCGTGTGACTTCGTGATGAAATTGTTTGAACATTTCGAAAAAAGGGCTAATGTTTTCATTACAGCTTGCTCTGTAAAAGCAAATCTAATTGTTAATAAATACCATGTAATGTAGACATTATGATCGATCTCTGCACCCCCCCCCCTCTCTCTCTCTCTCTCTCTCTCTCCTAAAGACTGCCGTTTCGCTCCACAATTCCCTTTCTCAAGATTCTTGGAGCCCTACACTTCCTTACCACAATCATGATGATGATGTGTATTTACTTTCATGTCATTTATTATAGACTATCTGCGTAGGGAAAACCAGTATAACCACACGATTCGTCAAAGGAGAGTTTGATGAGAAATACATCAGCTCTGTCGGGTAAGCTTCTACCCTCTTGACCACTTTCTCAATACAATACACAATGTCACTAATTTATTATTATACAATGAATCGTATTACAATAATTACCTACGGCATTAGCCTGGTCACGAGAATTTCGTTGTTGTACATGTTTGTACCAAATGCCGCTTTAAACATTTGCTGAATGGCCACTACGTTTTTAAGCATAACCTTTATTCTCAATAAGGTTTTTTCTTGGCTAATTTATTGAAATCATAGTAATGTCTTTATGAAACTAGTTAGAAGGAAGTAAGTCTAAAACAGAAATATGAATAGCAAAGTCCGACTCGTACCATTCGGGATATAAAAAGATGAGAGACGTTTCTCTTGAGTCTGAGGCTAACAAATATCATAGGGGTTTCACAAGCTTGTTATAATGTATACAGTAATTTTTGGTTTCATAACTATCAGAACAATGTACCTGTTACATCTTTCTTTTCAAGGACAAGACTAAAAAAATTTGCATAAATCTTTAATTATGAATACAATACGCTGTATTTTCTTCCTATGCATATGAAATTAGTCTAGTCCTTACTGAAACTGACATTCGCTAATTAGCTATTTTTGGTAGTTCGCATGTTGTTTTGGTCATAAAACTTTTCTGACTTACTCTCCCTTCCCCTCTCTCTCCTTCTGTCTCTCTCACTCTCTATTTCATATTCTCTCGATATATATTTCTTCTCTCTCCCTCTTACTCTGATCTCTCTCTCTCTCTGCGTCTCACTCTCATCCCTCTTTCTCTCTCTCTCCTCTTTTCAACTTCCTCTTCCTCCCATCTCGTCATCTCTCTCTCTCTCTCTCTCCTCTCCCATCACAGCGCCGCCTTCTTGTCAAGATTACTCTACTTTCAGAACATCGAATATAGTTTTGCATTATGGGATACGGCGGGGCAAGAAAGGGTAACTATGATTTTCTCTTGAAGATTTATTGTGGAGAAGAAGAATTTTGTTTGTCAGCGTTATCGGAAATCATAGGTGTAAAATCATCTGATTTTCATATCATGTTTGTCGTTGTTCACTAAATAAATGACATTCTGTTCCATAACAGCAAACAATAAAGAAATCGTCCCTCTTTCATAATGGGGCGACCATTATTCTCTAAATATCTGGCATCATTTCTATTTAACTTTGTAATTATTAAGAATTAGAATTAATATATGTGTTGGTGGCTATTTAACCTGACTGCTAAGAAAGCATAAACGCCTGTTAGTAAGCTGAAGTTCCACTCCGAGGGAGCTGGTAATGAGGATCAATGCCTTACCAAAGGGCACTATAGCGCATCGACATGTTTTCGAACCCGGCCACCAGATTACGAGACCACTACTCTAACAACTGAGCTATCGCGCCTCCTTATCAAAATTAAAGACAGCCAGTTTGATGACAAACGAGTATAATGTGTATATAAATGTCATAAGATATCTACCAAGCATAATTCTTATTGATTCACGAAAAGCAGGAAATATAATTCCATACAGTTTTAGTTATTATCACCTGTTTATTTGTCTCATACAGTTTCGTTCACTGGCCCCTCTGACGTACAGGTCTGCAGCCGCCGCACTCATCGTTTATGACATCACAAATCAGGTAAAAGAATATAGATTTTTCTCTTAGGGTGACGCTAAGGGGTATCCCACCGGGGAGAAAAAATGTTGCCCTCTTTTTACTCTTTTTTTTTCTTTCTTTTTCTTCTTCGTGTTTTTTTTAAATTTCTTTTGATGAAAAATCGACATTCTTGTGCTGTGTGAGGGGTAAGACTTTTTTTATGCAAACACTGCATAAATACAAACGCAATATCGCATTGGGGAGGAGGGTCAACTGCCCAAATAAAAATAGCAGCAAATGTAAACAGATTATTTACTTCTTCCTCTTTAAAAATAGGATTCCTTCGATGAGGTGGATTTCTGGATCTCAGAGCTGAGGAGCATGGGTCCTGAGGAAATCTTGATTTATGTGATTGGGAACAAAGTAGACCTTGAATCATTCCGTGTTGTCGACCGTAAAATGGCAGAGAGTTACGCCCAAACCAAAGGAGTATTTCACTTTCATTCCAGCGCAAAGACTGGTGAGGGTGTCGACGAAATCTTCTATCATATCTGTAAGTATTCCCTTTATTTTTAATCGCCTATTCTATGTATTTCCAGACTTAATCACGAGCGATAAAGGGATGCCATTTATCCGAATCGACGGCAAGTAGCTAAAGTTTGCATGCTATTTTCACAACAGTACTCTTGAAAACATGGGGCGCAGTTGATCAATAGTTTACATAATTTTACATTATTGTAATCATTATGATCTCGTCTCGTCTTGTTTTTTCACTTGAATCAAATTTGGGAAACGACAAGGCAGAGGCGGATTTCCAGAAAACGTGGGAGTTGAAGGAAAGATTAAATGTAGTCCATAATATAATCCCAAGGGAGGGTCCCTGAGAGTGACCCTTTTTAGGGGGGGGGGGGTCTGTCCTTTTCTTGGATCCGCTAGAGCAAAAGGCAATCATTGCCTTCTTCTCATCTTTAGATTTGATTAAGAATCCTACAAATATAAATTCTAAAGAACTTACTTAGTTTTGAAGAAGAAAAAAATTACGTATATAATAACAAAACATTTGCGAATACTAAAAGTTATTACTGCACCATGCTCGAAAGGGATTTAACAAAATTACAAACGACTTAGAGATAAGCCTGTTATCAATTAAAGAGAAACTTTAAACCATATGAGGGCATTCTCTAAAAAAACGGTCATTGGTTTTAACCATTCATTATAATAACATTGCGTATGTTATGCTTTGTTAAAATAAAGAATAAATAGAGAGATCATCAACAAGTATTCAAAAATATTCGTTTGAAAACTGTAAGCATTTTTTTGTCTTTCAACAGCCGGTTCAAAATTATCGAATATTTGTGGGGCCCCACAAATATTAGCAATGGTTATATTTATGGATATTTCAGCCGTCTGTGAACTGATTTTGATAAAACAAAGATGATTTTGTCATTTAAATTGTATATGTTCTTTCGAACTCGCCACTCAGTTTTTCATTATCTCACAAAGAAATTGAATCAGTTATGTTCTTGAATATTCCTTTTCATTTCATATCCTCCAAACAGGTCAAATGACAAGATCAATACAAGAAAATAGATCCAAGAATCGTCAGAGTACGGTCGATGTCTCTAACTCTACCAATTCCGATGAAAACAGAGAAGGTGATCGCGGTCGATGTCGATGTCAGAGCAAGTGATCACATCAGCAAACATGATCGCAAAGGCTTTCTAAAATCAACGTAAAAGCAATTTCAGTAGCCTTTTACATCGCCTTTTGAAATGCGCGAACCTATTACTTCAACCGAACATGATTTCTATACAGGGAATACAACAGGATATTGAAATTTCCTTGAGCTAATTAATCAATTTGCTAAGAGCTATTATCAGGCTTTATAAACTCTTTGCATGCATCAAGAAAAAAATCTGATGTCATATGGCTTAAGATTTACATGGAATTAAAACGAAAAAAAATCATTGCTATTATCCGTATATTCATATTAGACTTCCTAAACTGACGTTCTGCGAAATTCTACTCTGGCGACAGTGATTATTGATCCACGCTTAATATTCTTCACTAACCGAATTCTTAATTTCAAACCAGTCTACCCCTAACATTATACGCCAAAGAATACCCGAATCAATTGCTCCAGAAACATAATATCTTTCAACATTTCTTGCCAATGAACAGTGCGATATAAACTTACTTATACTGAGAGGGAAAAAAATGCCCTAATGTTAATTAAAAATTTGGGGAATAAGAGGAGGAAGGTGGGAGAGAGAGAGAAACAGAGACAGAGATAGGGGGCAACATTGTTGTTGTTTTTTCATCATCATTTATGAGATTGATCATGAAAGCAATTTGTCTTCTATGATTAAGGAGATGTTTCTCATAAGATGCATAATCAGAACTGTGGTACTGAAATAAAAGTTGCAGTGTATTCAAATCATTTTGGCCTGAAAGGGGTCGAAATTTAGTTAAAATTCGATTAATTTCATTTGACTTTATAAGCTAGAACATGACGCCGTTCAATATTAATGGGTGACTTTAAGTCTGGTATTTGGTATTTGGTATCCAGTATAATATTTATAGCCGACGTATGGGCCGGCCTCCGTCTTGTCAATGCCCTAGAAATGTCAACAAATTGGATGTTCTGAACGGAGGGGGTGGGGGTGGGGGGGGGGGGGGCTACTTTCATATCCCACGTCTAGGGAAAATTCCCCCACCTTTTATAAATATCTGAATACGCCACTTTTAAGATCACTCATAAGGGGGTGAAGGAGGGCGATTTTCCGCACTCGATGGAATGCTCTCCCTGCACATGTTGTCGGAAACATTTGAACTTCAAGTTTGTACAAATAGAATATAATGGATACCTCCTGACTAGAGGCTGTCTTATTTTCAAGTAATTTGCTGACAAATTGTATAATGTTTGACGAAATTTAGAATTTTTGACAGTTAGTTTATCATTTCGTTTTTGAAAAAAATAAATTATTATATATATTTGCTTATTTATGATTCATTGTCAGAAAAATACTTATTGTATTTTATATTACTACTCGAAAAACATTGTATTTATATGAATGCAGAAGAAAATAAAATAAAATCAAATCAAATACATGACTTTTGTGTGTGCGCGCGCGTGTGTGTGTGTGTGTGTGTGTGCGTGTGTGTGTATGTAGGTGCGTTTAATGTTTGAGCATCATCCCAATACATACAGAGAGAGAGAGAGAGAGGGGGGAAGGAAACTAGAGAGCTAAAAAGATAGGTAAAGAGAGAGAGAGAGAAAAAAAAATACTGCAACATTAACCAGTTTAGGCCATCTAATGTATTTCAGTTCATTGGAACTTAACGGCAGAACCCCTATCAATTATTTCACTTTAAAGTTCATTGCAATCTATATAGACGGCATCTACCGTTTAATGCAAGGGTTATTAGGCCTTGTAAACGTCGGGGAAGTCTTTAAGTCATTTTCTAATGTATGCACGCATAATAACAATGAACATGTTTTAACATGATTGCTGATGAACTGCCAAATGTATAAATAGCAAAATTTTGCTATTATGATTAAGACAAAATAGAGTCAATAGGACAAGAAATGAATACATCTAATAGTCATATACGAATTACTTAATTAATTCAATGATGGATTGACATTAACCTGTAGTGGGTATTTTTCGGGTAGGTGGTATGTCGGTGAGAATTAAAAAACTAAAATATGATATTATAATACTCTTTCATTTTATTTTCAAGTCTAGGGTTGGTTGGCTCCAGTTCATTTAAAGGGATAGTTGAGTTCTGTTTTTAGACTGCAAATGCCTTCAAAGTGCATGGTTATTGCTCTTATTCTTATCTATGACATTTCTAGTGCCCTTTTAGGACCCAAAAATTGCTATGAAGGTAATTTTAGACCCCAAAATGTGTGAAATTTAGCCAATACGATCATACCAATTCAACTCTATTTTCAAAAAATACAGTGACCGATAATTAATTGATTAATTAATAATAACAATACATGGGCCGACTGGTTGTGTGTAATATAACCAAAAAGCCAACAAACAAAAACCAACATCGGCATTGGCTGAAATACAACGTAAAAGGCGCTATTTCGTTTTTTCAACGGCTTTTTCATATTATCGAATATTTGTGGTGGTACACAAATATTATAAATTGTTACATTTATGGATATTCCAGCCGTCTCTGAACTGATTTTGATGAAGCAAAGATGATTTGTCATTTAACAGAAGTGCTAACGTCGTATTCGCTCCTTGTCTCGGTTATTGGTTCCTATATCAACAGGGCCTTCGCATGAATTTCACCGTGATATCATTCAAGCAACGGGCTGGAGCAGGGCAAGTTGTTTGGAGCTGGTGTGATCACCACGCCATTGTTTAGCACAAAATTGTTTTGAACCAACTACCTTGACAACTTGGCTAATATGATGTTATACTTTGGTACTCTATTGAACGTAGAGTAAAGGTTGGTGTTGAATACATAAACAGGTTTACAAATCTGAAGATACATTTGGAACCTTTCCGCCTTGTAATTTTATACTGCTTGAAAAATCATCTTCATATTTTGACCCATCACTGAGTGCGATCATAAACAGTTCGCAGGGTCAATATTTATTTGAGGTTTTGTTCCGTTTTTGGAGCAGCTTTAGAAATCCCCCAATTTAATTGGACTTTGACTTCAGCGTCTAAAAGAAAATGCTGTCAGTCTCTGGTCCGATTGTCTACGGAATATTATTGTCGCTGAGAATATGCCACAGAAGTCGATCAAAGTGTGCCTTCTTGGCGTAAGTATATCACACTGAAAATCTTTTCGAGAGTGTTTTAGTTGTTCTAATTTGTCAATGAGCCCTTTGGTCAATAGGAATTCGAAGCGCGCTTAATCATTTTCTTTTGCATTTCCTTGATATTGATTGTAATTGGAGGAGTGTAATATAATGAGGTATTTAGGTATTATCTCAGTCAGGCCTATAAGTTAACTTATCAACCTCACAACGTGAATTTCCTACGAATAATAATTATGCCCCACTGACATACGTATGGTAAATGTTTGCTTAATCATTGAAAAACGCAAAATGTTATTATTCTCGTTAACTCCCATGACGTTGGCCTGTACAACACAACGGAATAACGCCTTTTCATGGTCCAACGTATAATCTGCGTTGAAAATATATTACGTGCGCATGTCTGTGCGAGGTTTGGGTAACAAAAGGGGACTTCCCCATGCCGGCGGAGTAACCGCTGTCCTGTCCTGAATTGTTATATCGAATAGACAGTGTGTGTGTGAGGGGGGGGGGGGATGTTTCACAAATACTAAGACTTCAAGTTGGACTTAACTTTGGCAGGCCGTTCATGCCACTAGTTCCTTTTACCATTCCTGGCATTGGTTTCTCAAGGGACGTACAAATCATTGTCACAAATCTACAAAATTTGCATTGTTGATAGTTCACTATAATTGAAGGACAAAATATTATCTAAAGATCATAATTGAGAGACCAATGGTAAGAGCAACAAGTGGCATGAATGGCCTATCATAGTTAAGTCCAACTTAAAGTCGATCTTAGTCTTTTTGAAACACCCCCCCCCCCCCCCTGATCAGGCATGCGTTGGTTCTAAACTATAACAATGGGATGCGTAACACTCCACTTGGCTTTCAAGTTCCTTGCTCCGAGGCGCTCTTCATCTGCGGGGAATCTCAGAGGCCAGGCACAGTTTCACATTTAAAATACCGGCAAAATGTCAGTGTAAATTATAAAATTTGTTTGGGGATTGTATTGGGAATAGTGCATGTACTGTAGACAGTATGATCGATCTCTGTACCCCCCCCCCTCTCTCTCTCTCTCTCTCTCTCTATCTTTCTCTCTCTTCAAGACGCCTATATACTGCCGTGTCGCTCCACAATTCCCTTTCTCAAGATTCTTGGAGCCCTATCCTTCCTTCCCACAATCTTCATGATGATGTGTGTTTACTTTCATGTCATTTATTATAGACTCTCTGTGTAGGGAAAACCTGTATAACTACGCAATTCGTCAAAGGAAAGTTTGATGAGAACTGCGTCAGCACTATCGGGTAAGCTTCTACCCTCTTGACCACTTTCTCAATACAATACCGCTAATTTATCATTATACAATGTATCATATTACAACAATTTCTTACGACAGGAGCCTGGTCAAAATATAAATGTAAACGTCTATTCAACGAGAATTTCGTTGATGTACATGTCTGCACCTAATGGTGCTTTAAACATTGGTTGAATGGCCAATATGATTTAAAGCATAACCTTCATTCTCAATAAGGTCTTACTTGACTTTATTGAAATTATAGGAATGTCTTTATGAAACTAGTTAGAAGGAAGTAATTCTAGAACAGTAATATGAATAACAAAATCCGACTCGTACCATTCTGGATATAAAAAGATGCGAGACGTTTCTCTCGAGTCTTATACCCCATTCACAGTGGCCTCAAACACCGCGACAGCAGCGGGACTGTCCCGCTGCTGTCGCGGTGTTGTCTTCAGTGTGAAGGCTCGGACCCGTTATAAACTATCGCGGGATAACACCGCCTCGCGATAACGCCGCGACAAACTATCGCTAGTATTAAGAAATATGGTCCAAAGAGAGGTGAAAAAGGCTAAACTCGATTACTTACAAAACAAGATAGAAGAAAATAAACAAGATTCGAAAAAACTTTGGCAGAATCTAAAAAGCTTAGGATTGAAAAATAAGAAGCGAAAAGAACAAGAATCTGTCATTAAAATTGATGGGGAATTATGTCATGATAAGATGGCCATCGCTGATGAATTCAATTCTCATTTCACAAATGTGGCTGCCAAATTAGTAGACAAACTCCCCCCTTCCAAAGACTTTTTCAGCGCAGACAATGATTGTATTCGTGACTTTTACGAAAGAAAAGGTGTACGTGAAAACAGCTTCGAGTTATTACCAATCAGTGAACAATTTGTTTTCAAAGAGTTACGTAAGTTGAATGTATCAAAAAGTACTGGGTTAGACTTGATTCCAGCTAAATTTCTAAAAGATGGTGCGAAGGTTTTATTTAAGCCTCTAAGTTACTTAATGAACCTATCTATCTTGACGAGTACTTTTCCAGAAGATATGAAAATAGCAAAAGTGACTCCACTTTATAAAAAGAAAGATAAAACTGATGTTAGCAACTATAGACCTATTAGTGTTTTAAGCGTAGCATCAAAGATTCTAGAAAAATCGGTCTGTGTTCAAATTGAAAGATACTTCAAAGAAAATGATATAATTTATGAATTTCAATCTGGTTTTCGACATGATTATTCGACTGAAACATGTCTAATTCATTTGACTGATTATTTGAGGAGAGAAACTTCCCAAGGGCGCTTTGTTGGTATGGTGCTCCTTGATCTGCAAAAAGCTTTTGATACAGTTAATCATTGCGTCTTATTGAAGAAGTTACAACTAATGGGTTTTGATAAGGCAAGTTTAGATTGGTTCAGATCCTACTTATCTAATCGGCACCAAGTAGTGGCCATTCATGATATTCGTTCCAAACTAATGCCTATAACATGCGGTGTTCCTCAGGGAAGTATTTTAGGCCCAATTCTATTTTCAAGTTATATAAATGATATGTGTACTTGTATAAAAGACTTCAAACTATTATTGTACGCAGATGACAGCGTACTACTCTATTCAAATCCTGATCCTAAATATATTGAGGAAAAGCTCAGTGAACAGCTGTCTACGTGTGTCGATTGGATGACTGATAATAAGCTTTCTTTACACTTGGGAAAAACAGAAAGCATTTTATTTTGTTCTAAAAGTAGTTCTAAAAAGTCATTTGAATTCAAAGTGAGACACAATAATCAAGCAATCAAGAGAAAAGAGTCTGTGAAGTATTTAGGCATTGAGTTGGCTAGCGCAATTTCATTTTCATCTTTAGTAGAATCAGTTGTAAAAAAAGCAAATTCTCGTCTGAAATTTTTGTACAGATATCAAAGTTGTATGGATTTAAAAGCAAGACGTACACTCTGTTTTGCTCTTATTCAATGTTTATTTGACTATGCTAACCCTGCATGGTACAGTAACATAAACAAGTCAGATCAAAAGAAGTTGAAGATTATACAGAACAAAATGGTGAGATTTATCAACTGTTCTGGTCCAAGAACTCATGTTGGCTATAGCGAACTTTCTAAAGCTGGTTTTCTTGAAGTCGACCAAAGATCAAAACAACTCGCATTGCATCACGTGCATAAAATATATCATACTAGGTCGAATCATTATATTCGATCCAACTTCGATCTTGTTACTGACGTACATGATTATAATACAAGAAATAGACGATTCAACTTTAACTTACCAGAAAGAGTAGGTAGTATTGGAAATTCGTTTTATTACAATGCCATAAAACATTGGAATTCCCTTCCCAATGGTGTAAAAGAAATAGGAAACTATGATCATTTTAAGAGGAAATTAAAGGAATACCTAATACTTGACAGTCAGAGAAGAGAAGTGAATGACATGTTATATGATTGAAATTGTTATTCTTCTGTCGGTTCATACTTTTTCATGTTGTATATACTTATGTTTTCGTACGTTATAGAAATTCTACAAATTCATCATTATTTTCCTCTTCTTCCTTCTCCTCTTTTTCTTCTTCTCCTTCTTCTTTTTCTTCTTGTACTTAATATCATTTCTATCATCAGTTTAATGTTGTTATTATTATCTTTGATAAGTAGTTCTTTTAATTTTCTTATCTGTCTGTAAATATTACTATTTTAATTTATTAATTGTATACATGTCTGTAAGGGACCCCACTGGAAATAAGCTCTCGAGCTTTCGTGGGTTATCCTGTTCAAGCTGACTTATTTTTGATCTGTTATTATTGTATATTGTTGTATGTTGGAAGCTTGTCGAATAAAAATCAATCAATCAATCAGGTTCGCCTAGCTACAGCAGCGGGACAGTCCCGCTGCTGTCGCGGTGTTTACTCAGTGTGAAGGCTCTCCGCTATAACACCGCGACAAACACATGTGATTTGTTTACTTACCTATCACTGACCTCTTTTCTCCAGCAATGGGGAACATAAAGTGAAATAGAAATAAAGTAACCAGTGGATTCAAATTGATTTTATTATTATGTAGATATTATAATTATCCAAATAAAAATATTTCACACTTCAAAAAATTAAAATATTCTGACTGGAAGCAATAAAAATGCTAGTTTTTTAAAAAGTAAAGTAAAGTGTGTAAAGTACAGCTAGCGCGTGCAATTTCAAGCAATCGAAAACCCCGCGCTGAAGTATTTCCGGTCATATCGGGGTCACTCGCGGGTCATGAGCCATGCATACACGAGTTTGTTACGGAGGTAATAAAAATCACCCGCTGCAGCGTGAATGGGTACATGATATTTATCCCGCTGCTGCAGCGGGATAACTTTTCTACTGTGAATGCATTTGTAGCGGTGTTATGGCGGTGTCGCCGCTCCGCTACAACGCCGCTACAAATTTCAAAACCACTGTGAATGGGGTATGGCCTCAAACACCGCGACAGCAGCGGGACTGTCCCGCTGCTGTCGCGGTGTTGTCTTCAGTGTGAAGGCTCGGACCCGTTATAAACTATCGCGGGATAACACCGCCTCGCGATAACGCCGCGACAAACTATCGCTAGGTTCGCCTAGCTACAGCAGCGGGACAGTCCCGCTGCTGTCGCGGTGTTTACTCAGTGTGAAGGCTCTCCACTATAACACCGCGACAAACACGTGTGATTTGTTTACTTACCTATCACTGACCTCTTTTCTCCAGCAATGGGGAACATAAAGTGAAATAGAAATAAAGTAACCAGTGGATTCAAATTGATTTTATTATTATGTAGATATTATAATTATCCAAATAAAAATATTTCACACTTCAAAAAATTAAAATATTCTGACTGGAAACAATAAAAATGCTAGTTTTTTAAAAAGTAATATGATAAAACCCCGCGCTGAAGTATTTCCGGTCATATCGGGGTCACTCGCGGGTCATGAGCCATGCATACACGTGTTTGTTACGGAGGTAATAAAAATCACCCGCTGCAGCGTGAATGGGTACATGATATTTATCCCGCTGCTGCAGCGGGATAACTTTTCTACTGTGAATGCATTTGTAGCGGTGTTATGGCGGTGTCGCCGCTCCGCTACAACGCCGCTACAAATTTCAAAACCACTGTGAATGGGGTATTAGGCTAACAAATATCATAGGGGTTTCACAAGCTTGTTATAATGTATACAGTAATTTTTCGTTTCATAACTATCAAAAGAATGTGTCTTTTACATCTTTGTTTTCAAGGACAAGACTATCATTTCATGCATAAATCTTTTAATTATGAATACAATACGCTCTATTTTCTTCTTATGCATATGAAATTAGTCTAGTTCTTACTGAAACTAGCATTCGCTATTGAGCTATTGTTGGGTAGTTGGCATGTTGTTTTGGTCATAAAACTTTTCTGACTTACTCTCCCTCTCTCTTTTTCTGTCTCTCTCACTCCCTGTCTCTATTTCTTCTTCTCTCTATATATTTATTCTCTCTCCCCCCCCTCTCTCTCTCCCTCTTACTCTGATCTCTCCCTCTGCGTCTCACTCTCATCTCTCTTTCTCTCTCTCTCTCTCTCTCCTCTTTTCAACTTCCTCTTCCTCCCCTCTCGTCATCTCTCTCTCTTTCCCTCTCCCATCATAGCGCCGCCTTCTTGTCAAGATCACTCTACTTTCAGAACATCGAATATAGTTTTGCATTATGGGATACGGCGGGACAAGAAAGGGTAACTATGATATTCTCTTGAAGATTTATTGTTGAGAAGAAGGATTTTGTTTGTCAGCGTTATCGGAAATCATAGGTGTAAAATCATCTGATTTTCATATCATGTTTGTCGTTGTTCACTAAATAAATGACATTCTGTTCCATAACAGCAAACAATAAAAGAAATGATCCCTCTTTCATAATGGGGCGACCATTATTCTCTAAATATATGGCATCATTTCTATGTAACTTTGTAATTACTAAGAATTAGAATTGATACATGTGGTGGTGGTTATTTAACCTGACTGCTAAGAAAGCATAAACGCTTGTTAGTAAGCTACAAGTCCACTCCGAGGGACCTGGTAATGAGGATTAATGCCTTACCAAAGGGCACTAGCGCATCGGCATGGCTTCGAACCCGGCCACCGGATTACGAGACCACTGCTCTAACAACTAAAGCTATCGCGCCTCCTTATCAATAGCCAGTTTGATGACAAACGAGTTTAATGTGTATCTAATTGTCATAAGATATCTACATGGCATAATTCGTATTGATTCACGAATAGCAGGAAATATAATTCCATACAGTTTTTGTTATTATCACCTGTTTATTTGTCTTTTACAGTTTCGTTCACTGGCCCCTCTGGCGTACAGGTCTGCAGCCGCCGCACTCATCGTTTATGATATCACAAATCAGGTAAGAGAAAATAGATTTTTCTCTTAGGGTGACGCTAAGGGGTATCCCACCGGGGAGGGAAAATGTTGCCCCGCCGATGCATTCAAACAATTTTCAAATGATTTACTCTTTTTTTCCCCTTCTTCTTCCTCGTTTTTTTAAAATTTATTTTGATGAAAAATCGACTTTCTTGTGCGGTGTGAGGGGTAAGATTTTGTTTAATGCAACCACTGCATAAATACCAACGCAATATCGCATTGGGGAGGAGGGGCAACTGCCCAAATAAAATTGGGGCAAATGTAAACAGATTATTTCTTTCTTCCTCTTAAAAAATAGGATTCCTTCGATGAGGTGGATTTCTGGATCTCAGAGCTGAGGAGCATGGGCCCTGAGGAAATCTTGATTTATGTGATTGGGAACAAAGTAGACCTTGAATCATACCGTGTTGTCGACCGGGAAGTGGCAGAGAGTTACGCCCAAACCAAAGGAGTGTTTCACTTTCATTCCAGCGCCAAGACTGGTCAGGGTGTCGACGAAATCTTCTATCATATCTGTAAGTAATTCCATTTTTTTTATCGCCTATTCTATGTATTTCCACACTTATTCCCCGAGCGATAAAGGGATGCCATTTATCTGAATCGACGGCAAGTAGCTAAAGTTTGCATGCTATTTTCACAACAGTACTCTTGAAAACATGGGGCGCAGTTGATCAATAATTTACATAATTTTACATAAGTGTAATCATTATGATCTCGTCTCATCTCGTTCTTTCACGTGAAGCAAATTTGGGAAACGACAAGGCAGAAGCGGATTTCAAGAAAACAGGGGAGTCGAAGGAAAAATTTCAGAGGGGGGGGGGGGGGGTTCTGTCCTTTTCTTGGATCCGCTAAAGCAAAAGGCAATAATAAGAATCCTAAAAATCTAAATTCTAAAGAACTTAGTTAGTTTTGAAGAAGAACAAAATTACGTCTATAATTAAAAAAAAACATTTACGAATACTAAAAGTTATTACTGCACCATGCTTGAAAGGGATTTAACTAAATTACAACGACTAAGTGATAAGCTTGTTATCAATTAAAGAGAAAATTTAAACCATATGAGGGCATTCTCTAAAAAGTCATTGGTTTTAAACATTCATTATAATAAAATTGTGCATGTTGTGCTTTGTTAAAATAATGATTAAATAGAGAGATCATCAACAAGTATTTAAAAATATTCGTTTGAAAACTGTAAGCATTTTTTTGTCTTTCAACAGCCGGTTCAAAATTATCGAACATTTGTGGGGCCCCACAAATATTAGGAATGGTTATATTTATGGACATTTCAGCCGTCTGTGAACTGATTTTGATCAAACAAAGATGATTTTGTCATTTAAATTGTATATGTTCTTTCGAACTGGCCACTCAGTTTTTCATTATCTCACAAAGAAATTGAATAAGTTATGTTCTTGAATATCCCTTTTCATTTCCTTTACTCCTAACAGGTCAAAAGACAAGATCAATACAAGAAAATAGATGCAAGAATCGTCAGAGTACGGTCGATGTCTCCAACTCTACCAATTCCGATGGAAACAGAGAAGGTGATCGCGGTCGATGTCGATGTCAGAGCAAGTGATCACATCATCAAACATGATCGCAAAGGCTTTCTAAAATCAACGTAAAAGCAATTTCAGTAGCCTTTTACATCGCCTTTTGAAATGCGCGAACCTATTACTTCAACCAAACATGATTTCTATAAAGGGAATACAACAGGAAATTGAAATTTCCTTGAGCTAATTAATCTCTTTGCTAACAGCTATTATCAGGCTTTATAAACTCTTTGCATGCGTCAAGAAAAAATCTGATGTCATGGCTTAAGATTTACATGGAATTAAAACGAAAAAAAAACATTGCTATTATCCGTATATTCATATTAGACTTCCTAAACTGACGTTCTGCGTAATTCTACTCAGGCGACAGTGATGATTGTTCCGCGCTAAATATTCTTTACTAACTTAATTCTTTATCCCCAAGCCAGCCTAACCCCAACATTACACGCCAAAGAATACCCGAATCAATTGCTCCGCAAACATTATCTTTCAACATTTCTTGCCAATGAACAATGCGAGATAAACTTATTTATAGTGACACAAAATGCCCTGAAGTTAAAAGAAATCTGGGTGGGGGTAGGAGGAGGAGGGTGGAAGAGAGAGAGAGAGAGAGAGAAAGAGAGATCGAGAGAGAGAGGGGGAGGGGGCAACACTGTTTTTTGTTTTTCATTATCATTAATGAGATGGATCATGTAAGCAATCTGTGTTTTATGTTTAAAGAGATGTTAATCATAATATACATATTCAGGCAGGGGCGTAGACAACGGGGGGGGGGGGGGATGAGGGGGATGCATCCCCCCACCTCACAAGGTGGGGGGGATGGCATGTACAATCATCCCCCCCCCAGGTTTTGGGGAATGATATTTGCTTACTTAATAAGTCATAATGATGATAATAATAGTAATAATAATAATGATAACAATTATAATATTAATAATAATAATAATTATGATGATGATAATAATAATCCTCATCATTATTGTAATTGTGTTTATTGTTATTAGCCGCATTCACACGGTGAAAGCCAATTCAGACGGTAAAAAAAAGAAAATCTTACAAGTATTTTGTGGTTATCTTGTGGTTTGGAAACCACAAGATAACCACAAGATTAAACAGGCGCGGATCTACAAAAACAAAACAAAAAAAAAACAAACAAAAAGAAAAAAGGGAAAAAAAAGAAGAAAAAAAAAAGAAAAAAAGAAAAAAAAAGAACGCACGCTGGAGAGAAACCCTTTCAAGTGCAAATATTGTGAGAAGATATTCAACTCATCTGGATATAACTGTGTATTTAACTGTAACTTGATTTAAAAATACGTTATCATGCACTGCTTTTTATGGTCTCCATTGTGTTAATAGATGCCAGGAAAACATCACTTACGGGGTTCAAATAAACACCCCCAAAAAAATTGGCTCGCCGCTTCGCGGCTCGTGGACGATGCTCCGCATCGTCATTATTGGTCAACCCCCCCTTAGCAAAAAGCTAGATCCGCCCCTGAGTCATCCCCCCAGGTGTACGAACCTGTCTACGCCACTGTATTCAGGACTGTAGTACTGAAATAAAAGTTGCAGTTTATTAAAATCATTTGGACCTGAAAGGGGTCGAAATTTAGTTAAAATTCTATTAATTTCATTTGACTTTATAAGCTAGAACATGACGCCATTCAATATTAACGGGTGACTTTAAGTCTGTGAATGTTATTATAAGTTATGACATTTGGTATCCAGTATAATATTTAAAGTCGATGTATGGCGCGGCCCGGCCGCCGCCATTTCTAGGCCCTAGAAATGACAATAAATTGGATGTTCTGAACGGAGGGGATAGGGGTGGGGGGGGGGGGGCTACTCTCATATCCCACGTCTAGGGATAATCCCCCACCTTTTATTAATATCTGAATACGCCACTTTTTATACTCATTAGGGGGTGAAGGAGGGCGATGTTCCGCACTCTATGGAATGCTCTCCCTGCACATTCGAACTTCAAGTCTGTACAAGTAGAATATAATGGATACCTCCTGACTGGGGCTGTCTTATTTTTAAGTAATTTGCTGGAAAATTGTATAATGTTTGATGTTTGATGAAATTTAGTATTTTTGACAGTAAGTTAATCATTTCGTTTTTGAAAAAAAAAATATTATATATATTTGCTTATTTATGATTCATTGTCAGAAAAATACTTATTGTATTTTATATTACTACTCGAAAAACATTGTATTTATATGAATGCAGAAGAAAATAAAATAAAATCAAATCAAATCAAATAAAATATGTGACTTTTGTGTGTGCGTGTGCGTGTGTGTGTGCATAACGGCGCGTTTAATGTTTAAGTATCATCCCATACAGAGAGAGAGAGAGAGAGAGAAAGAGAGAGAAAGAGAGAGAAAGAAGAGAGAGAGAGAGAGAGCTAAACAGATAGAGGAAGATAGAAAGAGAGAGAGAGAGAGATATACTGCAACAATAAACTAGTTTAGGTCATCTAATGTATTTCAGTTCCTTGGAACTTAACGGCAGAGCGCGCCCCTATTAATCTGTTGACTCTACAGTTCATTGCCATCTATATAGACAGCATCTACCGTTTAATGTAGGCTAAGTGTTATTAGGCCTTGTAAACCTCGGGGGAAGTCTTTAAGTCATTTTTTAATGTATGCACGCATGATATCAGTGAACATGTTTTAACGTGATTGCTGATGAACTGCCAAATGTATTGAGAGCAAAGTTTCATTATTATGATTAAGACAAGATAGAGTCAATAGAAAAAAATGAATACATTTAATAATCATAATTACGCATTACTTAATTAATTCAATGATGGATTCATATTAACCTGTAGTAGGTACTTTTAGGGTAGGTGGTATGTCGGTGAGAATTCAAAAACTAAAGTATGATATTATAAAACTTTTTAATTTTATTTTCAAGTCTAAGGTTAGTTGGTTCAAGTTCATTTAAACCTTTTAGGACAAGGTCTTTATGAGGATTAAATTGAAGATAAATAGTTCTTCAAATTTACAACAATATCAGTCATTTTACTTCTACATTGTAATCTCTGAAACCAATAGACAAACGCAAAAAGACTTTGTCGAAAAGTTGAAACAACGGCTTAGTTTGATCGAAAAACAATGTCAGACAAGCTTCAATTGAAATTCTCCTCTTCAGAATGTGTTTTACAAAGGCATGTTTTTCACCTGCATTCCCTAGATCTCTAACATTGACCATATTTACTTTTAATGATAACATAAGCTGCGTAAAGAACGTAACAATATCATTTCAAGGTGTTGCGTTTCCCTTCTTCGAGATCCAGCCTTCATAATCATTGGGGGGTAAGAGCACTTTTTTTTTGGGGGGGGGGGGGTCCACGATTTGATGACAAATTTTGAATAAGTTGGGAGAGGTGAGGTCACCTTTTTGGGTCACCCTTTAGCACACAATGCACAAGTTTGCAAATATATACCGATATACCGACCTCACCACAGCCTTTTGCCGGTTGGTATATCAAGTCGACAGCCTTGTGAGCGCTTGGATAAGACCAGAGAACATTGGCATTCACGATGCCCGTTTTTAATTATTATTTGTTTCTGATGCCTGAGTTGCCCCCCCCCCCCCTTGTCTTCCCTTTATCTAGATTGCGCGCTCTCTCTCTCTCTCTCTCTCCCTTTCTCTCTCTCTCGCTGTCGCTGTCAAACTCCCGAATAGAGTACCGAAGTGCTAACGTCATATTCGCTCGTCGTCTCGGTTACTAGTTCCAAACAACAGAGCCATGCGCATGAGGATCACCGCGGCATTATTAGGGACTTTTAGATTTGCATGTCGACAGCTTTGACTGCAACGTGTGACGTCATTTTAAGGCACTGCGCATGTGTCACGTCGTCTCAGTCGGCGATCGAGAATGCTTTAACCTTGATTGTCCTAAATCTAGTACGGTACAAGTGTGCCGCGTGCGCATAAAATATACAGTTCCTCAGGTACACAAAGAAACATCCCTTCCCTGCTATTAAGTAAAAATGTGTAGAACAGGTGTCACACGCATATTCAACTGTTCTACACATTTTTACATAATAGCAGTGAAGGGATGTTCTTTTGTCTACCACAGCAATTGTTGAGGGTAGAATGAGGAACTGTATATTTTGTCCTCTTTAATTGTCCGTCATAATCGTAGTGTTACTTCCTGCATGCATGTATATCGTCGAGTGCGATCTTTAAAAGATCTAATTGTAGTCAACATGGGCAGTTGAGTACGTTGACACGCATGATCAGTCGGCGTTCGTCGTGTTCTCGTCCACTTAATCTAAAAGTCCCTACTTCAGCAACGGACAGGAGCAGGGCAAATTCTAAGTTTGGCGCTGGTGTGATCAAATCGCCATTAGGGACTTTTAGATTTGCACGACGAGAACGTGGACTGCGACGTGTGACATCCAATTTTACGTCCTTTTAAGGGACTGGCAGTGACGTCACATTGCCTTAAAAGGATGTCACACGAGCAGTCCACGTTCTCGATATCGTCGTGCAAATTTAAAAGTCCCTAATGTTACACCTTGACAACTTGGCTAATATGACGTCACACTTCGGTACTCTATTTCTACAGTACTCTCTTAGGGTATGTTTATGCTCAACTTTTTCTGGCCAGAATCAGGCATCTGTTACGCGTTTAGTTCAAAACACGGTTGCGTCCTTTCTCACTTTTGTAGAATCACCGAAAAACGGCGATCATGATCGCCGATCGTAAACTCACAAAAAGGTGCGTTTACAATTTGTAAACGCGTTTAAATGTGGTCAACGCACTGATGCAAGGCCAATTAAGGCCGCCCAGGAAGAATTGCCTGGAGGAGCCAGAGAAGTGAGCATAAACAGTACACCGTGGAACTGCGATTACGATGAGCGTTTACGATGTGCGTTTCAAATCGCTCATTCTGCCTTCAAAATTGAGCTTAAACGCACCCTTAGACAGCTAGCACGGGCCAAGTATATGATTTGCATCACAAATCATTTTTCGACTGACTCACCAATAAATGTGTATTGAAATGGAATTTGCTATTGTTTGGATAGGTGAGCATTTGTATTCTTGCAAATGAGGCTTGGTGCATTCATGCAAAGCATGAATATACAGGGGTTTGCCGCCATTGAACGTTTTCACTCTGGAGCATACAACCACATAAGTTGTTGTTGCTCTTCCTTGTCCGCTTTAAACAAACAAAATTGTACAACCACGCCCTGAAATTTGTTACCCTCTTTCAATGGACAGGGCTAGTTACAGTCTTTAAGGAGGCAGACCTGAATGGTAACATGTTGGCTGATGCATCGAAATGCGGTTTGAGGTATGCACATCTTCTAGCAGGTAGCATTCAATATGTCTTTGTAGTGCGAGAAGAGAGAAGGGGTGAGTGAGGAGAAAAAAAATACTATTCCTGTACAGTGTGATGTTAGAATCTGTAATAATTTTCAAATAGTAAAGTGCATACTATGTTTTTATTTCTGTAGGTAAAATTCCTAAACGTATTCACGTATGAAACAATTCAGTTCCACACATTGGATTTCTCAGTCGATACGGAATTGATCATCATTTTCTACATAGAAAATTATTGATGGAATACTGAGAATTGCCAGATACAGCAAGAAAGCTTGTCGTAAGAGAACGAAGTGTTAGAAGAGCCCTTTTACTCTAGGATTATTCAAATAAGAGTATGGCTTTATAGAACCGATCTAATACAGGAGGCACATTAATGACTCGGGGAGCTAGGGGGGGGGGGGGGTTCTCTTGAATACGAAGAATACCTCGCTTCCAGTAATCCAATGTTCCGGTCTATTTATTATCATTGTAAATAGGCTAACTACAAAACTGTCTAAACATAGCACAATAGAAACTCTTCTACCAACATGGTCTTAAATATTAATTAAGATGGATCGATGTTTATCAGAGCATAGCTCTGGTATCATAAAAAAAAATCATTCTGCTTATGAAGGCAAAAAACATGTTTGGTTCAAACTGCTTCATCAGTGAAACGAATTATAGAGGATCAGATATGAGAAAAGACTTGTAATGGAATTGCAGAAATGAAAATGGTAAAGAATATTCTACATAATGGAAGAGAAGTAGCCTTTTGCAAGAACAAATGTCACTCTGACCTCTTTCCATATCTCTTGCATTAAAGAATGGAACAGTCTGCCTGATGATATAAAAAATAGTACAACTCTTTCTAGGTTTAGAAGTTTATCTAAAACGTACCTGCTTTAAAGACTGACATAGTTTTTATTTGCATCTTAGTAATTTCTTATTCTGAAATGCTTTTTGACCACTAAGGACCTACTCGTCAGTGTGTTTGCTGTGTATGGGCGTGTGTGTGCGTGTGTGAGAGAGTATTTGTATGTTCTATATTCTGTAGCTTAGTATTTTCATCCATTGTATAATCATACTTAACATTCTTTTTACTGTAAATGTATGTATTTTGTTGACTATAGGGCCCCGCTCACAAGCTTAGCTTCTAAAGGGGTCCTAAAACCATTCAGTTTATGATGTAATCAAGTTAGAATATGTTGATTGATGTACTATTACCAGTCTCTTTTTTATGTAACAGATTATATCATGCTTTGTATGGTTTTGAATAAATTAACTGAACTGAACTGAACGACGATAACTTTCCCATACTACTGGGAGGTCGTTAAGTCTCACTGGAGATTGACGGATCATAATGATGGGACGGGTGGTAATGATGGTTTGGAAATGAGAAAGATTACACTGTGTCACCGAAGACGGTGGTTAAAAGTATGCACTGGCATGCAAATAGGGACTTTTAGATTTGCGTGGACTGATACGTGTGACGTCCATTCAAGGCAGTGCATTAAAAGGACGTCGATCGTAGCAATCCCCATTGTCTTCGTGCGAATCTAAAAGTCCCTATTGCTCAAGAAGTGAACATGACATAAACAATATACATAAACATACCGTGTCATGGAAACAGAAGGAGTTTAATGCGCTTGCAAAAGGCAGAGGTTATAAATGAAGTTAGGAGTTCAGTAGACATTTATATTCTTTCATAATTTTACTTGGAAGTAACAGACATCCTGCATAGGTATATCACATGATGATATCTATATGAGCTTTATTTCCTTACTGAAGAATTCCTAACTGTGTTTGCTTTATACCTGTTTACATTTTCTCACTGGAGAATAATGTAATACATGTGCTGACATACTGATATATCAGAAGAAGATTATGAAACAGAGTTCTCGTGACTTAACATTGTGATGATATTTCACTTGAAATTAGTACATACACGTACGCATTGATACATACACATGTACAAGTATATCAAACGATGAAATCTATACGAACCTTAGTTTAGTCCTTACAGAAGGACGCCCTTTATGCATGTTTACACTGTCTCACTGGATAAGAATATAATGCATGTGCTGCTATACAGATGTATCAGAAGAGGTTAATCAAGAAGATGGTTCTTGTTTAAATTGAGATTACATCAAAAGTTATGCACAGGTAGGAGTATATCAAAATGATGGAATCTATATAAACCTTATTGTCCTTACAGAGGGATGTCTTATTGATTTATGCATGTTTAAGTTGTCTCACTGGAGACGAATGTATAATACCTGTGCTGACATAGCGATGTTTAAAAAGATGTCTATGAACAAGGGAGTTCCAGTGACCATAAGTTTTGACTGCATTCACTTGTTACATTAAAGATAAAGGTGAGTTCTGGTAATGCGATTGCATTGTGAAAGAAAAGGTGTGGAATGGATCAGAAACAGTTGATCATGTAGCATGTAAGTATTGGTGTGCACTGCAAGGTTCTGGAGTCATCAAAATCATAATAAATTTGGCCGAGTCTTGGTAAAGTAACAAGCACTGTACACAGAAAGCTATATATGGGACAACACACATGGTGTCGGGGCTAGTACTACCTTGATTTCCTTGTCTTTCTATGCTCATTACTCAGCCAGTATACATTTTCTTCCAAAATTGTTGGGCACATGTCATTTATTTGTAATCCTGAACATTCAGTGTAAGTTTCGTTTGATTCTGTGAGAATTAATTTTCTTTTTTTATCAGAACTGGAGTTTATCTTTAATACAATGTTACTACAGGGCTTGTATAAATTAAATGGCGAAGAGTAAGTTAGATCTCGAGAGTATATGAGTGAGACACATTTAAAAGCAGGCAATATGACAAAAACAAAGGACAAGTACTAGTAGTAGAAGCACGGAAGGTGTTGAAAATATGTCATGCCATGTGTGATCTCAAATCAAGGTACTCCTGTTCCATAACGAACCATTAGAATCAATAACACAAAATCAAATCATTGCATTACATTACCCTTTGGCTGATCTGCTCATGTAACGTTATCACAGGATCTCTATAAATCAAAGTGTTTAGGTGTAAATGAATGAGTTAGTAACATCTCCTACAAAACTTTACTGACAACAGAAAGCAGATGAATTAAGAGAAGGAACTTAGCTAGCTTTGGACAGTAAACCCACATTACCAATGAATGAGTTACTTAAACAACCCATTCATGATACTCATTAGAATAAGTTTCCCGTTCATGCGACTTAATTTGATACATTTGTCAATGATAAAGAAGCCAGAAAAATAGATATCCTGTTCAAGACGCGGAGAAATTTTAAGCAGGGCTCCCACTTAGCCGAGTTGGAGCCTCGAGTTGTGGCGAGCTGGCGCGAGCTTATGGCAAGCCGTTTTATCATTAAAACACATTTCTTGATATCAAGACATGATTTTACGTTGTAAAGCAATGGTAATTCTTGATATCAAGAATTGAATTCGTGATATCAAGAATTCGATTTCGTGATATCAACAATTGAATTCTTGATATCAAGAAATATATTTTAATGATAAGACGGCTAGCCATAAGCTCGCGCCAGCTCGCCACAACTCGAGGCTCCAACTCGGCTAAGTGGGAGCCCTGCTTTAGATCCAGGATAAATTCCAACTCTTCGTGCACGAGACACTGCTGCAGCGGCAGAAGTGAACTTAATGACATTTCAAAGGCATAAAGGTAGTGCAAACATGCTTGTCAAAATATATGTAAATCGTAAAAGAAATACTGACAAAACAGTTTGTTTTTACTAAATTCATGATCTGTTAAAGTCCCCATGTGATATACAGATTGCCAAGGAGACATAAATTGTCGTAAGCACTCACGGCATGATTGATAATGAAATTATGTATTATATTCCTGATGTCTTAAAGGGACTTTGTAACATTGTTCAGATGAGAGATTGTGGTGCTAAGGTAGTGACTTCAATGCTAGATGTACAATTAAAGATAATCTGAAAATTCTACTGTAGTAGGTCCATGGTTAGAGGGTGTCATACATCGACTCCTTCAAAGAAAACCATAGATATATTCGTGGTTTGAGAATTTTTTCAGGATTTTTTGCATGTCAGAGGGTAAGTACAGTAGAAGGAATATAGTAAGTAACATTTTATACAAAAATTAAGCAATTTTTTCAGCAACCTTCAACAATGCTACCAAGTCACTTTAAAGAAGTAATATCATTGATGGACACGGTCCTATCTTAACACTGGTACTTATGAATAGTACATTATAGGAAGACTGCTTAATAGACATATTCCAGCTCTTTTTACTTTATGTTTGGGAGCATGAATGAATGGTGCTCGCACGGTGCCCCCCTCCCCCCCCCCCAGGTAATTCATTTTGTATCAGTTGGTATATAATTGTATGTTTTTTGTTTCACCATACTTCGTAGGTTCAATAGGAATTATTTATTTCCGTTTGAGCTTGCGAAATAGGAACTAATGGATTTCCAAATGGACCAATAAAATTAATCTGATCTGAACAAAAATCCTTTTGTTTGGCTAGGTGAAAATTTGCAAGAATGTAAATGAGGCTCGGTGCATTCATGCAAAGCATGAATATACAGGGGTTTGCGGCCATTGGCCGTTTTCACGCTACACTCTTAGAAAAAAGGGTGCAAAAAAGGGTGCAAAATAAGAGTTTGCACCCTTTACATAAAATTGAACCCTATTGAAGGAAAAGGGGTTCAAAAAAGGGTGCAATATAAGATTTTGCACCCTTCCCACAAAAATGAACCCTAACAACCCAAAAAGGTGCAAAATAAATGTTTGCATATCGCATGCATATTCATGATTACTTTCCACTGTCACATAAAATACATTTATCATATGATTTGTTAAGCAAATTATGACAATGCACATCAATTATGTGATTTTTATTTTCCTTCGGTAATCATTAACCAATAGATTATTTTGTCTGATCATGTTACAATTACATTCACGTTTTAGCAATATATATATTGATTATATTTTTACTAACCAAGAAACATCATGCATGTTTAATATGTATATGTGTACGAGCAAATGACACGAGTATTCCTCGATGATGGGTGCAGGATTGCACCTTTTAAAGGGTGCAGGATTGAACCCCTTAAGGTGCTGCTATTGCATTGGTTTGCACCCCTAAAGGAGCAGGATTGAACCATTAAGGGTACTAACATGTCTCCTAAAAGGTGCATTCTGACACCCTCCTAAAGGGTGCAGGATTTAACCCCTAAAGGTGCTGCTATTGTTGCATCGGTTTGCACCCCTAAAGGTGCAGGATTGAACCATAAAGGGTACTAACATTTCCCCCAAAAGGTTCAATCTGGCACCCTTTTGAAGGGTGCAGGATTGCACCTTTAAAAAGGGTGCAGGATTTAACCCCTAAAGGTGCTGCTATTGTTGCATCGGTTTGAACCCCTAAAGGTGCATAGTTGCACCATTTTTTCTTAGTGTGTAGAGCATACAGTCATCATCATCATCAACTTCAGATGGCGCTGTAAAGCGCTGCTGTGGCCTTCACGAGAACACGCCATGCAACTCTTTCACCTGCCATTTGTGTTGCACCTTTCATTCCTTGTCCAGACACTTTCTTAATATCAGACCAGAGCATTTCTCATAATGTCCTCAGAGTAAATATTAAAAAGGTTAGGAGACAGTATACAGCCTTGACGTACTCCCCTGCCAATTCCAAACCACTCAGTATTGCCGTTACTGGTTCTCACTGTTGCTTCTTGGTCATGATAGAGGTTTTTGATCAGTTCGATGATGTGACTTGGGAACCCCATCTTTGCCATTGTATTCCACAATTGAGAGTGGCTCACACAGTAAAATGCTTTGCTATAATCTATAAAGCACAAAATTAGAGGCGATGTTTGTGTTCTCTGCATTTCTCTAATATGTTTCGAATGTTGACAATCTGTTCTCTTGTCCCTCTACCTTCACGGAACCCTGCTTGCTCATCTGAGATCTCGGCTTGCAGTTTGATTTTCATTTTTCTGCTAATCACCTTCAGAAGTATTTTGCTTGCATGACAAATCAGGCTGATCATTCGGTGATTTGCACATTTTTTCAGATCTCTCTTCTTTGGCAATGGTATAAAAACAGCTCTACACCAGTCCTTATGCTATGGTCACATTACCCAAAAGTAGCCTGCTCGGCGGCCGAGCGGCGAGTTTTTAACCAATTCTGCCCGGCGGCTGCCCGGCCACCGAGCGGCGACCGGCCAGTCACCACTCGTTGTTAGGGCATCGCTCGGTCGCCGCTGAAGTTTTAGCGCGGAGTTAAAATTTGGGCGGCGCCTGCCCACTTTTCACTCGCCGCCCAAAATACGCTCGGTGCCTGGGCGGTCGCCGCCCGGGCACCGAACTAATCGCTGGACGATGCCTAATTCCAGCAGCGACCGAGCAGGCTACTGATCGGTCGGTCGCTGCTCTAATTTGTGACCATAGCTTTAGGCAACTCCCTACTATTCCAGATATTGCAACAGAGACGCCACATCAGGTCAGTACCTTCTTCACCTGTAGCCTTCCACATCTCGGAAGTCAAGTTGTCAAAGTTGTCAAAGTTGTCAAATACTAGATTACATGCAATAATTATTCATATTATCCAGTAATGTACTATCCTGTATTATATTTTGTTGTTGTAAATATGTATATAACAATTGAACTCTCAAAGTATATGTTGCCTTTTTTCAAGGTCTAGGCTAATACTTACCGAAATACGCTAAAAGTTACTTTTCATCGGATTAAAAAACTAATTACTGTCTATACTATAATGTTAAATTAAAATATTATGATTATGCATCAACGTTTTCTTGAACGAAAAGCAAAACAAAACAAACAAACCATTCTTTTATTATGAGGATACCAAATACTTGGTATATATTATGTTTATGCATGTTCTTACTTAATATTGTTTATTACTAATATGAATTTAAGTTCAAGATTTTGTTATTAATATTATTATCATATATATATATATTTGTTAAACTATAATGTACCTCATTATGTTTAACAGTGCCTCATGGAAGACCACCATTATTGTTGATAATGAGTCACCATGTATAAATACTTAGAAATAAATAAATAAATAAATTTCACCGCGATATCATTCAAGCAACGGGCTGGAGCCAGGGGCGTCTCCAAGGGGGGGGGGGGTGGGGGTGCGACACCCCCACCTGTCATTAAAATTGCGCTACCGTTGGAAAAAAAGAGAAAAGGGGGAGGTAAAAAGAGAGGGAAAGGGAAAGAAAAGAAAAAAGAAAAGGAAAAGAAAAGAAAGAAAGGAAAAGAAAGGAAAGAAAGGAAAAGAAAGGAAAGAAAAGAGAAGAAAGAAAGATAAAAAAAGAAATAGAGGGAGGAGAGGAAAGAAAACAAAAGAAAGAGGAGAAAGAAAAGGGAAAAAAGGAGAAAAAAGAGAAAAGAGAAACAAAAGAAACGGGGGGTGAAAGAGAGGAGAGAGCAGGGGCGTCGCTAGACCTTTTTCAGTGGGGGGGTGTAGAGACCACCGATTACCGACAAAACTAGCCACCAATTACCGACAAAATTTAATGTCCCCGTGTCTACAAATTTAACCCTATCAACCCGGGGCCGAAGGCTAAATTGTTTTTTTCCTATGAACTATCTAAAGCACTTGCGTATGCGTAAATGGTCATTTTCCTCGACATAAATATAAGAATTTTTTCGTTAACTTATTCAGTATCATAGCTATATATTTAAATGCAGGCGCGTAGCTTGGATCCTATTTTAGGGGGGGGGGTAGTGAGAAGCGAATCACTTAAAGAGCGCGCGAAGGGCCTCCCGCTCGAAGCTTAGACGTTTCATTAAATCATTAGACAATGAAGACGATTCGTTGTACTGTTCTCGTCTCTTAATCCTTATCTGAATGCAGATTCCACCCTACCGCGCGAAGCGCGGAAACTTTGACGTTTCATTAAATTATTATAGAAAGCAGACGATTCTATGTAGTTTCTCGACTCTTAATCCTTAATTGTCTGAATTCAGTTTCCCCAAATCGCGCAAAGCGCGGAAGCTTTGACGTTTCCTTAAATTATTAGAAAAAGCAGACGATCTGTTCTTCTGCTCTCGACTCTTAATCCTTGTCTGAATTCAGTTTACCCCCACCGCGCGACGCGCGGAAGTTTTTACGTTTTATTAAATTATAAGAGAAAGAAGACGATTCGTCGTACCGTTCGCGACTCTCAATCCTTGTCTGAATGAAGTTTCCCACAATCGCGCGAAGCGCGGAAGCTCTGACGTTTCATTAAATTATGAGAGAAAGCAGACGATTCGTTGTACTGTTCTCGTCTCTTAATCCTTATCTGAATGAAGATTCCACCCTTCCGCGCGAAGCGCGGAAGCTTTGACGTTTCATTAAATTATTATAGAAAGCAGACGATTCGATGTAGTATTGTCGACTCTTAATCCTTTATTGTCTGAATTCAGTTTCCCCCAATCGCGCGAAGTTCGGAAGCTTTGAAGTTTCCTTAAATTATTAGAAAAAGCAGACGATCTGTTCTACTGTTCTCGACTCTTAATCCTTGTCTGAATTTAGTTTACCCCCTCCCGCGCGAAGCGCGGAAGCTTAGACGTTTCATTAAATTTGTAGTATTTATTATTAGACAATGAAGACGATTCGTTGTACCGTTTTTGGTTCTTAATCAGCCCTAATTGTCTGAATCCAAATTTCCCCTATCGCGCGAAGCGCTAAAGCTTTGACGTTTCCTTAAATTATTATAGAAAGCTGACGATCTGTTCTACTGTTTTCGACTCCTAATTCTTGTCTGAATTCAGTTTACCCCCTCCCGCGCGAAGCGCGGAAGTTTTGACGTTTTCTTAAATTATTAGAGAAAGTAGACGATTCGTCGTACCGTTCTCGACTCTTAATTCTTGTCTAAATAAAGTTCCCCCCTTCCGCGCGAAGCGCGAAAGCTTTGGCGTTTCATTAACATATTAGAGAAAAAGGACGATTCGTTGTACCGTTCTTGACTCTTAATCCTTGTTTGAATTTAGTTTACCCGAAAATTTTAAACCTCTGATTTCTTTAGCTGATATTATAGGAGAGTCAAACTTCTAGAAAATACCAGTATTATAGTTGAAGTCTCTCTCAATGTCGTCAAAGCGGATAAAAGTCACAGTTAGTAGGGGAAAAAAAGTTGTCGGTCGACATTATACATCTCACCGTCTTCAAATTCCTGCATTTATATAGTACCCGAGGATCGAGCAAGAATACCGACACAGCTGACCCGACACAGCAATATACTTATGCGTGTCTTTCTTGCTTCCTCGACGAGACGACTCCACCCAACAACCCCCCTCTCGTTTACTCCCACCCACCCTCTCTCAGGCTCTTACCTCCCCATGTTTCCTTTTTCTCTTTTTTTCTTCCTTTTCTCCTTTTCTTTCTTTTCTCTTTTCTTTTCTTTCCTTTCCTCTCCTCCCTCTTTTTCTTTTTTCTCTTCTCTTACCTTTCCTCTCCTTTTTTCCTTTCTTTTCCTTTCTTTCCTTTCTTTTCCTTTCTTTCCTTTCTTTTCATTTCTTTCCTTTCTTTTCCTTTTCTTTTTTTTTTCTTTTTTTCTTCCCTTTCCCTTTCCCTCTCTTTTCCCCCCTCCCCCTTTTCTCTTTTTTCCCGACGACAGCGCAATTTTACTGACAATATCCTGACAGGTGGGGGGGGGGGGGTCGCACCCCTCCCCCCACACCCCCTTTGGCGACGCCCCTGGGAGAGAGGGGAGGTAAGAGCCTGAAAGAGGAGGAGTGAGAGTAAAAGAGAGAAGGGGTTGTTGGTTGGAGTCGTCTCGTCGAGGGTGCAAGAAAGACACAGGTAAATATGTTGCTGTGTCGGTATTCTTGCTCGATCCTCGCGCTATATACATTTATTATTATTATTATTATATTATTATTATGATTACTATATCAATGCAGAAGTTTGAAGTCGGTGATATGTATTGTCAGTCGGCCGACAAGTTTTTTTCCCTACGAACGGTGACTTTTTATCCGCTGTGACGACTTCGAGAGTGACTACAAAAAAACAAACTACAATACTTGTATTTTCTCGAAGTTTCACTTTCCTATATTATCAGCTAGAGAAATCAGATGTTTAAAATTTTCGGGGAAACTAAACTCTAACAAGGAATAAGAGTCAACAACGGTACGACGAATCGTCTTCCTTTCTCTATATTTTGATGAAACGCCAAAGATTCCGCGCTTCGCGCGTGCGGGGGAAAACTTCATTTAGACAAGTCGAGAAAGGTACAACGAATCGTCTTCTTTCTCTAATAATTTAAGTAAACGTCAAAGCTTCCGCGATTCGCGCGGTAGGAGGGAAACTGAATTCAGACTAGGATTAAGAGTCGAAAACGGTACAACGAATCGTCTGCTTCCTCTAATAAATTAAGGAAACGTCAAAGCTTCCGCGCTTCGCGCTAAAGGGGGAAACGGAATTCAGACAATTAGGGCTTATTAAGAGTCGAAGTCGGTACAACGAATCGCCTTCTTTCTCTAATAATTTAATGAAACGTCAAAACTTTCAAAACAAAGCAAAAGTCAAAACAAAGGTGGAGAACTGAATTCAAACAAGGATTAACAGTCGAGAACGGTACAATAAATCGTCTTCTTTTCCTAAAAAATTAAGGAAACGTCTAAGCTTCCGCGCTTCGCGCGGGAGGCCCATCACCCACACCCCCCTAATAAGCGCGCTTCACGCGCTCTTTAAGTGATCCGCTTGCTCACTACCGCCCCTCCCTAATATAAGATCGTAGCTCCGCGCCTGCATTAAAATATATAGCTATGATGCTGACTAAGTTCAAGAAATAATTCGTATATTTATGTCGTCGAGGAAAATGACCATTTGCGCATACGCAAGTACTATAGATAGTCCGTAGGAAAAACAATTTAGCCTTCGGCCCCGGTTATATAGGGTTAAATTTGTAAATATTGGGACATTTAATTTTGTCGGTAATCGGGGGCTAGTTTTGTCGGTAATCGTTGGCCTCTACACCCCCCCCCCCCCCCCCCCCCCCCACTGAAAAGGGTCTAGCGACGCCCCTGGCTGGAGCAGAACAAAATGTTTGGCGTTGGTGTGATCACCACGCCATTGTTTAGCACAAAATTGTTTGGAACCAGCTACCTTGACAACTTGCCTAATATGACGTCATACTTTGGTACTCTATTGGTCGCCAGAGTAAAGGTTGGTTTTGAATACATAAACAGGCTTATAAATCTGAAGATACATTTGGAAGCTTTCGGTAATTTTTGCCTTGTAATTTATACTGCTTGAAAAATAATCTTCATATTTTGACCCTACTGCTGAGTGCGATCATATACAGTTCGCAAGATCAATATTTATTTGTGGTTTTGTTCCGTTTTTCGTGCAGCTTTAGAAATCCCACAATCTAGTATTTGACTTCGGCGTCTGAAAGAAACTACTGTCAGTTTCTGGTCTCATCGCCTACGGAATTATTGCCGAGAATATGGCACAGAAGGACGTTAAGGTGTGCTTTCTTGGCGTAAGTATATCATACAGACAATCTTTTCGAGAGTGTTTTAGTTGCTATATTTGTCAATGAGCCCTTTGATCAGTAGGGATTAAAAGCGCGCTCAATCATTTTCTTTTGTATTTCCTTGATATTGATTGTAATTGGAAGAGTGTAATAAAAGGAGGTATTTTCCTCAGTCAGGCATACAGATTAACTTATCTGCGATTAATAATTATGCCTCATAATATACGCATGATATTGTTTGCTTAATCATTGAAAGCACAAAATGTTTTTACTCTCATTTACTCTTGTGATGTGGGTTTGTAAAACACGACCGACATATAAAACATTTCTTGCATTGAAAATATATTACGTGCGCATGTCTGTGCGAGGTTTGGGTAACAAAAGGGGACTTTCCCCATTCCGGCGGAGTCACCGCAAGTCCTGTGCTAAACCTGTCGGAAACAGCTAGGATTATACTAAATCTCCCTACTATTGTGACCCTTCGGAATAATGTATTCGTATGACTTCACGATGAAATTGTTAGAAAAGTTCGAGAAAGAAAGAGCTAATTTTTCCATTACAGCTTGCACTGTAAACGCAAATATACTTTTGAATGAATAGCATTTACTGTAGACATAATTATGATTGATCTCGGCACCCCTTCTCTCTCTCTCTCTCTCTTTAAAAAGCCTATTTACCGCTGTTTCGCTCCACATTTTCCTTTTCAAGATTCTTGGAGCCCTATCCTTCCTTGCCATAATCATCATGATGATATATCCTTACTTTAATTTCGTGTATCATAGGGTGTCTTTGTGGGGAAAACCAGTATAACCAATCGATTCGTCGAAGGACGGTGTGAAGAGGTATACGGCCGCACTATCGGGTAAGTTCCTTTACCCTCCCGACCACGTTCTCTATCCCTCTCCCCTCCCCCCTCTCTCTCTCTCTCTCTCTCTCTCTCTCTCTCACTCCCTCTCTCTCTCTCTTCTCTCTCTTTATCTCTCTCTTTCTTCTTATTCATCTTCTCTCTCTCTCCTAAATTAGGCTACATTAAATCTACAAATACTGGATATTTTCAAAATATGTATTTCATATGACACCTCAATCAGGAAAAATGAGCCAGGAATAACAAAGTTCTGTTTGTTTAAAGTAATGCTTGCATTTCCATAATTTGATCAAACGGGTTCGTTTTTTACTGGCTTCTTGCCGTTGCAACGAACAGAATTGACAAAAGACTTAACTCCGTTTCGTTGACGATCAGCCATGCACAAAGAAGACGAAAGACCTGATGCCTGGCTGATCTTCAACGAAATGGAGTTAAGTCTTTTGTCAACTCTGTTTGTTGCTAGCCAGTGAAAACGAACTCGTTTGATCAAATTATGGAAATGCAAGCATTTTTTTGAACAAACAGAACTTTGTTATTCCTAGCTCATTTTTCCTGATTGAGGTGTCATATGAAAGGGCAGGAATTGAACTTTCTAGAAATGTTATTTTCTCCTTGAAATACAGATTGAAATTGAGGTTGAGGTTGGCTGCAAAAGGGACATAGTACCTTTAACGCACGGGATACCAAAATTGTTATATACATATTTACATTCAAATACACTTAGGTTGTTTACAAGATAGCTAAAAATGGATACATAACATGTATGAATACATGATATAACGATAACCGTGTCAACAAAATTTCATAATTTTGCAAATAGGAAAAAAAAATGGTTAGCTTCGCACGAAACCCCCAAAAGTTCACTTACACGTCATCTACAAATAACAGGGCTTTTAGAGCGTGTTTAAAACTGTTCAAAGTAGGTGACATTTTGACAGGACTTTTAAGATGGTTCCATACTCTAATTCCTAAAAATTAGAGGACTATTTTTTTTATAAGTGGCCGTCCTGAATTTGGGTACACACAATTACAATGCATCCCTTACAGCATGTCTTGTGTTGTGATCATGTTGTGAACTAACATGATGTAAATCTTGTTTTAAGTATGTTGGTGCCATGTCATGCATTGATTTATACATCATCACTGCACGTCCAAACTGGAAACGTGTCTGAATAGGCATCCATCCTAAGCGACTAAACATATCATTTGAAGATACTTCAAATCCTTCTCCCAGCACTACACGTGCAGCTCGTTTTTGAACCTTTTGTAATTTAATCGTTTGTCTTTGAAATCGCTCAGACCACACCGAGGAACAATAATCAAAATGAGGAAGTACGATGGCATTATACAGAAGTTTTAGAGATCTTGTTGGAACATAATCTTGGCTTGCTTAATTACACTTATATTTCTTTGAGCAGTTTTAATAACTTTTTCCACATGCTCTGTCCAACGTAACTCCTCGTCAATCATGACACCCAGGCATAAACAAAATTAAACATTTCTTTCCACAGCCCACCCTCCATGTATTATACTGTACTCTTGTCCTATCCATTTTGAATTTTGAAATACTCGTATGGGCCACTCTACTAAACAAAACCTCAAGAAACTCATATTGCTCCAAAAAAAAACGCTAATGAGAATTATTTGCAACAAAAACTATCGTTCTCACACTAACACTCTTTTTCATAATAATACGATCTTAAAAATGGATGAATTATATTTGTATAATCTCGGTTGTTTTTTGAAAAACCTTTAGGAGAAAGAAAAAAAATCAGTTACCAGAAAACCTGTTGCAAATCTTTTTTTTTTAAATGAAGTACACAAGTACCCCACTCGACAATCAGATCAATTTCATCTACCACAGACGAGAACCGTCACTGCTTAAAAGACTTTTATATATACCGGACCACAGCTATGGAACTCGTTGAAAGATAACATTAAATCAGCTTCTACTATTTTTTCATTTAAACGTAGACTTAAACAATACCATCTAGATAGACACAATAATTGAAACGACAACATGTATAGAGAAAACAACTTTTGGAACAATAATTTAAAAAAATTAAAAGATAAACCTATTAGTAAGATAAGACCAAAACATTGAAAAAGTAACCATAGTGTGTAATGTCCCCGTTCTTCATGCTTCATCTTCCATTCTCTCTATCTTTCTTCTCTCTTCCGCTCTCCCTCTCTCTCTCTCTCTCTTTCTCTCTCTTTCTCTCTTCTCTGCTAGAAAGGTTATACTTTGTTATTATTTCCATTATCTGTATTTTTTGTATATTCACCAATGTCAAAGACAACCTTTTTGTTTTGTAGCGGGGGGGGGGGGGGGGTGGTGTATGATTACCTAAACATTTTTATACATATATTTTCTAATTATATTACAGAACACTTGTAACTTTTTTTTTATTTCCAAGGGGTCTATAAAATACAAGACATGCTTTTCTTTTTGATAGACTCCTCCACTATGTTTTACTTCTGTGCCAATCTTAAATGATTTATTTGAATAATTGTATAATCCTTTGTCGTATCTTTGGTTAATATAATGTTATTGAATTTGTATATATTGCATATTCATTTGATTATGTTATATTAAAATAAAAAAGAAACCTTGAATCTCTCCCCCTCTCTCTTTCTTCTTCTTCCTCTCTCTCTAATTACTCTAATCTCTCCCACTCTGTCTCACTCTCCCCTCTCTCTCTTTCTCTCTCCATCTCTCTCTCCCATCATAGCTTCGCCTTCTTGTCAAGATCTCTCACCTTTCAGAACATCGAATATCGTTTTGCATTATGGGATACGGCAGGGCAAGAAAGGGTAACTATGATTTTTTTTTGTGAAGATTTATTGAGGAGAAGAGGGATTTTGTTTGTTAGCGATATCGGGAATTTTAGGGTAAACTCATTCATCTAATACTTTATTGCAATCATCTTCAAATCTGTTTAAGAGACCCTGGAAAATATTTTCTTATCATTTTTTTTCATCACTAAATGAATGAAATTCTGTTTCATAACAGTTAAATAATAACGCGGTGACCATTATTCTCTAAAGATCTGGCATCATTTTCTATTTAACTTTGGAATGACTAAGAATTAGAAAATATTCTCATCAAACGAGTATATGTGTACCTAATTGTCATAAAATATCTAAGTGGCATAATTCTTATTGACCCACTAATAGCAGGAATTATTATATTGAGCTGTAAGTCCTTGTAATAGACAATCTGCCATTACCAAACAACGTGTTATTTTATGTTCGCTTGATAATACCAGGAAAGAAGAAAACTGGGAGTTAATAAGCACTTAAAAGTCGAGTATTTGGTGTCATGTTCGTTACACATCAAAATTTAATACATAATTTTATTTCATGTTTTCCTCATTTAAGGTTTAGCCTAGCCTATCAGTATATTAACTGAATTTAACTTAACTTAAACTTATCTTAACTTAACCTAACTTAACTTATCCTAACTTAACTTATCTTCACTTAATTTAACTTAACCATTATCATGATTATTTAAACATATTTGTGGCTTACACCCAGTAAATAAGATCGATTGATCGATCTGTATTGAAAAACAAGTCAGAAAAAATCTTGAAACCAGTGGGACTTGAACCTGCATCTACTGCTTACCGGGCAGCGACTCTACCACTAGGTAAGCAGTAGATGCAGGTTCAAGTCCCGCTGGTTCCAAGATTTGTTCTGACTTGTTTTTTAATACAGATCGATCAATCGATCTTATTTACTGGGTGTAAGCCACAAATATATTTAAATAATTGAAATTTCTCCCAGGAAGCATTACATAATTATATAGAAATTATCATGATTATCATCACCTGTTTATTTGTCTCGTAAAGTTTCGTGCCCTGGCCCCTCTGGTGTACAGGTCTGCAGCCGCCGCACTCATCGTTTATGACATCACAGATCAGGTAAGAGAATATAGATTTCCTCTTAGGGTGACGCTAAGGGGTATCCCACAGGGGAGGGAAAATGTTGCCCCGACGCTGCATAAAAAATAATTCGATCCTTTTACTCTTTTTCTTCTTCTTCTTCTTCGTTTTCTTTTTATATTTCTTTTGATGGAAAATCGACATTCTTATGCGATGTAAGGGGTAAGGCTATAAGATCAGTGCAAACAAGATACCAACGCAATAATCATTGGGGAGGGGCAACTGCCGAAATGAAAAATAGCAGCAAATGTCAAGGCCGTTTCTTTGTTCTTTTTTTATGGAAAAAACACATTTAGAGATCGTTCGATGAAGTTGATTTCTGGATCTCAGAGCTAAGGGGTAATGGTCCTGAGGGAATCTTGATTTATGTCATTGGGAACAAAGTAGACCTCGAATCGCACCGTGTTGTCGACCGGGAAGTGGCAGAGAGTTACGCCCAAACCAAAGGAGTGTTTCACTTTCATTCCAGCGCCAAGACTGGTGAGGGTGTCGACGAAATCTTCTATCATATCTGTAAGTATTTCTAGAAATGCCATTTGCCATTTCTGTATCGCCTATTCTTTGTATTTCTAGACTTATGCTACGTTTAAACTATGTTCCCGGCGGCCACGGTAATCACGTTTCAGGCCACCGTGGACATAACGGGATGGACGTGAGACAACGCAGGGGACGAAATGAGCAAACGTGACAGGCCGTGATTGCGGCGGATGCCGGGCCAGATTTTTAAACTGTCAAAAAACTTCGTGTCTTGTCTCTCGATGGCTGGTGTTAATCTCCTAGGATATCATCGAAGTGCTCTGGAGGCATCCTCAGATAGTTCTGGAAGGCGTTGACATCTTCGGTGCGGAACTCTCTGGTAAGAAATGTTGAGTAGTGGCCCAGCTGCTGCCTTCTGTCTTCCGATAGCCATTTGATCACCTACGTGGATCTTGGCCTTCTCATCCGCCTTCTTCGCCTTCTTGCTGCCTGCTGAACTCTGGCCTTCCCTCTTTGCAAATGCTGCCGGCCTTCTTCTTGCTGACGCACAGACTGGATGTATGCACCCAGCAAACATGCAAACACAAAATCTTCTTCATCTAGGGCTTTCATGATGTTGTCGCGTACAATGATTGCTATTGCTTGGTAGGCCTTTTTATACCGTGGGCACAAAACTCCAAAACTGCCCGGCGTCCACGTTTCATTCGTAGAAAGCCTTGATAGAACGTGAACCACTCGGCATAACTTGATCGGAACGTGATAAACGTGATGGACCCACTCAGAACGTGACGGGCCGGGAGGGAACGTACTGACATCCGTGGTAGATCGCGGGCCGAACCTTAGTGCGCCTTTGAGCCCTCGGGACACCCCTTTCCCCCACACGGCCCGTCACGGATACCGTGATAGACCGTGAGAAAACTTGACAAGACCTAATATAACAAAACTTGTCTACAAATACAAAAATGGCCAAAATCCCACGGCGCACTACGTTTCGGGCAAACGGGACTGCCGTGGCCGCCGGGAACATAGTGTAAACGTAGCATTATACCCCGAGCGATTACACGAGACATTTATCCGAATCGACGGCAAGCTAGCAAACGATTGTATGCTATTTTTACAACAGTACTCTTGATAACATGGGGCCCAGTTGATCAATAAATGACAACATTTTACACAATTTTAATCATTATGATCTCGTCTCGTATTGTTCTTTCACATCAAGCAAATTTGGGAAACGTGAAGGCAGAGGCGGATTTCCAAAAATAGGGGAATCGGAGGAAAAATTAGATCTAGTCCATAATCCCAATGAAGCGTCTCTGAGAGTGACTACCCTTTTTCTTTGGGGTGGGAGGGGTTCTGTCCTTTCCTGTATCCATGATCATGACCATGTTCATACATCTCAATATACTGATTATGCACCGTCAAGTCGTATTTGCTATGATTTAAATGCCCTCTATATCAGTTGAACAGACAGCCTTTCCAGCTGCTATCTCAGCCTGTGTTGACCAGGGTTTGTGAGCTTGGTATCGGTCGCCGACGTCAAACTCACCGCGGACGTAAGCCCCGTAAGCGTAGGGTCCCAAGGTCACAATACTCTGCATCTATTTCTATTTCTGTGCCATCCACTGGTCTCCAACTTGGCCTATGGAATGCACGATCCTTGACCAATAAAACACATGCGGTTACCGATTTAGTTTTAGACAATAACCTTGATGTATTAGTCATAACTGAGTCATGGCTATCTGGGGATAGTAACAGGGACGGTCACACTTTGGCCGATATAAAGTTATGCTTGCCTAATTATGATTTTACTCACCGACCCCGTAAGTCTTCTCAGGGTGGTGGCATTTTTGTACTTTGTAGATCCACAACTCGTTGTACTGTAAATTCCAATGATGATTTTTCTTCCTTTGAATTACTTGATTTAACAATCAACCTTACCCCATCCTCTGCTGCTAGATTGTACTGTATTTATCGTCCTCCCTCCACAAGTAACAATGTCTCTAACAGCACCTTTCGGGAGGAGTTTTTAACTCTTCTTGAAGGTGCTGCTGTAACCGATCACTTCCCTCTACTCTTAGGTGATTTTAACGTACATGTTGACGATCCCAAAGATAATTTTGCAAAATCCTTGATGGGCGGAGTTGATTCTCTTGGGTTTAAGCAGCATGTCCATGAACCTACGCATCGAGCAGGCCATACCCTTGACCTATTATTCACTAGAGATTCAGACGACATCGACCATGTGAAGCTGTTGTCTTCACTCCCTTCCGATCATTCTGCACTTGTTGCTACAGTTAGCCTCACCAGGCCACAGAACCCGAAGAAGGAAGTGAGCTTCAGAAAATTTCGAAGCATCAATATGGACTCTCTACGCAACGACATTAAACAGATCTTCCATCCACTTTCTGAACCTGTATGTCCCTCTAAATCTACAGATCAATACAACTCCTTTCTGAGTACTTTGATTGATAGGCATGCTCCTCTTCAAGTCAAAACCGTCACAATTAGACCTAAAGCGCCTTGGTTTACCGAAGACGTGCGGGAGGCAAAGAGACGAAGGCGCCGGGCGGAACGCTGTATGATCAAGTCAGGGCTTTGTGTTGACAGGGAACTGTATCGTCGAGAATGCGATTCTTACTACGAATGCATCTACAATGCTAGGTCAACGTATCTCAAGAATCTTATTGCAGATGTTGACACCAAACAACTGTTCAGCATTGTAAAGTCACTCTCATCACCAAATCAATCATCAATTATTCCGGATCACTCATCTGACAGTGAACTTGCCAACAGGTTTGCTAGGTTCTTCAGCGAGAAGGTATCCAATTTGGTATCTTCCTTCACTGACTCAGTTCCGGTGCCAGCAGTCACATATTGCGCTCCGTCGTCTGATCATGAACTTTCCCAATTCTGTCTTGTATCTGATTCGGAAGTCAGGAAGCTCATCAAATCACTACCATTTAAACACTGTAAATTGGATCCAATTCCCACGTGGCTCTTGAAGGACACCCTTGACGAACTCCTCCCTGTTATCACCAAGATGTTTAATCTCTCCTCTCCCTACTCCTTCCTCTTCTCAAGAAGCCGAACCTTGATCTAAATGGACTGAACAACTACAGGCCCATTGCAAATCTAGCTAGATAAGGTCTTGGAGAGGATTGTGGCTGCTCAGCTGAAGGCCCACCTCGAGAGATTTGGCATGCTTCCTGTTCATCAATCTGCTTACAGGAACCACCATTCAACAGAAACTGCTACGGTTAAAGTCTTGAACGATCTTCTCCTGGCCATAGACAAGGGTAATGAAGCCGTGCTCATCCTCCTGGATTACACAGCTGCATTTGATACCATCGACCATACCCTGTTACTTCATCGCCTGGAAAATGACTTTTTTATCACCGGAACTGTGCTTGATTGGATACGCTCATATCTCCACAATTGCAGTCAACGTGTCGCCTTCTGCAACATTTCCACTGATCTGCGGCGTTCCTCAAGGTTCCGTAATCGGCCCACTGCTCTTCGTTCTCTACACCAGCCCACTGTCTAAAGCTATGGTCACAAATCAGAGCAGCGACCGACCGATCAGTAGCCTGCTCGTTCGCTGCTGGAATTAGGCATCGTCCAGCGATTAGGTCGGTGCCCGGGCGGCGACCGCCCAGGCACCGAGCGTATTTTGGGCGGCGAGTGAAAAGTGAGCAGGCGCCGCCCAAATTTTAACTCCGCGCTAAAACTTCAGCGGCGACCGAGCGATGCCCTAAAAACGAGCGGTGCCTGGGCGGCCGCCGCTCGGTGGCCGGGCAGCCGCCGGCCAGAATTTGTTAAAAACTCGCCGCTCGGTCGCCGAGCAGGCTACTTTTGGGTAATGTGACCATAGCATAAGGTCATCAGGGACTTTTCGATTTGCCCGTTCACTAGTAGACTGCGACGTATGTGGTCACTTTTGAAGCAGTGCGCACGCGCATCGACGAGCTCATCGTTCGTAGCAGAATTCTCGAACGCGTTGGCCCTTGTTTTGCCGTCGTTCGCAAACTGTGACGATACATGTTCGTAAGCAATCTTTTGTAGGCACGAAACATCACATTGAAGTCACAAAATGGACCCAAATTGACCTAATTCTAGAACCGGAGAGTGGTGGAAGCGTGAATTCTCTTAAATTAACACATTTTCGTGTCTGTAATTGCCCTTAAATCAAAGTTGTTGCAGAATAATTCATAAAATGAACAATTTTATTTATGCATCGCCAATTTGTTGCAGCATATTTTTCGAGATCAGTCCCATGCACCGAATTTGGTGTGTTGTATCTTTAGCTTCTCGATCGAATTTCGCGCTCACTAAGCAGAATAATTCATAAAATGAGCACATTTTATTTATGCATCGCTAATCTGTTGCAGGGCCATTCCATGGTAACTCGCGTTACACTTAATGGGTACATTGACACGATAATGTGCCTATATCTTTAGAACTGCTAGGATCTACAAGATACTTTTTTCAAACATGGACAGGGTAGATATAGAACAACTGAATGAAACAAAAAAGAAAATTGAAGAACAAACATTTTTAGATTCTTGGATTATTGAATTTCGGTAACTCGCGTTACAAAAAAAGGACATGGTCAATCCTACGAGACCCTCTTTTCTCCTCATACTAGACAATCTTGACAAAATCTTTCCTATTTTAATTTGATAGTAGGTTGTGACTTACTAGTATAAGATCACAATATTAAAGATAAGAAACAATGGACTAGTAAAATGCAGGAAGCAAATATGTCGGTAACTCACGTTACGGTAACTCGCGTTACATTTTGTCCGGAGGCCATTTTCACCCCTATGTAATAGATTAAATATCACAGGACCCCTTAGAATATGGAAATATATTCATCTTTTTCCATTTAGCGAAATTTTCGGGAAAAAATATTACAAGAATCCTGTGTAATCTGCAATAAATTGTTTTTTTTTCAGCTACAGTCCCACATGTACGTTTTTGATGATAGTTTGAGATCTTAGGAAATCAACAAAAATGAAAAAAAAATTGTATTGAATTTGAAAGGCCCTAATGTTTTATTAACATCCATGGCATAAGGTTAGTGATAAATCAAAGAATTAACATAAGAGGTACATTTCTTTTTTTGATGTCATGTCCTTCTTCTCATGGAATGGCCCTGCAGCATAATATTTGAGAACAGTCTCATGCACCGAATTTGGAGTTGGATCTTTAGCTATTCGATCGAATTTTGCGCTCATTAAGCGAGCGTCGTAGTTGTGTAAAATCGAAAAGGTTATGGCGCGCCATATGCCCAATAACCCCGAAAAACACGGTTTATCGCCGATAAACAAGGGTTATCGACGAAAAACAAGGTTTATCGAACGAAAAACAAGGTTTATCGAGCGATAAACCTTGTTTATCGTGAGAAACTCTGTATATCGACTGATAAGCACAGTTTCTCTCGATAAACAAGGTTTATCGATAAACAAGGTTTATCGAAAAACACGGTTATTCGTATTTCGTTAGGAGAGGGCGCTTTTTAAAGTTGCACCCAGCTAGCTCAGAGCACTGCTCCGCACCTGCGCTTTACACCGTAGAATATACCAACACCGTAACACTTGCTCGCGCTCATGACCACGATCGACATTTTCTGAGTGGAGGTATGGCGAAGTATTCCAGGCTTTTTCCCCAATTTTTGAAATGTTATGTTTATATATATATCTCTCTCTCTTTCAAACTTTCTGGCCCGAATTCACAAAGCAAGGTTTAGCTCAGACCAAGGTTTAAGTTTAAACCTCCGTTTGTTTCGCCAAACCTCCTTTTGTTATTTATAAACCTGGTTTGTAAATAACAAAAGGAGGTTTGGCGAAACAAAAGGAGGTTTAAACTTAAACCTTGGTCTGAGCTAAACCTTGCTTTGTGAATTCGGGCCAATAGGTTTTCCCCTTCTCTTATCTCTCTCACTCTCCCCCTTTCTTTCTCTCACTCTCTCTTTCTCCTACCCTCTCAATATAACCCTTCTGTCTTTCCCTCTCTTTCTTCTAATTCTCTCTTTCCCTTTCTCTTTCCTTTTTCTTTCTCTGCACTCCCTCTCTGCCTCCTCCCCTTTTATCTCTTTCCCCTAGTATGAGAAATAGGGTAGAGATAGATGGTTGGAGAGAGAGGAGAGATAAATGAGAGATAGAGGAGAGATAGAGCAGGGTAAAAGGAGAGATAGAGCGGGGATAGATGGATGGATATAGATGGAGAGAGAGAGAGAGAGAGAGAGAGAGAGGAGAGATAGAGGAGAGATATTTTAAAGATAGATGGATGAAGACAGAGGAGAGGTAGAGCAGGGATAGATGGATGGTTATTGAGGATAAATAGAGGAGAGATAGAGGAGAGATTCAGCGGGTGAAAGATGGATAGAGATGGATGGAGAGAGAGAGAGAGAGAGAGAGGAGAGATATAGAGCAGGGATATATGGATGGAGATTTGAGAGAGAGAGAGAGAGAGAGAGAGAGAACAGAATGATAGAGCAGGGAAAGATGGATGGTGAATAAGGGTAAATAGAGGAGAGATAAAGGAGAGAAAGGATAGAGATAGAGGAGAGATAGAGCAGGGGATAGATGGATGTAGAGAGAGAGAGATAGAGAAAGAGGAGATATAGGGTAGAGATAGATGGATGGAGAGAGAGGAGATATAAATGAGAGATGGAGGAGATAGAGGAGAGATAGAGCAGGGAAAGATGGTTGGAGAGAGAGGAGAGATAAATGAGAGATAGAGGAGAGCTAGAGCAGGGGAAAAGGAGAGATAGAGCGGGGATAGATGGATGGATATAGATGGAGAGAGAGAGAGAGAGAGAGAGAGAGAGGAGAGATAGAGGAGAGATATTTTAAAGATAGATGGATGAAGACAGAGGAGAGGTAGAGCAGGGAAAGATGGTTGGAGAGAGAGGAGAGATAAATGAGAGATAGAGGAGAGATAGAGCAGGGGAAAAGGAGAGATAGAGCGGGGATAAATGGATGGATATAGATGGAGAGAGAGATATAGAGGAGAGATAGAGGAGAGATAGAGCGGGGATAGATCGATATCTCTCCTCTATCTCTCCTCTATCTCTCCGTTATCTCTCCTCTCTCTCCATCCATCGAACCTGCTCTATATCTCCTTTATCTCCATCTATCTATCCCTGCTCTATCTCTCCTCTAGCTCTCATTCATCTCTATTCTCTCCTTTATCTCTCCTCTATCCCTGCTCTATCTCTCCTATCTCTTTCTCTCTCCGTCTATCTCCATCCATCTTTCCCTGCTCTATCTCTCCTCTTTCTCCTCCATCTCTAATTTATATCTCCTCTCTCTTCATCCATCTATCTCTACCCTATATCTCCTCTTTCTCTATCTCTCTCTCTACATCCATCTATCCCTGCTCTATCTCTCCGCTATCTCTCATTCATCCCTCCTCTATCTCTCCTCGATCTCTCCTCTATCTCTCCTCTATTTATCCTCAATAACCATCCATCTATCCCCGCTCTACCTCTCCTCTATCTTCATCCATCTATCTTTAAAATATCTCTCCTCTATCTCTCCTCTCTCTCTCTCTCTCTCTCTCTCTCCATCTACATCCATCCATCTATCCCCGCTCTATCTCTCCTTTTCCCCTCCTATCTCTCCTCTCTCTCCAACCATCTATCTCTACCCTATTTCTCATACTAGGGGAAAGAGATAAAAGGGGAGGAGGCAGAGAGGGAGTGCAGAGAAAGAAAAAGGAAAGAGAAAGGGAAAGAGAGAATTAGAAGAAAGAGAGGGAAAGCCAGAAGGGTTATATTGAGAGGGTAGGAGAAAGAGAGAGTGAGAGTAAGAAAGGGGGAGAGTGAGAGAGATAAGAGAAGGGGAAAACCTAGAAAGTTTGAAAGAGAGAGAGAGAGATATATAAACATAACATTTCAAAAATTGGGGAAAAAGCCTGGAATACTTCGCCATACCTCCACTCAGAAAATGTCGATCGTGGTCATGAGCGCGAGCAAGTGTTACGGTGTTGGTATATTCTACGGTGTAAAGCGCAGGTGCGGAGCAGTGCTCTGAGCTAGCTGGGTGCAACTTTAAAAAGCGCCCTCTCCTAACGAAATACGAATAACCGTGTTTTTCGATAAACCTTGTTTATCGATAAACCTTGTTTATCGTCGATAAACCTTGTTTATCGAGAGAAACTGTGCTTATCAGTCGATATACAGAGTTTCTCACGATAAACAAGGTTTATCGCTCGATAAACCTTGTTTTTCGTCGATAAACCTTGTTTATCGGCGATAAACCGTGTTTTTCGGGGTTATTGGGCACATGGCGCGCCATTAAAGGTAACGAACAACAGTCAGTGTGCCTCGTCAACCTTGCTTAAAAATGACCGCGTACGTCGCAGTCCACTTATGAACGTGCAAATCGAAAAGTCCCTATTAACTCTCATCAGGGGATTCAACATGCGATGTACGCTGACGACACTCAGATTTATATAACTCTTAAGCCTAACGGGAAGGATGATGCGACTCGGAAACTCAGCAGTTGCCTTGAAGACATTAGGTTCTGGTCTTCTAACAATAGACTTTGCCTTAATGAACGAAAATCTGAAACGATCCACATTACTTCCAAATTCAGAAACACCGATTCCTTCCCCGACTTGGTTACCGGAGATGGTTCACTGAAGGGTAGTGAATACGTTCGAGACCTGGGTGTTTTAATCGACAAAAATCTTACATTTCAGCAGCACATTAAAAACGTATGTAAATCGGCATCTTTTGGAATCTTTAAAATTGGGAAAATTAGGAAACTACTTGACCGGCCCACAACTGCAAAATTAACCCATGCATTTGTATCCTCCCACCTTGATTATTGTAATTCAATTTTTTCTGGTCTTCCGCATTCGTCCCTACTTCCACTTCAAAGAATTCAGAATACTGCTTGCAAGGCTTGTTTCTCTCTCGAGAAAGTTTGAGCACATAACCCCAATATTGCGTTCTCTTCATTGGCTTCCCATACACCATCGTATGACATTTAAAGTTCTTCTTCTTACATACAAAATTCTCCATGGCCAAGCCCCTAAATATCTTTCAGATTTGATTTCCTTACGTTCTTCTAGTTCTTTAAGACCTCTTCGATCATCATCAAGTTTGCAGTTAACCCTCGGACCTCGTACCGTTACAAAATATGGCGATCGAGCTTTCTCAGTAAATGCCCATATCCTTTGGAATAAATTACCAGCGCACTTTCATAATATTCATTCTCTTGACCAATTCAAGGCCTTGCTGAAAACGCACCTTTTTAATTCATAAATAATATTCTGCAGTTGTGAGTCGGTCAAAGGAGGTGCACACCGTCTTATTTCTTGTTTGTTCGATCCTATGTTAGATCCTATGTTTGACCTCTTGTATGTATGTTTGATCTCACTCTTAATTTGTATTATTATTTATGCATGATTTATTGAATAAAGAACAGATGTATAAGTTGTGTGTTTATTATAAGTTTTGCTAAATAATTGTTTAGTCAGAATATGGTGCGCTTAGAGACACCAGTATTAAGCGCCTTATAAATATTGTATATTATTATTATTATTATCCGCTTATTTAAGCAAAAGGCAAAAAATTGCTTTCTTCTCACCTTTAGATTTGATAAAGGTTCCTAAAAATATAAATTTTTAAGAACTTTTCAGTAAGTTAGTTTTAAAGAAAAATGTATACGTCTATGATAATGAAACATTTGCAAATAAGAGCTCAATGGTATTTGCCCCTTGGCATTTTCTTCTTTTAAAATCAATAAAATATAAATTCTTAAGAACTTTTCAGTAAGTTAGTTTTAAAGAAAAAATTATACGTCTATGATAATGAAACATTTGCAAATAAAAGCTCAATGGTATATGCCCCTTGACAATTTCTTCTTTTAAACTCAGTTATGTTCTTAACTATCCCCTTTCATTTCCTTTACTCCTAACAGGTCAAGTAGAGCTCACAAAGAGTTCAATAAAAGAAACTGGATACAAGAATCGTCAGAGTACGGTCGATGTCTCAAACTCCACCAATTCTGATGGAAACAACGGCGGTCATCGCGGTCCATGTCGATGTCAGAGCACGTGATCACATCATCAAACATGATCGCAAAGGCTTTCTGAAATCAACGTAAAAGCAATTTCAGTAGCCTTTTACATAGCCTTTTGAAATGCGCGAACCTATTACTATTACTTCAACCGAACATTCATTTCTATACAGGGAATACAATAAGATATTAAAATTTCCCCTGAGCTGATTAATCTCTTTGCGAACAGCTATTATCAGCGTTATCAAAGCTCTTTGCATGCGTCAAGTTCATCTCGGACACTCAAGAGATGTAAATCGAACTCGCAGTCAGGCACCTGGATGCTCATCTGACGGTAATTAAAACTTAAAAGCTTAAAACCCCTGACGCCAATTAGTGGCCTGCCAGTGTCGCATATAAGGTATCAAAATATGTTCATCTGACCGTAATTAAATGCCTGAAACCCATGAGTTTCTGGGGGCTTCGCCCCCTGGAACCCACACCAATTCGTGACCTGCCAGTGTCACAAATAAGGTATAAAAATATGCTCATCTGACGATAATTTAATGTATAAAACCCATGAGCTTCTGGGGGCTCCGCCCCCTGGACCCAACACCAATTTATGTCCTGCCAGTGTCACAAATAAGGTATCAAAATAAGCTCATCTGACCGTAATTTATGGCCCAAACCCCTGAGCTTCCGGGAGCCCCGCCCCTGGACCCCATCCCAATTCGTGACCTGCCAGTGTCACAAATAAGGTATAAAAATATGTTCATCTGACGATAATTTAATGTATAAAACCCATGAGCTTTTGGGGGCTCCGCCCCCTGGACCCAACCCCAATTTATGTCCTGCCAGTGTCACAAATAAGGTATCAAAATAAGCTCATCTGACCGTAATTTATGGCCCAAACCCCTGAGCTTCCGGGGGCTCCGCCCCTGGACCCCACCCCAATTCGTGACCTGCCAGTGTCACAAATAAGGTATAAAAATATGCTCATCTGACCGTAATTTATGGCCAAAAACCCCTGAGCTTCCGGGGGCTCTGCACCCTGGACCCAACACCAGTCCTGCCAGTGTCACAAATAAGGTATCAAAATAAGCTCATCTGACCGTAATTTATGGCCCAAAACCCCTGAGCTACCGGGGGCTCCGCCCCTGGACCCCACCCCAATTCGTGACCTGCCAGTGTCACAAATAAGGTATAAAAATATGCTCATCTGACGATAAATTAATCTATAAAACCCCTGAGCTTCTGGGGGCTCCGCCCCCGGGACCCCACACCAATTTGTGTCCTGCCAGTGTCACAAATAAGGTATCAAAATATGCTCATCGACAGTAATTAAATGCCTATATCCCCTGAGCTTCTTGGGGCTCCACCCCTTGACCCCCGCCGAGAAACGTTCAGCGGGGCATGTAAGAGTGGGGTGATGGGGATCTTTTGTTTCCCCCCCCCCCCCCCCAAAAAAAAAAAAAAAAAAAAAAACGTTTTTGCCACCACTGCCGGTGTCACAATTAGGTACCAATATTTGGCTCGCATAATCTCAAATTTGGGCCCCCTCCCTAAGAAATCCTGGATCCGCGCCTGCGTGTCGCTGTCACATGTTATTACCAATTCTAGAAGCGATTAACTTAACTAGTATCAATATACCGGTACGAAGAAAATGTGATTAGATCAGCACGTAATTGTGTCCTTGGTTGAGTTGCGATCGGAAAGATCGAGTGCGGTCGAGAAGTTCTCGGGATGTGATCGAGAAGCAGTCGAGAAGTGAGAGAGTTCGGTCGAGTAACTGTTTAGGGCAGACATCTTCCGATTGTGAAGCGGTTGAGTTGTTGATCGAGTTGATCGGGAACCAATCGTGTAGAAGTTGTGTATAAATCGAGATGATCGGGTAGTGATCGGCGGAAAAAACCCACCCCGACCAAACTAGACCTCTATACGATCGATTCCCGATCAGCTCGACCTCTACTCGACAAATACACGATCGCTGTACGATCGCTTGCCTTCTCGACCCCTACACGATATTTTTTGACATGCCAAAAATTGTCGTGTAGGAAGCCAGATCGATACCGATCAAGGTAGACCGACCCCGATCAAGGTAGACCGACCCCGATCGCCCTTGCCGACTGAGCCCAACCAGGCCAAAATAGCTTGATCGGGCTTGGTCGGGTTGGTTTGATCGGCGGTGGGAACCTACCATTAGAATGGGAAAAATGCCCTGAAGTAAATATAAATTGGGGGAGGGGAATAGGAGGAGGAAGGTGGAAGAGAGAGGGGGAGAGAGAGAGAGAGGGGGGGGGCAACATTGTCCTTCCCCCTTTTTTCATTATTATTTAAGAGAAGGATCGAGGAAGCAGTCCGTTTTCTATATTAAGGAGATAATTATCATAATAAACATAATCAGGACTGTGGTACTGAAATAAAAGTTGCAGTGTATTCAATTTATTGGGTCATGAAAGGGGTTGAAATTTCGTTAAAATTCTATTAATTTCATTTGACTTAAGCTAGAACATGACGTCATTTAGTTAATGACTGACTTTAAGTCTGTGAATAATGAGTTATGATATTGGGTATCCAGCAAATAAGGTATTGCCCAACGAATTACACGGCCTTTCAAGGTCCTAGAAATGTCAATATCGCAGAGGATACGGGGCTACACTCCTTTCTCACGGCTAGGGAGAACCCCCCCACCTTTATGAGAACACAGAGATAAGCTGGTGAAAGAGGGCGATGTTTCGTACTCTATGGAACGCTCTCTCTCTCTCTCTCTCTGTTCATGTTGTTGGAAACATTTCAGATAATGGGCTTCAAGCCTTTAATAGTAGAAGATATGGATACTCGCCTCCTTCTTTTTTTTTTGTTGCTTTTATTGCTTGTTGGTATGCTTGTTCTTTGTATCGCCTGTTTTGTAATCATTCAGTGATTCTGAGATGCAGTGGACCATATTGGCCTCACCATAGTTTTCGGAGAGAGAGTCTGTTGTTTCAGCATATTTCGTAAAATATTTGGTGAAGCTATTTTCATATTTTGTCAGTTTTAAAAGGTAAACATTACTTGGGTGCTCCAGGGAAAAATCCACCACCTTACAACCCTTTTCTTTCCTTTTTTAAGTAACCAAATATAGAATGCATGTGGAGCTAGTGGCAAGTTTGGTTGCCCCTCCCTCATCCATCACGTGATTTTTATCAAGCATAATTCTGATTAGTACGTTGCTCATAAGGCCTGTGGTACAGCATATGTCTATTCATCTAAATAAGTTGCATATGCTTTTATAATTTAATTAATAATCAAGACCTATAAGTATAGTTTGATGTTTGTGATAGTAACACTAGTATCTGATGGTAGATATAGGCCTATATACATCCATTAATGATTTCAATGTAAGATGGCATGCTTAACCGAACTATTTGTACCTGTCTGTATCAATGATATATCTCTGTCAACGAAAATTTTTGATAATGGAGACATGTAAATCCAATAAAAACATATTTATGATATATATTACCAATGATGACATTTTTTCTTTCGTATTTCATTTTTTAGAAGGCAATATGGTATGGGTTCTTAATTGACAAGAATTAATCCAAAGATGGACTGTGATGTAGATATCAGGCATGATCGGGGGGGGGGGGCTTCCTCGATAAGTAAAAAAATGAAAAAGACTCACAGAGAGAGAGAGAGGGAGAGAGAGAAAGAGAGAAGACGGAGGAGGAGAAGCGAAAGAGAAGCGAGAGGGAATGTGAAGTGGCAAGAATATGAAAGACCCTTCCACATTGAGCCTTTCCATTTCATCCACCTAACTGTTTATCCTGTGGTACAGTAGACTTGTTCTTTCCAGTTTGATATTGGTAAAGCCCTTATTCAATGTATCGAGGGGTCAGTGACACAAAGACGTAAATCCATTTTGGCCATTTTGAGAAAAAGTGTTAATGTGTCACTGAGCACTTGGGCCTTAAGGAGTTAAGTCTATGTTTCACCATTGACTTCAATGGGTTTTTTTTGTTTTTTTTTGTAATAATTTTTTTTTTTTTTTTTTTTGTTGAAATTGTGGTAATGGGTACCCCAAAAAAGCTTACCTTACCCGCCCCCCCCCCCCCCCAACGAAACGAAATATCGATCGGCCAAATTTTGGACTAAAAAAAAAAGGTGTATATAATGCATTTATTTTTAGCATTGCCAGAAATATATCTAAAAAGATGGGTCCGCTTTCATTCACAGATGGCTTGAAAATTTCGGGTGGGGGGGGGGGGGGGATTCACCTTTTCCAATCCATGATTTCTGCCTTTAACTTTTGCATTAGTTGTGCTGCCCATATCTTCAACAGCTTGCTGAGTACCGAAGTGCTAACGTCGTATTCGCTCCTCGTCTCGGTTATTGGTTCCTATAACAACAGAGCCTGCGCATGAATTTCACCGCGATATCATTTAAGCAACGGGCTGGAGCAGGAAAAATTGTTTGGCGCTGGTGTGAGCATTGTTTGGAGCCAGCTACCTTGACAACTTAGCTAATATGACGTCATACTTCGGTACTCTATTGATCGGAGAGTAAAGGTTGGTTTTGAGTACATAAACAGGTTACAAATCTGAAGAATTTGGAACCTTTCAGTAATTTTCGCCTTGTAATTTATACTGCTTGGAAAATAATGTTCATATTTCGACCCATCACTGAGTGCGATCATAAACAGTTCGCAGGATCAATATTTATTTGAGGTTTTGTTCCGTTTTCGGTGCAGCTTTGGAAATCCCCCAATTTAATTGGACTTTGACTTCAGCGTCTGAAAGAAAATGCTGTCAGTCTCTGGTCCGATCGCCCACGGAATATTATTGTCGCTGAGAATATGCCACAGAAGTCGATTAAAGTGTGCCTTCTCGGCGTAAGTATATCACACAGACAATCTTTTCGAGAGTGTTTTAGTTGCTATATTTTGTCAACAGGAATTCGAAGCGCGCTTAATCATTTTTCTTTTGCATTTCCTTGATATTGATTGTAATTGAAAGAGTGTAATCAAATGAGGTATTTAGGTATTATCTCAGTCAGGCATATAGATTATCTTATCAACCTCATAACGTGAATTTCCTACGAATAATAGTTATGCCTCACTGACATACGCATGGTACATGCTTGCTTAATCATTAAAAAGCACAAAATGTTATTGCTCTCATTTCCTGCCATGACGTTGGTTTGTAAAACACAACGGTATATAAGACATTTCATGGTCCTACGTATCATCTGCGTTGAAAATATAATTCACTTGACATCATTACGTGCGCATGTCTGTGCGAGGTTTGGGTAACAAAAGGGGACTTCCTCATTCCTGCCGGGTAGTGTGTGTGTGTGGGGGGGGGGGGGGAGGGAGATGTTCACTAAGATCGAATTTAAGTCGGAATTAACTAAGGCAGGCTGTTCATGCCACTACATGATTAGTTCCTCTTACCTTTCCTGGCATTGGTTTCTCAAGGGACGTACAAATCATTGTCACAAATCTACAACATTTGCATTGTTGATAGTTCATTATAATTGAAGGACAAAATATTATCTAAAGATCATAATTGAGAGACCAATGGTAAGAGCAACAAGTGGCATGAATGGCCTGTCATAGTTAAGTCCAACTTAAAGTCGATCTTAGTCTTTTTGAAACACCCCCCCCCCCCTGATCAGGCATGCGTGAGTTCTAAACTGTAACAATGGGATGCGTAACACTCCACTTGGCTTTCAAGTTCCTTGCTCCGAGGCGCTCTTCATCTGCGGGAATCTCGGAGGCCAGGCACAGTTTCACATTCAAAATACCGGCAAAATGTCAGTGTAAATTATCAAATTTGTTTGGGGATTGTATTGGGAATAGTGCATCGAACAATTTGTAATGAATACCATGTACTGTAGACATTATGATCGATCTCTGTACCCCCCCCCCTCTCTCTCTCTCTCTCTCTCTCTCTTTCTCTCTCTTCAAGACGCCTATATACTGCCGTGTCGCTCCACATTTTCCTTTCTCAAAGATTCTTGGAGCCCTACCCTTCCTTCCCACAATCATGATGATGATGTGTGTTTACTTTCATGTCATTTATTATAGAGTCTCTGTGTAGGGAAAACCTGTATAACCACGCGATTCGTCAAAGGAAAGTTTAATGAGGAATACTTCAGCACTATCGGGTAAGCTTCTACCCTCCTGACCACTTTCACAATACAATACACAATACCGCTAATTTATTATTATACAATGTATCATATTACAACAATTTCCTACGGCAGGAGTCTAGTCAAAATATAGATGTAAATTTCTTTTCAACGAGAATTTCGTTGTTGTACATGTCTGTACCAAATACCGCCTTAAACATTGGTTGAATGGCCAATATGTTTTAAAGCGTAATCTTTAATCTCAATAAGGTTTTTCTTGGCTTTATTGAAATTATAGTAATGTCTTTATGAAACTAATTAGAAGGAAGTAAGTCTAGAACAGTAATATGAATAGCAAAGTCCGACTCGTACCATTCTGGATACACTGTTAGAACGGTGTTTAAAATATCACTGTTTAAAAGAATGTTGTTTAAAAAAGTAAACAACGTTGTTCAAAATCGAAAAATCAGTGCTCGATTGGCTTAAACAACTATGTATTAAAAAACAAAATAATTTAATTAAACAGAGTTGTTTAAAAAGTCCCGGGGGCGTCGTTGATATTTTCTCGATACGCGATTGCAATTTGCGCACACACATGCGATATGCACAAAGAACGTACATAATACATGCATGCAAGCATGCAGTGCTACTGCTAGTGTGCAGTGCAAGTGCTAGTGCAGTGCAGTGCAGACGAAAATGGCGGAACACGGGGCAAGGCGACGACTTGGTTCTTCTCGGCTTCGCCGATGGGGTTTAGGTGAAGTTATAGAGACAAATAATAATGTTGTCTGTCACTGCCATGAATATGATGAACAAATGTTGAAGTAAATTGGCAACAAGCTCTGCATGTTACACTGTTACAGTGTATAAATCGTTGTGATTATTGCAGGAGTGGTTGCAGTAGGTCATTTCACAAATTCAAACAACCAGATAATAACCATTAAACAGTTCTGTTTAAAATTTAAGCAACTCCTTTTAAACAACCCAGTTGTGCAGTAATACTGAATAAACAACAGTTGCTTAGTAATTTAAACATTATTGTTTAAAATTTAAACAACTTGCTTTAAACAACCGAGTTGTGCAATTTTATTACTAAACAACTGTTGTTTAAAAGGTTTCCTAATTTTTAAACAACTAAGTGTTCAAAATGTAAACAACCTTAATTTGTTTAATTTTTAAACAACGTTGAGCGATTCACCGGTTAACTCGGGGTTGATTAAAATTTTAAACAACTTGTTTAATTTTTTTCTAACAGTGTATAAATAGATGTGAGACGTTTCTCTTGAGTCTGGGGCTAACAAATATCATAGGGGTTGCACACAATCAAATTTTCATAAACTTGTTATAATGTATACCGTAATTTTTGGTTTCATAACTATCAGAACAATGTACCTTTTACATCTTTCTTTTCAAGGACACGACTATCATTTCATGCATTACACTGTTAGAAAAAAATTAAACAAGTTGTTTAAAATTTTAAACAACCCCGAGTTAACCGGTGAATCGCTCAACGTTGTTTAAAAATTAAACAAATTAAGGTTGTTTACATTTTGAACACTTAGTTGTTTAAAAATTAGGAAACCTTTTAAACAACAGTTGTTTAGTAATAAAATTGCACAACTCGGTTGTTTAAAGCAAGTTGTTTAAATTTTAAACAATAATGTTTAAATTACTAAGCAACTGTTGTTTATTCAGTATTACTGCACAACTGGGTTGTTTAAAAGGAGTTGCTTAAATTTTAAACAGAACTGTTTGATGGTTATTATCTGGTTGTTTGAATTTGTGAAATGACCTACTGCAACCACTCCTGCAATAATCACAACGATTTATACACTGCAACATGCAGAGCTTGTTGCCAATTTACTTCAACATTTGTTCATCATATTCATGGCAGTGACAGACAACATTATTATTTGTCTCTATAACTTCACCTAAACCACATCGGCGAAGCCGAGAAGAACCAAGTCGTCGCCTTGCCCTTGTTCCGCCATTTTCGTCTGCACTGCACTGCACTAGCACTTGCATGCATGTATTATGTACGTACTTTGTGCATATCGCATGTGTGTGCGCAAATAGCAATCGCGTATCGAGAAAATATCAACGACGCCCCCGGGACTTTTTAAACAACTCTGTTTAATTAAAAAAAAATTGTCTTTTAATACATAGTTTTTTAAGTCAATCGAGCACTGATTTTTCGATTTTGAACAACGTTGTTTACTTTTTTAAACAACATTCTTTTAAACAGTGATATTTTAAACACCGTTCTAACAGTGTAGTCTTTTAATTATGAATACAATACTCTGTATTTTCTTCCTATGCATATGAAATTAGTCTAGTCCTTACTGAAACTGACATTCGCTAATTAGCTATTTTTTGGTAGTTCGCATGTTGTTTTGGTCATAAAACTTTTCTGACTTACTCTCCCTCTCCCTCCCGCTCTCTTTATGTCTCTCTCATCTTCTATTTCTTCTTCTCTCTATATATTATATTTCTTCTCTCTCCCTCTTACTCTGATTTCTCTCTCTTTCTCTGCGTCTCACTCTCACCCCTCTCTCTCTCTCTCCTCTTTTCAACTTCGTTCCTCTTCCTCCCCACTTATCATCTCTCTCTCCCCCCCCCCCCTCTCCCATCATATCCTCGCCTTCTTGTCAAGATCACTCTACTTTCAGAACATCGAATATAGTTTTGCATTATGGGATACGGCGGGACAAGAAAGGGTAACTATGATTTTCTCTTGAAGATTTATTGAGGAAAAGAAAAAAATTGCCAGCTTTATCGGAAATCATAGGTGTAAAATCATCTGATTTTCATATCATGTTTTGTCGTTGTTCACTAAATGAAATTCTGTTCCATAACAGCAAACAATAAAAGAAATGATCTCTCTTTCATAATGGGGCGACCATTATTCTCTAAATATATGGCATCATTTGTATATAACTTTGGAATTATTAAGAATTAGAATTAATATATATGTTGGTGGTTATTTAACCTGACTGCTAGAGAAGCATAAACGCTTGTTACTAGTAAGCTACAATCTAAAAACTGAAATGTTAAATCACCATTTAAAAGGGCCGAGGAGTGACCACTCTTTAAAAATGGTAGATTAACACTTTGAACATGCTGGATCCAACACTATGAAGGTTGAATCTAGGATGTTAAAAGAAACAATCTGACATTTTGAAAGAGTGGTCACTCCTCGGCCCTTTTAAATTGACATTTTACATTTCAGTTTTTAGAGTGTACAGGTCCACTCCAAGGGACCTGGTAATGAGGATTAATGCCTTACCAAAGGGCACTAGCGCATCGACATGGTATCGAACCCGGCCACCAGATTACGAGACCACTGCTCTAGCAACGAAGCTATGGCGCCTCCTTATCAATAGACAGCCAGTTTGATGACAAACGAGTATAATGTGTATCTAAATGTCATAAGATATCTACATGGCATAATTCTTATTGATTCACGAATAGCAGGAAATATAATTCCATACAGTTTTTGTTATTAGCACCTGTTTATTTGTCTCACACAGTTTCGTTCAATGGCCCCTCTGACGTACAGGTCTGCAGCCGCCGCACTCATCGTTTATGACATCACAAATCAGGTAAAAGAAAAATATAGATTTTTCTCTTAGGGTGACTGAAGCTAAGTGGTATCCCACCGGGGAGGGAATATGTTGCCCCGCCGATGCATACAAACAATTTTCAACCGATTTACTCTTTTTTCTTCTTCTTCTTCTTCTTCGTGTTTTTTAAAAATTTCTTTTGATGAAAAATCGACATTCTTGTGTGGTGTGATCTGAGGGGTAAGACTTTTGTATGCAAACACTGCATAAATACAAACGCAATATCGCATTGGGGAGGAGGGGCAACTGCCCAAATAAAAATAGCAGCAAAGGTCAAGGACGTTTCATTTTTCTTCATAACAAACAATATTTAGAAATCGTTCGAAGATGTCGATTTCTGGATCTCAGAGCTGAGGAGGGATGGTCCTGAGGAAATCTTGATTTATGTGATTGGGAACAAAGTAGACCTCGAATCGTCCCGTGTTGTCGACCGGGAAGTGGCAGAGGGTTACGCCCAAACCAAAGGAGTGTTTCACTTTCATTCCAGCGCCAAGACTGGCCAGGGTGTCGACGAAATCTTCTACGATATCTGTAAGTATTTCCATTTTTTAACACCTATTCTATGTATTTCCAGACTTAATCACGAGCGATAAAGGGATGCCATTTATCCGAATCGACGGCAAGTAGCTAAAGTTTAAATGCTATTTTCACAACAGTACTCTTGAAAATATGGGGCGCAGTTGATCAATAATTTACATAATTTTATATAAGTGTAATCATTATGATCTCGTCTCGTCTTGTTCTTTCACGTGAAGCAAATTTGGGAAACGACAAGGCAGAGGCGGATTTCCAGAAAACAGGGGAGTCGAAGGAAAGATTAAATGTAGTCCATAAGATAAACCCAAGGGAGGGTCCCTGAGTGTGACCCTTTTTTTAGGGGGGGGGTCTGTCCTTTTCTTGGATCCGCTAGAGCAAAAGGCAATCATTGCCTTCTTCTCATCTTTAGATTTGATTAAGAATCCTAAAAATCTGAATTCTAAAGAACTTAGTTAGTTTTGAAGAAGAACAAAATTACGTCTATAATTTAAAAAAACAAACATTTGCGAATACTAAAAGTTATTACTGCACCATGCTCGAAAGGGATTTAACAAAATTACAACGACTTAGTGATAAGCTTGTTATCAATTAAAGAGAAACTTTAAACCATATGAGGGCATTCTCTAAAAAGTCATTGGTTTTAACCATTCATTATAATAAAATTGTGCATGTTATGCTTTGTTAAAATAATGATTAAATAGAGAGATCATCAACAAGTATTTAAAAATATTCGTTTGAAAACTGTAAGCATTTTTTTGTCTTTCAACAGCCGGTTCAAAATTATCGAATATTTGTTGGGCCCCACAAATATTAGCAATGGTTATATTTATGGATATTTCAGCCGTCTGTGAACTGATTTTGATCAAACAAAGATGATTTTGTCATTTAAATTGTATATGTTCTTTCGAACTCGCCACTCAGTTTTTCATTATCTCACAAAGAAATTGAATCAGTTATGTTCTTGAATATTCCTTTTCATTTCATATCCTCCAAACAGGTCAAATGACAAGATCAATACAAGAAAATAGATGCAAGAATCGTCAGAGTACGGTCGATGTCTCTAACTCTACCAATTCCGATGAAAACAGAGAAGGTGATCGCGGTCGATGTCGATGTCAGAGCAAGTGATCACATCATCAAACATGATCGCAAAGGCTTTCTAAAATCAACGTAAAAGCAATTTCAGTAGCCTTTTACATCGCCTTTTGAAATGCGCGAACCTATTACTTCAACCAAACATGATTCCTATACAGGTAATACAGCAGGATATTGAAATTTCTTTGAGCTAATTAATCTCTTTGCTAACAGCTATTATCAGGCTTTATAAACTCTTTGCCTGCATCAAGAAAAAATCTGATGTCATGGCTTAAGATTTACATGGAATTAAAACGAAAAAATCATTGCTATTATCCGTATATTCATATTAGACTTCCTAAACTGACGTTCTGCGAAATTCTACTCTGGCGACAGTGATGATTGATCCGCGCTAAATATTCTTCACTAACCGAATTCTTAATTTCAAACCAGTCTAACCCTAACCAAAGAATACCCGAATCAATTGCTCCAGAAACATAATATCTTTCAACATTTCTTGCCAATGAACAGTGCGATATAAACTTACTTATAATGAGAGAAAAAAAATGCCCTAATGTTAGGTGAGGGAGAGAGACAGAGAGACAGACAGAGATAGGGGGCAACATTGTTGTTGTTTTTTCATCATCATTTATGAGATTGATCATGAAAGCAATTTGTCTTCTATGATTAAGGAGATGTTTCTCATAAGATGCATATTCAGAACTGTGGTACTGAAATAAAAGTTGCGGTGTATTCAAATCATTTTGGCCTGAAAGGGGTTGAAATTTAGTTAAAATTCGATTAATTTCATTTGACTTTATAAGCTAGAACATGACGCCGTTCAATATTAATGGGTGATTTTAAGTCTGGTATTTGGTATTTGGTATCCAGTATAATATTTATAGCCGACGTATGGGCCGGCCTCCGTCTTGTCATTGCCCTAGAAATGTCAACAAATTGGATGTTCTGAACGGAGGGGGTGGGGTGGGGGGGGGAGGCTACTTTCATATCCCACGTCTAGGGAAAATTCCCCCACCTTTTATTAATATCTAAATACGCCACTTTTAAGATCACTCATAAGGGGGTGAAGGAGGGCGATATTCCGCACTCTACGGAATGCTCTCCCTGCACATTTGAACTTCAAGTCTGTACAAATAGGATATAATGGATACTTCCTGACTAGAGGCTGTCTTATTTTCAAGTAATTTGCTGACAAATTGTATTATGTTTGACGAAATTTAGAATTGTTGACAGTTAGTTTATCATTTCGTTTTTGAAAAAATAAATTATTATATATATTAGCTTATTTATGATTCATTGTCAGAAAAATACTTATTGTATTTTATATTACTACTCGAAAAACATTGTATTTATATAAATGCAGAAGAAAATCAAATCAAATCAAATCAAATACATGACTTTTGTGTGTGTGTGTGTGTGTGTGTGTGTGTGCGTGTGTTTGTGTATGTGTGTGTGCATGTAGGCGCGTTTAATGATTGAGCATCATCCCAATACATACACAGAGAGAGAGAGGAAGGAAACTAGAGAGCTAAAAAGATAGGTGAAGAGAGAGAAAGAGAGAGAAAAAAATATACTGCAACATTAACCAGTTTAGGCCATCTAATGTATTTCAGTTCATTGGAACTTAACGGCAGAACCCCTATCAATTATTTCACTTTAAAGTTCATTGCAATCTATATAGACGGCATCTACCGTTTAATGCAAGGGTTATTAGGCCTTGTAAACCTCGGGGAAGTCTTTAAGTCATTTTCTAATGTATGCACGCATAATAACAATGAATATGTTTTAACATGATTGCTGATGAACTGCCAAATGTATAAAAAGCAAAGTTTTGCTATTATGATTAAGACAAAATAGAGTCAATAGGACAAGAAATGAATACCTTTAATAGTCATATACGAATTACTTAATTAACTCAATGATGGAATCACATTAACCTGTAGTGGGTATTTTTCGGGTAGGTGGTATGTCGGTGAGAATTCAAAAACTAAAGTATGATATTATAATACTCTTTCATTTTATTTTCAAGTCTAGGGTTGGTTGGCTCTAGTTCATTTAAAGGGATAGTTGAGTTCTGTTTTCAGACCGCAAATGCCTTCAAAGTGCATGGTTATTGCTCTTATTCTTATCTATGACATTTCTAGTGCCCTTTTAGGACCTAAAAATTGCTATGAAGGTAATTTTAGACCCCAAAATGTGTGAAATTTAGCCAATACGATCATACCAATTCAACTCTATTTTCAAAAAATACGGTGACCGATAATTAATTGATTAATTAATAATAACAATACATGGGCCGACTGGTTGTGTGTAATATAACCAAAAAGCCAACAAACAAAAACCAACATCGGCATTGGCTGAAATACAACGTAAAAGGCGCTATTTCGTTTTTTTCAACGGCTTTTTCATATTATCGAATATTTGTGGTGGTACACAAATATTATAAATTGTTACATTTATGGATATTCCAGCCGTCTCTGAACTGATTTTGATGAAGCAAAGATGATTTTGTCATTTAACAGAAGTGCTAACGTCGTATTTGCTCCTTGTCTCGGTTATTGGTTCCTATATCAACAGGGCCTTCGCATGAATTTCACCGTGATATCATTCAAGCAACGGGCTGGAGCAGGGCAAGTTGTTTGGAGCTGGTGTGATGACCACGCCATTGTTTAGCACAAAATTGTTTTGAACCAACTACCTTGACAACTTGGCTAATATGATGTCATACTTTGGTACTCTATTGATCGTAGAGTAAAGGTTGGTGTTGAATACATAAACAGGTTTACAAATCTGAAGATACATTTGGAACCTTTCCGCCTTGTAATTTATACCGCTTAGAAGATAATGTTCATATTTCGACCCATCACTGAGTGCGATCATAAACAGTTCGCAGGGTCAATACATGACCTGGGAAGCGGGGGTGCTGGGGGTGCTGCAGCACCCCCGGAATTTTTCCAGGGGTGCATAGCACCCCTTGCAAATTTTTTCGGTATGATATATTTACTGTATATATACGAAATTATAACGTTTCTTTCACAAAATCATATAAAATTCCCCCTTCGAAACGTTTTTTTTATTTTTTTTTTTATATAAAAATAAAGAAATTGTGATAATTGGTGACCAAAAATGACAGACCTTACCCCACCCCAATACCGATCGACCAAATTTTCAAATTATGGAGATTTTTTGCGAAAAAAAAAATGTCCTCTTACCCCCCCCCCCCCCCCGCTTATTCAACGGCTGGCTGAGTCGTTGCGATTTTTCTTTGCGCCCCCCAAAAAAAAAAAAAAAAAAAGTGTACGCTTACACCCCCCCCCCCCCCCCCCCCCCCCCACTGCGACATTTCGGCTGGCTGAGTCGTTGCGATTTTTTTTGGCGTAAAAAAAAAAAAAAAAAAAGTGTACGCTTACCCCCCCCCCCCCCTCCCCCCCCCCCCCCCCGCCCCCCCCCCCCCCGCGTATTAAACGGCTGGCTGAGTCGTTGCGTAAATTTCGCAATATATATATCTCAGCGGCTCCGGTGAAAAAATCGTTCCCAGGACCCTGAGCACCCCCGGTGAAAAAATCGTTCCCAGGGGCCTGGGTCAATATTTATTTGAGGTTTTCGGTGCAGCTTTAGAAATCCCCCAATTTAATTGGACTTTGACTTCAGCGTCTAAAAGAAAATGCTGTCAGTCTCTGGCCCGATCGTCTACGTAATATTATTGTCGCTGAGAATATGCCACAGAAGTCGATCAAAGTGTGCCTTCTTGGCGTAAGTATATTACACTGAAAATCTTTTCGAGAGTGTTTTAGTTGTTCTAATTTGTCAATGAGCCCTTTGGTCAATAGGAATTCGAAGCGCGCTTAATCATTTTCTTTTGCATTTCCTTTATATTGATTGTAATTGAAAGAGTGTAATATAATGAGGTATCTATCTAGGTATTATCTCAGTCAGGCCTATAGGTTAACTTATCAACCTCACAACGTGAATTTCCTACGAATAATAATTATGCCCCACTGACATACGTATGGTAAATGTTTGCTTAATCATTGAAAAGCGCAAAATGTTATTATTCTCGTTAACTCCCATGACGTTGGCCTGTACAACACAACGGAATAACGCCTTTTCATGGTCCAACGTATAATCTGCGTTGAAAATATGTTACGTGCCCATGTCTGTGCGAGGTTTGGGTAACAAAAGGGGACTTCCCCATGTCGGCGGAGTAACCGCTGTCCTGTCCTGAATTGTTATATCGAATAGACAGTGTGTGTGTGTGAGGGGGGGGGGGGAGGGGGGATGTTTCACAAATACTAAAACTTCAAGTTGGACTTAACTTTGGCAGGCCGTTCATGCCACTAGTTCCTTTTACCATTCCTGGCATTGGTTTTTCAAGGGACGTACAAATCATTGTCACAAATCTACAAAATTTGCATTGTTGATAGTTCATTATAATTGAAGGACAAAATATTATCTAAAGATCATAATTGAGAGACCAATGGTAAGAGCAACAAGTGGCATGAATGGAATGTCATAGTTAAGTCCAACTTAAAGTCGATCTTAGTCTTTTTGAAACCCCCCCCCCCACCTGATCAGGCATGCGTGGGTTCTAAACTATAACAATGGGATGCGTAACACTCCACTTGGCTTTCAAGTTCCTTGCTCCGAGGCGCTCTTCATCTGCGGGGAATCTCGGAGGCCAGGCATAGTTTCACATTTAAAATACCGGCAAAATGTCAGTGTAAATTATAAAATTTGTTTGGGGATTGTATTGGGAATAGTGCATCGAACAATTTGTAATGAATACCATGTACTGTAGACATTATGATCGATCTCTGCACCCCTCCCTCTCTCTCTCTCTCTCTCTCTCTTTATCTCTCTTAAAGACGCCTATACTGCCGTTTCGCTCCACAATTCCCTTTCTCAAGATTCTTGGAGCCCTACTCTTCCTTACCACAATCATGATGATGATGTGTGTTTACTTTCATGTCATTTATTATAGACTACCTGCGTAGGGAAAACCAGTATAACTACACGATTCGTCAAAGGAAAGTTTGATGAGAACTGCGTCAGCACTATCGGGTAAGCTTCTACCCTCTTGACCACTTTCTCAATACAATACCGCTAATTTATCATTATACAATGTATCATATTACAACAATTTCTTACGACATGAGCCTGGTCAAAATATAAATGTAAACGTCTGTTCAACGAGAATTTCGTTGATGCACATGTCTGCACCTAATGGTGCTTTAAACATTGGTTGAATGGCCAATATGATTTAAAGCATAACCTTCATTCTCAATAAGGTCTTCCTTGGCTTTATTGAAATTATAGGAATGTCTTTATGAAACTAGTTACTAGAAGGAAGTAATTCTAGAACAGTAATATGAATAACAAAATCCGACTCGTACCATTCTGGATATAAAAAGATGCGAGACGTTTCTCTCGAGTCTTAGGCTAACAAATATCATAGGGTTTTCACAAGCTTGTTATAATGTATACACTAATTTTTCGTTTCATAACTATCAAAAGAATGTGTCTTTTACATCTTTGTTTTCAAGGATAAGACTATCATTTCATTCATAAATCTTTTAATTATGCATACAATACGCTCTATTTTCTTCTTATGCATATGAAATTAGTCTAGTTCTTACTGAAACTAGCATTCGCTATTGAGCTATTGTTGGGTAGTTGGCATGTTGTTTTGGTCATAAAACTTTTCTGACTTACTCTCCCTCTCCCTCTCTCTTTTTCTGTCTCTCTCATTCCCTGTCTCTATTTCTTCTTCTCTCTATATATTTATTCTCTCTCCCCCCTCTCTCTCTCCCTCTTACTCCGATCTCCCCCTCTGCGTCTCACTCTCATCTCTCTTTCTCTCTCTCTCTCTCTCCTCTTTTCAACTTCCTCTTCCTCCCCTCTCGTCATCTCTCTCTCTTTCCCTCTCCCATCATAGCGCCGCCTTCTTGTCAAGATTACTCTACTTTCAGAACATCGAATATAGTTTTGCATTATGGGATACGGCGGGGCAAGAGCAGGTAACTATGATTTTCTCTTGAAGATTTATTGAGGAGAAGGAGGATTTTGTGTGTCAGCGTTATTGAAACTTATAGGTGTAAAATCGTTTATCTAATTTATCAAATTTTGTTGTTCACTAAATAAATGACATTCTGTTCCATAACAGCAAACATTAAAGAAATCATCCCTATTTCTTATTGCGGTGTCCATTATTCCCTAAATATATGGCATAATTCCTATTTAACTTTGGAATTACTAAGAATTAGAGTTATTATATGTGGTGGTGGTTATTTTACCTAACTGCTAAGAAAGCATAAATGCTTGTAAGTAAGCAACCAGTGGACCGACGGATGTAGGTTCTCTCCGAGGGATCTGGTAATGAGGATTAATGCCCTACCCAAAGGGCACTGGCGCAACGACTTTGTTTCGAACCCAGTTCACCGGATTACGAGACCACTGCTCTATACTTCTACTTCTACTTCTACGACGATACTCAGCAGGATCCATAAGTCAGGATGTATAATGCTGAGGAATAAACTATCTAGTTCTTGGTCTAGATGCTGGGTGGAAGCGCTCCCTTTAAGCCCTCCAGTGAAGTAGCGTGTCAAGAGTGATCTTTGAAAGTGCATTCCACGCAGTTACTGTCCGAGGGAAAAATGAGTTCTGGTAGAGCTGGGTGCGGGATGGGATAGCCAGCAACTTCTTTGAGTGATACTGTCGTGTGTTGCTGGCAATCATGGTGCTGTGACTGTGTAATGGTGTGCATTGGTGGCTACTGTGTTGTTTTGGATCTTGTACATGAGGTGGAGGCTTGCAGCATTTCTTCTCCTCTCCAGGCTCTCCCATTTCAGATGTTGAATCATGGCCGAGACACTGGCAATGCAACGATATCTCTGGAGGGTGAATCTTGCTGCTCGCCTTTGTACTGCCTCGATTTTGATATTATGCTTGTTTGTGTGAGGGTTCCAGACCGAGCAACAGTATTCCAGATGAGGTCTAACAAGAGAGAAGTAGGCTTGTTGGCGGATCTTTTGTGAGGTTTTGCGGAGATTTCTGCTGACTAGTCCCAGCATCCGATTGGCTCGGGATGTGATGCTGTTCATGTGGCCTTGCCAGGACAAGTTGGATGAGAAAGTCAGTCCTAGATACCGGAGATCTGTTACCAACGCAAGAGGAGTGTCTCCTAGCGTGTATGTCGTGGTGATGGCTTTTCGACGTAGGGAGAATGTGATGTGGTAGCATTTCTCGGTGTTGAATTTCATCTGCCATGTGTTAGCCCATGAATGCAGCCTGTTGAGATCTTGTTGTAGGGCTTGGCTATCAGTGGCATCAGTGATCGGACGGTATAGAAGACAATCATCAGCAAAGAGTCGGATTTTGGAAGAGATCCCATCTACTATGTCATTGATGAAGGATATAAACAGAAGTGGGCCGAGAACTGTGCCCTGCGGTACCCCAGAGGTGACTGGAACCCATTCAGATGACTCTCCATCTACAACAACACGTTGTACCAACTGAGCTATCGCGCTTTCGTATCAATAGGCAGCCATTTTGATGACAAACGAGTATAATGTGTATCTAAATGTCATAATATATCTACATGACATAATTCTTATTGATTCACGAATAGCAGGAAATATAATAGTGAGCTAAAATGAAGACTATTGGCAATTTGCCAATACCAACAACGTTTTATTTTATGTTAACTTGATAAAACACAGGAAAGAAAACAATTGTAAGTCGAGTATTTGGTCATTTGGTGTCATGTTCATTACACATCAACATTTCATAAAATTATACTTCATGTTTTGTCTCATCGAAGTTAAAGTATAGGCTACTAGCGTAATTGAATTGAATTTAACTTACCATAACTTAAAATGTCTCATTTAAGTTAAAGTATAAGCTATTAGCGTAATTGAATTGAATTTAACTTACCATAAATTAAAATGATTCAACCTAAGTTAACTTATCTTCACTTAATTTTACTTAGGCTAACCATTATTATTTCATTTCAATTCAATTATTTCCACAATAACAGCAAATGAAATTTACAAAGCTTTTCGTTTTATAAAGTCATTCCAATTAAAATATTTACAAACGAAAAATATACATAGGGTACTTGCAATGCAGTAAAAAAATATTCAATTGAGACTAATTGCTTGCTGTATTGCGGAGGAAACCTAGGAAAGCAGGGCTTGTAATTTAGGTTCCCTAGCATAAAATATCATAGAAACATAAAGTAGAAAATGCAAGGAAAAGAAAAGACGGGGAAAACTGGACAATACAAAACAAGAAAGTTTGCATTCTGCAGCTATATCATGAACTAAAGGCATCATGATTAGCATCATCTGTTTATTTGTCTCATACAGTTTCGTTCACTGGCCCCTCTGACGTATAGGTCTGCAGCCGCCGCACTCATCGTTTATGACATCACAAATCAGGTAAGGGAATACAGATTTTTCTCTTAGGGTGACTGACGCTAAGCGGTATCCCACCGGGGAGGAAAAATGTTGCCCCGCCGATCCATACAAAAATGTTTCGATCGTTTTACTCTTTTTTTTCTTCTTCTTCTTCGTGTTTTTAAAAATTTCTTTTGATGAAAATCGACATTCTTGTGCGGTGTGAGGGGTAAGACTTTTTTATGCAAACACTGCATAAATATAAACGCAATATCGCATTGGGGAGGAGGGGCAACTGCCCAAATAAAATTGGGGCAAATGTAAACAGATTATTTATTTCTTCCTCTTAAAAAATAGGATTCCTTTGATGAGGTGGATTTCTGGATCTCAGAGCTGAGAAAAATGGGTCCTGAGGAAATCTTGATTTATGTGATTGGGAACAAAGTAGACCTTGAATCATACCGTGTTGTCGACCGTAAAGTGGCAGAGAGTTACGCCCAAACCAAAGGAGTGTTTCACTTTCATTCCAGCGCCAAGACTGGTCAGGGTGTCGACGAAATCTTCTATCATATCTGTAAGTATTCCCATTTTTTTATCGCCTATTCTATGTATTTCCAGACTTATTCCCCGAGCGATAAAGGGATGCCATTTATCCGAATCGACGGCAAGTAACTAAAGTTTGCATGCTATTTTCACAACAGTACTCTTGAAAACATGGGGCGCAGTTGATTAATAATTTACATAATTTTACATAAGTCTAATCATTATGATCTCGTCTCATCTCGTTCTTTCACGTGAAGCAAATTTGGGAAACGACAAGGCAGAAGCGGATTTCCAGAAAACAGGGGAGTGGAAGGAAAAATTAAATGTAGTCAGGGAGGGTCACTGAGAGACCCTTTTTAGGGGGGGGGGGGTTCTGTCCTTTCCTGGATCCGCTAAAGCAAAAAGCAAATCCTAAAAATCTAAATTCTAAAGAACTTAGTTAGTTTTGAAGAAGAACAAAATTACGTCTATAATTAAAAAAAAAACATTTGCGAATACTAAAAGTTATTACTGCACCATGCTTGAAATGGATTTAACTAAATTACAACGACTAAGTGATAAGCCTGTTATCAATTAAAGAGAAACTTTAAACCACATGAGGGCATTCTCTAAAAAGTCATTGGTTTTAACCATTCATTATAATAAAATTGTGCATGTTATGCTTTGTTAAAATCATGATTAAATAGAGAGATCATCAACAAGTATTTAAAAATATTCGTTTGAAAACTGTAAGCATTTTTTTGTCTTTCAACAGCCGGTTAAAAATTATCGAACATTTGTGGGGCCCCACAAATATTAGGAATGGTTATATTTATGGATATTTCAGCCGTCTGTGAACTGATTTTGATCAAACAAAGATGATTTTGTCATTTAAATAGTATATGTTCTTTCGAACTGGCCACTCAGTTTTTCATTATCTCACAAAGAAATTGAATAAGTTATGTTCTTGAATATTCCTTTTCATTTCCTTTACTCCTAACAGGTCAAATGACAAGATCAATACAAGAAAATAGATGCAAGAATCGTCAGAGTACGGTCGATGTCTCCAACTCTACCAATTCCGATGGAACAGAGAAGGTGATCGCGGTCGATGTCGATGTCAGAGCAAGTGATTACATCAGCAAACATGATCGCAAGGCTTTCTAAAATCAACGTAAAAGCAATTTCAGTAGCCTTTAACATAGCCTTTTGAAATGGGCGAACCTATTACTTCAACCGAACATAACAGGTAATACAACAGGATATTGAAATTTCCTTTGAACTGATTAATCTCTTTGCAAAAAGCAATTATCAGACTTTATCAAACTCTTTGCATGCATCAAGAAAATCTGATGTCATAGCTTAAGATTTACATGGAATTAAAACGAAAAAAACATTGCTATTATCCGTATATTCATATTAGACTTCCTAAACTAACGTTCTGCGTAATTCTACTCAGGCGACAGTGATGATTGTTCCGCGCTAAATATTCTTTACCAACCTAATTCTTTATCCCCAAGCCAGCCTAACCCCAACATTACACGCCAATGAATACCCGCATCAATTGCTCCGCAAACATTATCTTTCAACATTTCTTGCCAATGAACAATGCGAGATAAACTTATTTATAGTGACACAAAATGCCCTGAAGTTAAAGAATCTGGGTGGGGGTAGGAGGAGGAGGGTAGGAAAGAGAGAGAGAGAGAGAGAGGGAGGGAGAAAGAGAGAGAGAGAGAGAGAGAGAGAGGGGGGGAGGGGGCAACACTGTTTTTTGTTTTTCATTATCATTAATGAGATGGATGGATCATGTAAGCAATCTGTCTTTTATGTTTAAAGAGATGTTTATCATAATATACATAATCAGGACTGTAGTACTGAAATAAAAGTTGCAGCTTATTAAAATCATTTAGACCTGAAAGGGGTCGAAATTTAGTTAAAATTCTATTAATTTCATTTGAATTTATAAGCTAGAACATGACGCCATTCAATATTAATGGGTGACTTTAAGTCTATGAATGTTATTATAAGTTATGACATTTGGTATCCAGTATAATATTTAAAGTCGATGTATGGCGCGGCCCGGCCGCCGCCATTTCTAGGCCCTAGAAATGACAATAAATTGGATGTTCTGAACGGAGGGGATGGGGTGGGGGGCTACTCTCATATCCCACGTCTAGGGATAATCCCCCACCTTTTATTAATATCTGAATACGCCACTTTTTATACTCATTAGGGGGTGAAGGAGGGCGATGTTCCGCACTCTATGGAATGCTCTCCCTGCACATTTGAACTTCAAGTCTGTACAAGTAGAATATAATGGAAACCTCCTGACTGGGGCTGTCTTATTTTTAAGTAATTTGCTAGAAAATTGTATAATGTTTGATGTTTGATGAAATTTAGTATTTTTGACAGTTAGTTTATCATTTCGTTTTTGAAAAAAAAATTATTATATATATTTGCTTATTTATGATTCATTGTCAGAAAAATACTTATTGTATTTTATATTACTACTCGAAAAACATTGTATTTATATGAATGCAGAAGAAAATAAAATAAAATCAAATAAAATCAAATAAAATATGTGACTTTTGTGTGTGCGTGTGCGTGTGTGTGTGTGTGCATAACGGCGCGTTTAATGTTGATGTGGCTGCAGCGAGGTCGATAATAAATCAAAAGTCTGAACAAAGGCTTCTACAGGAATTCATAGCTTTAATTGGAGTAATCATGTCGTTCCAATTCATTCTGTGAAAACTGTGGATAAATCACAGATAAAGAATCATAAATACAAGTACATCATAGCATCATCAATATAGCAATAAACACAGTCTCTTTGAGAAACTTATAAAATAATGTACATTGTGTTATGATCTTCATAACTCATTAAAATAACCCCAGTCACTATTCTACTCCATATGTATTAAATGGCTTTACATAAATACAAATCACACTACAAGTGTCTCAACTAGACTTCACTATATCTTGAATAAACGATTAACTAAACAATTATAAATTCTGAATCTCTACTTACTGCTTCAGCACTCTCATAATAATCTTCAAAGTATTTAACAATATCTTCACTAGTTATCACTGTTCTTAATATAAAGTCAAATGTACATATATCATAACAGCATGGGCTTGCATGGCTTACATTACATTACATACTAACATCAACATCTCTTAGTATGAAGTACAAAATACACACACTAATTTACACTTTATGTTTCAACAATTCATAGAAATAGATTCAATATACAACAGAACTAACCTCTTTGCCTGACATAATGACAAACTTATATGCGCTGGCAAAAAGGGGATCCTTGGACCTCAACACAACCATGTTAATGTAGCCTTCTGAGAGTTTGATATCAAGAGGTTATCAATATGTGGCGCTATACGCACTTTGCCTGAGGAAGTGGTATTACAAATATATGTGTATTCATGTCATGCATCAATAATACAAGAAACAAATGACTTGGGTGATAACGTATTTAAGTGCAACTGTCACAACAGTTTAAGTATCATCCCATATAGAGAGAGAGAGTGAGAGAGAGAAAGAGAGAGAGAGAGAGAGAGCTAAAAAGATAGAGGAAGATAGAAAAAGAGAGAGAGAGATATACTGCAACAATAAACTAGTTTAGGTCATCTAATGTATTTCAGTTCATTGGAACTTAACGGCAGAGGGCGCCCCTATTAATCTGTTTACTTTACAGTTCATTGCCATCTATATAGACAGCATCTACCGTTTAATGTAGGCTAAGTGTTAGTAGGCCTTCTAAACCTCGGGGGAAGTCTTTAAGTCATTTTTTAATGTATGCACGCATGATATCAGTGAATATGTTTTAACGTGATTGCTGATGAACTGCCAAATGTATAGAGAGCAAAGTTTCGTTATTATAATAAAGACAAAATAGAATCAATAGGACAAGAAATTAATACATTTAAGAGTCATATAAGCATTGCTTAATTAATTCAATTATGGATTCATATTTACCTGTAGTGGGTATTTTTCGGGTAGGTGTTATGTCGCTGAGAAGTAAAAAACTGAAGTATGATAGTATAATACTCTTTTATTTCATTTTCAAGTCTAAGGTTGGTTGGTTCCAGTTCATTTAAATCTTTTAGGACAAGGTTTTATGAGGATTATATTGAAGATAAATAGTTCTTCAAATTGACAAGACTATCAGTTTCTTTTATTTCTACATTGGAATCTCTGAAATCAATTAATAGACAAACGCAAAAAGACTTTGTCGAAAATTTGAAACAACGGCTTACTTTGATTGAAAAACAATGTCAGACAAGCTTCAATTAAAATTCCCCTCTTCAGAATGTATTTTACAAAGGCATGTTTTTCACCCGCGTTCCAAAGATCTCTTACATTAACCATAATAATTTACTTTTAATGATAACAAAGCTGCGTAAAGAACGTAAAAATATCATTTCAAGGTGTTATTTGAGATCCAGCCTTCATATCATAGGAAAATGATACTTGAGGTTGTGGTGGAGGTGTGTGTGTGGGCCAGGGGCGTACGCAGGGGGGGGGGGGGGGGGGGGGGGGTTGGGGGGTTGAACCCCCCTTTTGGTATTTTAATATGTGTAAACCCCCCTTAAACCCCCCTTAAACCCCCCCCCCCCCCCTTTGGTTTTTTTTTATTTTTTTTTACTTATTTATTTTTTATTATTAAAAAAAAAAAAAAAAAAAATTATGCCCATGGCTGACCTAAAAAAGGAAACCTTACCCCCCCCCCAACGAAAAAAAAATGTCAAATTTCCAAATTTGGAGACCCCCCCCCCCCCCCCCCCCCCAAAAAAAAAAAAAAAAAAAAAAAAGGATCCTATTACTAACGTTTAAAGTTTACAGATAGGACATACGTGACATATTCAAAATTCCTGCAAAGTTCTACAGAATTGGATGTTGGCTGCAAAGTGGACATAGTACCTTTACAAATTATTTTTAGGTACCCCCTCCAACCTAAAGAAGAAAAAACATGATGAAGAAGAGAAGAGAGAAGGCACCATTGAAAACTACAATGGCATAAAGTTAAAGGTAATACAAAGTTTTGGGTAATTTTGAAAATTGGGTGGATAGTGAATCTTTACAATTTTGATATATTTGGATGCCCATGTGGATGTATTATAATCACTGAAAAAATTAACCCCTAAAACACTTCTGTTTTCGAGAAAAATTGAATATAAAAATTTACCGGTGCTCCCGGTAAATTTTGATAAATTTCAAATAGCGCCTACGGCCGTACAATGGTAGCTGCGACCATGAACATCTCAGAATATGTAGTTGTGATATATAATTTCCAAACGGGAATAGCTATCGGTCGATTTTAGTCAAGAAACATTGTTTCATAGCTAATTTAATATCTTGACCTTGAGAGGGAGCTATACAACATACAGAGTTTATTATTTATAATTTCATATCTTTAGACTCCATTTCAACCGGGACAACGATCAATGAGTATTGTAGGAACGCATATGCTTCCAATATGTTGATTTGAACCAAATTCATGATCCCATACCAAAACTTTGTAATACCTTTAAGACATACCTTTAAGACAGAGTATCACTAACCCGAACATTCTCATACTTCTATCAAAGTTGTTCGGCAGAAATTATTAGGTTGTTACTTACAAACAGTCCGTCTCAATCGGTTGGAGTCAGTAAGATTTGGTAGTTGTTTATATCGAATTCACATCTCTATTAAACAAAAATTTACTTTTGATCTGTAAATCAGAGTAGCTCTTAATCCATCAGTAAATCAAAGTGAACCATATGAAAAGCTTATACCAACAGCTCTACGATGCGACGGGTTGGGGTGTGGTGGTCGCAGCTCCCCCTCCCCGCCCTAAAAATTTGAAATATGCCTATCAACATTATTAATATTTATTGTCTATATTTAGACAGCGAGATCCAAGCACGAGTTATACCTTCAGATTTTTTACAGATGATTAAATAACACTAAAGTGTTTTTTTCCCGGCTCAATCGCAAAGTTCATGAGCTGGAACATTTCAAATTCAGGCAAAAGGTGTTAGCACCCTTGCGAAAAATGTGCCTGTACACCTGTTTGATTCTGGGGAAGTCTAACGAATCTTATTATGTAGGTTACCTAGTTTGCAGGCACAAACTCTTGTCATCGAGCAAAGAGTGTCTGCAAAATTAGACTATATTAGGCACTGTGCTTTAGCTTCTGTTTGACCAGGGTTTGACACAGCCAGAGCCCAACATATCTAGGATCGGCTCAAGGCTTTAAGAATTGTTGTAACGTATCCAATTGGGGTCTGTGATTTCAGACTATGTAATGTATGTGCTACCGACCTCACCACAGACTTTTGCATTTCGGTGGTTTTATCATGTTGACAGTCCTGCGAGAGCTTGAATAAGAACAAAGAACATTGTCATTCATGATGCCAGTTTTTAGTTATCCTCTGATTGTTATGTTCGGAACGGCAAATTATTAGTAATTGGGATCAGATTCCCACATGCCTGAATTGCCTCCCCCCCCCCCCCTTTTTTTTGTCCCCTCCCTTCTCTCTCTCTCTCTCTCTCCCTTTTTATCTCTCTCTCTCTATCGTTTTTTATTGAGTTTGCGCGCTCTCATTCCCTTTCTCTCTCCTGCTCTCTCTTTTTCAATTGCTCTCTCTCTCTCTCTCTCTGTCGCTCTCAGACTCCCGAATACCGTGTGAGTCAAAAAAAAAAAGTTCACACGTAGAAAATTGCTAATCTTTTCAAAAAAACTTATCTATGAGCAGTAAATTATTATACATCTAATGGAAGAGCGTTTTATCCCAAATCATTTGGTATCATTTTTGTGTGGTATGTGTTCACGCTTGGATGAACAGGAGGCATCGTTTGCGAGAGTCCAAAAATCGACTTGAGCCAAAGTAATGCCTACAGTATGTGATATGTTGGGATTAAAGTGAGAGAATGAATTGAATGTATCACATGAGATGCGTTGCATATGCTTTTTGCAGAAGCAAAGTCACACACACACACACGCGCACAAACTTTCGTTGATTATGTGTGTCAAGATTAATTTTGTTAGGGATGTTTATTTGGATGTGCAATGACCGAATTAATGCCCAAATCCCAATTGTTTTATTTGAGATCACATTAGCAACTTTGGCGCAGGTCGATGTTTGCACTATAGCAAACAATCTTTGTTTGGGCATTATGCCTCCTGGAGTCCTGTTCATCCAAGCGTGAACACATACCACACAAAAATGATACTTAATGATTCGGTATAAAACACTCTTTCATGAGATGTATAATAATTTACTGCGTATAGATGATTTATAAAATAATTAGCAATTTAGGTGTAAACATTTTTTTGACTCACACTGTAGTACTCTTTTAGACAGCTAGCTCGGGCCAAGTATATGATTTGCATAACAAATAGTTTTTCCGACTGACTGTGCAATAAATATGTATTGAAATGTATGCTGACATGGTCATGGGGATGACTTTGCAAAGCATTGCATATGAAACGTTTCATACACATGCACTCTAGCTACACCACCTTTCTGTACAAAGTAGATTTACGCACCGATGTGCCTTTCATTATCTAAGTCATGGTTTCTTGTTCGTTGATTCTACATTGGACTCGGATTATAATTATGGATAAACATAACATGCAAACGGAATCTGTATTGAGAATAATTTCTGGGGCTAGTGCAGTGCGTGTTTCAACATAGTGCCAATACCGTATTCGCTGTTTTATGAACGCCACCCCTTCTGTTTCTGAGCGTGCGCAATACAAGTATTTCAACCTCATTTTGTTTCTTCATCACACGTTCAAGAACAAACCTTTCAAATGAGTTATTACCTGTTATTTGGACTGAAATTTGAACAAGATCATGTGAACTTAGTAGCTGGGAAACATTTTGTTAATATAGTCAACACTGTTGATGAGAGGAAATATTGAAGGCCTCTTTTCATCGTTTATTGGACATAGCAGAGATTTAAGCAAACGGTAAGCTTCCACGTTAAAATTATCATGTGAATATAAAACATAACTGTATCTCTTTAAACAAAATTCTGTGTGTAATTAAAAGAAAATAAGGTCAATCACTTTAACTGTAAATAGACTACAGATGATAAAAGTCCGTTTAAGGCCATATACAAAAAACATGCTTAGCGTCCTGCCTTTATGAAAAATAGTAAGGGGGCGGTCCTCTTTTTTTTCTTCCTTAAAAATGGCCGCTCAAAATGGCCACTCGGTAAATTTTGCCTGACAGTCGGGCTATTTTTAAGATGGCCGCCGGCATTTTTTTATAATTTTTTAAAATCAGAAATAGATCATTTTAGCAGTGTTTGTCATGTTTGTTTTGTTTTGTTTTTGTTTTCTAAAAAATGAGGCGGCCCCAAAAAGGAAGCGGGCGGGGACGCTAAACATGAATACTTTTTGTACTTGGCCTAAACCTATCTACACTGATTGAGCGTGATGTTATTTGAGATACCATGATTATTATTTGCAGGCAGCAATGCATTGATCCTTGCGCGGTCCTCCGTTATATGAACACAGCTAGCAAAACAAATCTGAGGACCAATCTGAATTGTATTTGTTCAGTGTAGAACCCATAATGTCTATCCTTTGGGCAATTCCATGGAACATGGTCACTTTTTTTAGTCAAAAATCTTTAAAAACGGCGATATCTCCAAAAATATACGGGCTACCATGACAAATTTTAATTCGAACAATATATCGCTTTCCCATTCTAGCGGTATGTGAAATGGATGAGAATAAATTAAAACATGACTTTACTTAAAATAACAAACGTTTGGGGCAAAATGTGGCAACCTTTTTTGCCGAAACATACGTAGATACCATTTTTACACTAAAGCCCTTGCCCATGTTGGTATTCGTGTTAACAATGTGCCTGTGCAATACTTGTGGCCAATTCGTTGATTCCCCCCCTCCATAATGGCCCGAAATTCACAAAGCAAGGTTTGCGCTCAGACCAAGGTTTGAGCTCAAACCTCCTTTTGTTTCGCCAAACCTCCTTTTGTTCTTTACAAACCAGGTTTGTAAAAAACGCGTAAAACGCGTCATATGACGTACGAAAACCAAGGTTTGAGCTCAAACCTCCTTTGTGAATTCGGGCCAATATGTCTGTATTTTTAATCATGATAACATGTCAACATAATACGACACAGGACTGCATTTAAGATGCTTTTATTTGTTTACAAAGCTTTTAAACGTTACACCCCAAACTATATATAAAAATCAACATCTTTATAATTCCATCTATATACACTTTACTGCTTCGAAAATTAAATCAAAAGAACTCTTGAAGACTTTTGCCGCTCCAAAGCCTTTGAACGACCTTCAACTTGAAATAACAAAATACTAATCTGTTGTCATCTTTAAACCTTCGATGAACCAGTTGTTTTGGATAGTAAATGTAGAGTAGCTAGATGATATAAAAACATCTTAACATTATGATATATAATTTCCGAAATACACATGTGTTTGAAATATCCCCCATGCTCTGGAAAAACATACACAATCGATGGTAATTGGAAGAATGATATTGTAATATTATATCGTATACTGGTTAGTCATCGATAAGAATTAGTGGAAGGGATTAGCACTTACAAGTAAACCTCATTTTGGAACAATAATTAACTTGACCCATATTTTACCCATAATGCGAGGCAAACTTCTTAGCCCAGATTGGTCCTAGATGATGCTACGAATATGCAAATGATATGATTCGGAATATGCTCATTCCAATGGGTTAATTGAGTTGAGTATAATAAACCACGAATGATCGGATCAAAGGTTACAAATCGTCTTGATTTTCTTATATTGTATTAATTTAATTTTAAGTTGTGAAAGGGGATAATGTGAATTAATTGCCCCGGCTCAACAGATTGGGGGCTTGTCTCAAGAGCTAGATATGTTTGCTATTTTTGTTGCTTTTCCGATCTGAAATGTGTATCGTTTGGAGTTTGCCTCTTGCCCTATTATTGAGTTTGTGTGTCCTCGCACACATTTTAGTGACTTGTTGACTGTATGTATGTATCGCGTCCATGCTAGGGCTAGGCCTAGCGCCTACACATTTTGATTTTGTTTTGTACTGGATGATAGCTCAAGTCTTGTCTGGGGTACATCAGGGAGATGAAGACTGTCTCATTGGTATGAAATTCACTGCACATCTGCTGCGGTTGTCTGGTATTCTGGTCCTGGTTTTACTTGTTGCCTTGCTGGTTGTTAATTGCATGGCAGTCGTTGAAGAAGTTTAGTCGGAATTGACTTTTAACTTTGCCCCGGCTTCGTTTCTACTTCTAGGGTAACGGTCTAGATAAGTTGTTTGCATGCAATCTAGTGTGGGACCGTGGGTACTGGACTTTCTGGAATTTATTACCATGTGTTACATGTGTGTGCGTGTGATATTAAGACTATAACTTATTTTAAGACTAAGAGTTGATGAAGTTTGACAAAAAATTGCTCGAATTGTGGAGGTGGAGTCTCAATATAACTCTTGTGATAGGTTAATGCTTAATCAATTTTGTCTGCTTGGTCTGTTGATCAATTTCGTTGTTTGATCTGTTGTTGGACTAGAATTTGTGTTGATTCACATTCAACATTTTGTTTGTTGGATTTTCCTTACATCAGGACAATTGACCTACTTTGTGAAATTTGTGTAATTGAGAGCTATATAAAAACTAAATATTATTATTATTATTAATTAATACAGACTGGATTTATACCATGGCTGACTTAGATGTTGACAAGTTTTTGAGTCAGGAATTGACTATTGGCCGGTTACTGTGCCTACATCATACGTGTATAATGATTTCATGTCTTTTCTTGATTCTGTTTGTAAGTTAAGCCTCGGTCACAAATGCCAATACGAACTGCCACGAACGCCGTACGAACGATTTTCAGACAATGGAAATTCGGGAAGACAATGGAAAAACAGGGAGATTCGTACGAATTTATCGTTCGTACGAACCTTTGTGACCGTAGCATAATTCAGAATTGTTTTCTTGTGATCAAAAGAGAACAGTTATTGTACATACCCAGCACTGTTAACTATGCTACGCAAAGTTTGATGCATTTACAATTTCATAACAACAAAATAATTATGATAATAATTTGCAGAAAAGGCAACTGTTATCAATGTTATAGGTGTAAAACAAATTGAAAGCAAAACAAAAGTGTAGCATCACAATATGCATAATGTTGTTATACAGCTTTCAAAGATTGTTGACTGCCAGTATGGCATATTATGTGTTTGTGAGTTAACTTGATAAGTCTTGCTTATTTGTTTGTATTTAAACAAGTTTCAATTTATAGCTTGCAGCAGTCACTCAACAGGTTATGCTTCTCATGCAGTGTGTACACGAAATATGAATGTACCCTTATCCTTGCATTTAATGTCAGAAATATTTCAAATCGAGCTGTACACAGTTATGTGGATCATAACATTTTGCTTATGTACCGACATATTTAATAAGACACTGCATTCCGACATAGTAATGAGGTGTTTTGTCATAGCAACGCGTCATGTCATTCATTGTGTGATGTGTAGAGACGTGTTTCGACCACTACAGTTTGTGGTTCTTTACACAAAATACAGGCATTGTGTCTGATTTCCTGGTACGTACTTACGGGTTTCAGGAAGAGAACAAATACTGTTATCTATCGAATTTGTTTTCCTTTTTTTGCAGTTTGTGTTGTGTTGCTGAATGTTGGAATGAAGAGACCTAATCGGCTGTCTTCGATATTAGAAAGATGATGTTCATGCTAGATTTTTATACCTTTTTGTGTGGTTAATTTCACGCCTTTACTATTGTTCAGAAGAAAGTTCTAACTACTTAAAGAACCTTTCTTTTATGGAGAGAGATATGTTACGAATATGCAAATGATATGATTCGGAATATGCTAATTCCAAGGGGTTGATTGAGTTGAGTATAATAAACCAAGAATGATCGGATCAAAAGTAACAAATCGTCTTAATTTCCTATTGTATTAATTTAATTCTAAGTTGTGGAAGGGAACAATGTGAGTTAATTGCCCCGACCCAACAATGGTGCCAATGGTGCCAGATGAATGGGCCGTACTATATAGATTGGTCCATATTGTCCCCACCGTTTACGTCAAGTCAATTCAAATGATTTTATTTCTCCTGTTAAAAATAATGCAATAAAATTGCAATGTAATTTGCATTTTAATATTAGTATATTACAAAAAATAAACAATGAAACACGACAAATATAATAGTGATGGCACGAGAAAAGAGGTACTAAAAAGAAGGGCGCTTTGTTGAAGTATTAGTTCTCCAGAGGACTTTTTTACAATATGTCTGGAAAACGTAGAAAATCAGTAAGTTAAACAATATGTAACAATAAAGAAATTATGAATTTGGGGAAGGAGATTTTTTTTTGTAAAGGAAAATAGGGGAAATTGAAGAAGGCAGAAAAGAAAGAAACATAGAAAAGGAAAATGTATCATTGCAAAAGCTCTAAAAAGAGGAGGTTAGATCAGCAGAACGGAAAAGAAAGGGATTGAGTCGAGAGTCAAACAAACCGAGATTCATGCATACTACGTTCTTGTATGCGAGACCCATGTTTGAGCACTTTTAAGGCCTAGACAATACTAATGATGCCAATGATAAATGAACCTTCCTGTATGGCTTGACCTATAATTTGCCCATTTTTCTTGGAATCGAGACCAACTGAGACCAGACGGGACATAGACAATGCAAATGGAGCAAATGGTAAATGAATCGTGGTATGCCTTGACATCCATATTTTGCCCAGGGTTTTTTCATCATAATTTTCATACAGTACAACAATCATACACATCGTTTTGTAAAATTCCAAAACACAGAAAAAGCTTACGTGAACAAAAACAATTTTTGTATCGTATTTTGTTATACAAATTGGCGAGAGGGAGAGCGCCTGTTTTCAGCATTCGGCTAAAGAAAATTGTTCTTACGACAGTCAGTATACCAGGAAAGGCATGATTATTACATTTTTTAAAAACTCGAATTATTTAAATTTTGTTTGTTAAAACTTTTATCATATTATTAGGCTATATACATAATACTCTACTGAATCTATTATACAAACTTGTTTTTCACTCATGCTACCCGGGTGCCAGTCATTAACAATCATAATTGACAACATTGTCCAAGTGGTACAGTATATATTGTCCCCGCATGGCAATGAACATTAACGTGTATGCAGGTCTAAACCATAGGCCAATACAAAACATTTAATGATTTCTGACCTTCCTACCATGCAAAATTAGTCTTCCTGATCTTAATAAAAACAATGGTAATTCATTCGTTTTCCAAACAGCTTTAGTTTTTAACAATTATGCTATTTCAGGTTTTAACATAGATCTACTTGTACTTGAAATTTACTCTAGAGAATCTGCGGCACAAACTTTTTCTTTCATCCAAGCTACGGTTTCGGACGTTAACAATAATCTTTGTATGCAGTACCCATCCGCGTGAACAATACAATAATAGTTTTCAGTGAAGGTAACTTTCCATTCTGTGTATAAAAGTAAGTCATTCTTTTCAGAATATAGACGCTTGTGATGGCACTCTCCCATGTTATAGATTTTTTTATTCGTGAATGGCAATGAACATGATGGGGATGTGCGCATCTTCGGGTATACTTGTTCAGGCGCGGATACGGGGGGGGCGAGCGTGCCTTGGCCCCCCCCCCCCCCCCCACGCAAAAAAAAAAAAAAAAAAAAAAAAAGGAGAGAGAGAGAAGGAAAAGAAGGGAAAGAGGAGAGAAAGGGGAAAAAGAAGAGGAAGAAGAAAAGAAAAGAGGGAAGAAGGAGATCGGGGGGAAGGACTTGCCTCCCCCTCCCCCCCCCCCCCAATAAAAAAATAAAAGAGAAGGAAGGAAAGGGAAAGAAAAAAGATAAAGAGGAGATAAAGGGAAGGACAAAATAGGAAGAAGAAAAGAAAAGAAGAGGGATATCAGTTGCAATTTTCCCGTGTGGATCGAGGGGAGGGCAAAAGACCCTAGCCCCCCCCCCCCCCCCGTCCCCGCTAAAAAAAAAGAGAGAAGGAAGGAAAAGGAAAAGAGGAGAGCTAAAAGGGAACAAAAAGAGGAAGAAAAAAAGAAAGGGAAAAAAGAAGCGGAGATCAGTTGCGGTTAATCCCGCCAACAATGTGTGGAGCGGGTTGGGGACCAAAATGACCGTGCCCCTCCTCCCCCCCCCCCCCCACCCAGCAAACCTAAAAGAGAGATAAGGAAGGGAAGGAAAAGTGAAAGAGGAGAGAAAGGGAAAGGAAAAAAAGAGAATGAAGAAAGGTAAGGGATATCAGTTGCAATTTTCCCGCCAACAAGGTGTAGATCGGAGGGGGGGGGGGGAGCACTGGCATACTGATAGGGGAGGGGGGGGGGGGTTGGAGAAATAGAATTAAAACGTAGTTTATTTATAATTCCATAACGGTGGTTAACAAATAATGCTGAAATGAGATAATTTTCCTCACTTCATGCGTTTGTTAGAAAATGACAAATTCCTAAATTTACAGCCAGACAAGAAAATGCTTCTTGAGATGCCTCCATATCAGGGCCCGCGGAACGGCGGGGATCGGGTTCCTCGAGCCCCTCCCCCACACTTTCTTTGAAAAAGTATATTAAAGAGAAATAGAAAGAAAAAGAGCGAGAAAGAAAAAATAGTTAACTGCCAGTGTCACATTATAATGGGGTATCAAAATATGCTCATCTATGATTAAAATTAATGCCTAAAATCCTAAGGGCTCTGCCCCCTGGATTCCACCTAGGGCCCTAAGGCGGGCCCTTAGATGCTCATAATATTATGATGGTCATTTAATGCCTAAAACCCCTGATTTCTGGGGGCTCTGCCCCCTGGACCCCACGCCAAATAGTGTCCTACTAGTGTCACAAATAATAAGGTATCAAAATGCTCATCTGACTGTAATTAAACGCCTAAAACCCCTGAGCTTCAAGGGGCTCTACCCCCTGGACCCAACCAAGAGCCCTTAGGCGGGCCCCTCGATACTCATCTGACCGTAATTGAGTGCCTAAAACCCCTGAGATTCCGGGGCTCCGCCCCCTGAACCCCTAGCCAATTAGTGACCTGCCTTTGTAACAATTAGGTATCAAAATAATGCTCATCTGACCGTAATTAAATGCCTAAACTCCTGAACTTCCGGGGCTCTGCCCCCTGGACCCCGTCTAGGGCGCTAAGGCGGACCTCTGAATGCCAATCTTACCGTAAATTAAAACCTTAAACCCCTGAGCTTCCGGGGCGGACAAGGTATCAACATAATATGTTCATCTGACAGCAGGCGCGTAGCCAGGGGGTGGTGGGGAAAGGAAGAGGACGTAGGAAGAAAAGGGAATAGACAAAGAACATATTTGAAATTCAGACAAGGATTCGAGAGTTCAGACAAAGAGTCGAGAACGGTACAACGAATCGTCTTCTTTCTGTAATGAATTAATGAAACGTCAAAGCTTCCGCGCTACGCGCGGGGAGGGCAGGGGGAACTTAATTCAGACGAGGATAATTTTCGGGAACGGTACAACGAATCGTCTTCTTTCTATAATAATTTAATGAAACGTCGAAGCTTCCGCGCTTCGCGCGGGGGGAGGGGGGGGGGAATTGATTTAGACAAGGATTAAGAGTCGAGAACGGTACGACGAATCTTCCTCTTTCTCTAATGATTTAATGAAAAGTAAAAGCTTCCGCGCTTCTCGTGGGTGGGGGAAACTAAATTATTTTCGAGAGCGGAACAACGAATCGTCTTCATTCTCTAAAAATTTAATGAAACGTCGAAGCGGGGGGAAAACTGAATTTAGACAAGGATTAAGAGTCGAGAACGGTACAACGAATCGTCTTCTTTCTCTAATGATTTAATGAAACGTAAAAGCTTCCGAGCTTTGCGCGGGAGAGGGGGATGAATTAAAACGAGGATTTAAGAGTAAAAAACTGTACAACGAATTGTCTTCTTTTTCTAATGATTTAATGAAACGTAAAAGTTTCCGCGCTTTGCGCGGGAGGGGATAAACTATTTTCAGACGAGTAGGCACGTACGGAAGGGGGGAGGGGGTAGGGGGTTAGGGGGTTGACCCTCCCCCCTTCGGTTTTTTATGTGTGTATTTGGGAGCAACCCGGCCCCCTTTCTGTGTTTTTGTTTTTGTTTTTGTTTAATTTTTTTTTTTAAATTAAAAAAAATATGCCAATGGCTGACCTAAAAAAGGTGACCTCACTTCCCCCCCCCCCCAACGGAACAAAATGTCAAATTTTCAAATTTCGAGACCAAAAAAAAAAGTGTCCTCTTCCCCCCGCTTATTTAGCGGCTGGCTGAGTCGTTACGATTTTTTTTTCGGACCAAAAAAAAAGTGGGCCCCCCCCCCCCCTAAGAAATCCTGGATCCGCGCCTGTACTTGTTAGTCATCCATGCTGTGGTCGATGCATCGTTGGGTAGTTGTTCTCTGAGAGTATTTTGTAAATAGTTTTATATATTCCATATTTGTCGTTGTATTCATGAATAAGTTATCTTTGTCACATCATATGAGGGGGCCTTAACTTAACAAGCTCTGCTTCAACCAAGATCTCCTCGTCTTCCTTTATTCTACATTGTACTGTTATGATTATACTCTATTATATTTTGTCACATGTGTTTTCTGGAAGACAAATAAACTTGATACTTGATATTTGATACAAAAGTCTACATCATGGACTTTGTTAAAGTACTGGTATTAACAACCATGATATGGCAAAGGGGTGTATTAAGTAGTAATTTGTGTTAAAAACATTTCATGGTGAAAAAATTGAAATTGAAAAAATTGAAACTCCACAACTTAACTACTTCAGAGATGGTATGATGTATCTCAAATATTGTTTCACAAAATCATTTATTTTGTTGCACTCATTAGGTCAAACAATGGTTGGCAGTAATGCGGCAACAGGGCGTATCTTGACAAATCCAATACAAGCCCCTTTTCCAAATTACGGCCGAGTATTATTTTGGCAAACTGATACGCCCTTTAACCTGACTAACAAATTATTTTGGTTTGGTGAGGAAAAAATGTGTTGTTTTCAAAAGTTTCCTTTTTGTTCATACAAAATTGTTTTTTAAACTATTGGATAGATCTTTAAATATTGTTAGGGTATTTTACAGGACGATTTGAGCGGGAAACGAATTGTGAATAAATTTTAAGATCCATTTGGACAGGAAAAAAAGGAAGTAACTAACCCAGATGCGCTCTCCCGCTAAAGCGTTGTTACTTTGACAAAGTGCGTTTTTGTGTGTGTATACCATGTGAGCCCCCCAAAAAGTTTACACCGAGAAAATTGCTAATTATTTTAAAAATCATCTATGAACAGTAAATTGTTATACATCTTATGAAAGAGTGTTCTATCTTAAATCATTTGGTATCAATGTGGGGTGGTATGTGTTCACGCTTGGATGAATAGGAGGCATTGTTTGCAAGAGTGCAAAAATCGACTTGCGCCAAAGTGATGCCTACAGGATGTATTATGTTGGGATTAGCAGAGTGAGAGAATGAATTGAATGTATCAAATAAAATGCATTGCATATGCTTTTTGCAAAAGCAAAGTCACAAAAAGACACACACGCACGCACAAATGTTCGTTGATATTTGATATTTGATACCAAACGATTTTGGATAAAATAGTCTTTCATAAGATGTATAATAATTTACTGCTCATAGATGATTTTTAAAATAATTAGCAATTTTCTAGGTGAAAACTTTTTTGTTTTTGTTTGACTGACACTGTAGTTACAACCAGAAATAAGCACCTTTGATAATGATTTAAGAAACTAGCTGATCATTTTGTCCAAAATTTATTTTCAAGTAATATAATTACGATATAATTTCACACGATTTTAATGTCGAGTTTACAATTTGCAGCAAGGGCTAAAATATTTTAGATTATGACTAAATATTGCTGATGAAAATCTGAAATAAATTGACATGTAATTTACATGTATTCTGCATAGCTAAGAAAATGATACGTAAGGGTGTGAGTGTGCGTGTGTGTGGTGTGTGTGTGTGTGTTTGGAAGTGTGGATTCCTACTCTTTTTTCCATCAAAGTGAATTTGCATGTGCAAGCATGGTTCAGACGATCTGAAGGACACTTTTAAGAATATTTAGGAAGGAAAACTGCCTTATCCACTCAATTAGATAATATTTCCTAACGATTTGGCTAACTATCAAACAGAATGGGGCTCTATGCCTAAGGGTTCAGGCTGTATGGAGTTACGATGTTAGATACGTGTGTACATGGTTGGGTGTTGTATGAATTTTGTACAATGTTTTACGTGTTGGGTGGATAAGTGTTTTGTTTGGTGTGAATGGGAGTGTCTTTGGTGTGCGGGTCTTGTGGTGATTGGCTGGAGTTCCAGTGTTGTGCGCGTGTGAATCTGTGTATGTTTGTGAGTGTGAATGTGAACGGGGGAGGGGGGTGAGGTAGTAAAAGGGGTTGAGGGGTGGCGGGGGTATTAACGGAAGAGGCATCGTATACAAATATGTATATGTTATTAAAAACAAACAAAAACAAAAACAAAAATATATATGTATATGTATATGTTATTTTCCATGAATGATGGTAATTACTAAGTTCAGTATGTGATTATTATTTTTAGAAAAATTTAGTGATTTCATTCCATTATCCTTCTTCTTTGCTTACTGTTTTGTGAATAATGTATTCGTGTTATGAAAACAAAATGAAGATTTGTATTTGTATGGAATTATTTTTATATGATTTATTATGTAATGATTTATTTTGAATGAAATCTCTAATTAAAAAAATAAGGAAAAAAAGTGTACCCCATTAAATACACACGTGAAATGGTAAAATTAAGGAAACTTGAAATAGAGGCGTTGGAAACTGAAATTTAGAAAATCAGTTAGTCATTTAGGTTTATTATTAATATTATCAAGTTGAAAAAAGATAATTTGAATAAGTTTAATGATTCTCTGTCATAAGAGAATTGTATAAGAAAAGTGGAGAAATTATTAGGGATAGAAATTGAATTTTAAAGAGGTAAAGATACTTTATGCACACTTATATTCCTTGAGGAATGATAAAGGTCAAAATAATGGTTTATTTTTCAATGATGTTTCAAGTTAAATGATCAGAACAGAGAATTATGTGAAGGTAAAATGACAAAAGATGGATGTTTAAGGTTTTGAAAGAAATGAAATGGAATAAAGCCGCTAGAAATGAAGGTTTCACAGTGGAATTTTATTATAAATTTTGGCCAATGTTGGGGTATTAATTCTTCATTCGAATTTAAATTAAAAGATGATTTGAATTATAAAGAAATAATAAGTCAAATAAAAAATAAAAAAAGCTTCTGGGTTAGTAGAAACAACGGGTTTTTACTATCCTGGGCAAAATACGTTTATTGAAAACTTATGCATTAACAAAGTCAAATTAGGTTTCATCCCTCCTTGTTGTCCCTTTATGGGTATATAAAGAAGTGGATAAAATATTATTGAATTTATATGGGGAGGGAAAGATCGTATAAAAAAAGAAAAATTATGTATCAGAATGATAATTATGGTGGAGTTAAAATGATTTATTTTCAAATATTTGTTAGAACGCGGCGTATAATGTGGATAAAACGGAAATTATTTTGGGGTTACTATATGTACTTTAATTTCAGTGGGAGAAAGAGTAATTAGGTTGTAATTTGATAAAGATTTATAAGAACGAGGGATCATTATGTTGAAATATGTTATTGAAAATGGACTTTTGTTAACCTTGGTATGAGAAGTGAGAATTTGTTACAATTGATATAAATCATTCGATTCCGAGGGGTTGGAAGAATGGGTTAGGTTTGTACGATTTTATGAGGTAGACTTTAATAATAAATTATAATATAAACTAACGTCTTTTGGAGAAAATATTAAGCTTTAAGGACGTACCATCAAGAAAAATGTCTATTATTTTTATTAAAGAATTGCAATAGTCATATCATTACAGATAAGGGATTGGTAAAATAATTATAATTATACAGATAAAGAAATGAGTGACTGTTTTTTTAGACCAAGAATAACATTAAAGATAGGCAGGCCGGCAGAGAGAGTTTCAATTTAAAGGTATAGACCAGTTTTGGAACCCCCCCCCCCCCCCTTTCAAAAATATGAAATGAAAGCTCTTATTACCAATCAAGTAAAAGGATATGTTTTGACTAATACGTGATGATACAAATTTGCCGGGAAACCGCCTACTAATTGATATATTTGGTAAATTATCATATCTATCCGGCCTGGATAGATATCCCGTAGTCCCTTATACATCTTTCTGTGTACAGTGCCTGTAGCTTTACCAAGACTGAGCCAAATTTCTTATGCTTTTGATGATTCCTGAACCTTGCAGTAGCCTACACACCAATACGTATACTAGGTATAGCACACCAAAAGTAAGTACAACAAACACATGTTATTTGATGATTGCAAATGATCAAGCTTTATGAAAGCTTCAAAAAACAAAAAACAGAATTGAAATCGGTCAATGCGTTGGGATTTTATACCATTTTTTTTAATCGCAAAATTGCTGAAAAACCTGCCAGAAATGGTCAAATTGGCAAAAATGGCAAAATTCGACAAAGTTGACAACTTAATTCATCACTTTTTCGGACACAAATACTAAATTTAATTATCAGACACTAAAATATCATCTTTGTGAAAAAAAAATAAAAAATTCATATATCTATTACCGTTTTGAAAACAGAAGCCAACAAAATGAGTAATTATTGCCATTTTTGCGAATCTGTAGATATGAAAAAGTTGTGAAAATAACTAAGTCCACCTATTTAATATGCGCATATGTAAGCAAATCAAAACCGAACATGATACATCAGTGAAACCTATGTATATCAGACAGGTATGGAAATATTTTTTTAAAAATCATGAATATTCATCAAATATGCAAATTAGGTCATTTCAGCTAATTATATATTCGCGCACTAATTATGCGAATTAGGAAAGTCAAACTATTCATTTTTTGGGCATTTTTTAAATCATATATTCATAATATAGATCATATTTACTCCAAATATTAACCTTAAATTCCAAATATTTTTGCAATGCCAATAAAATATGGCGATGGAAATTACTTGGATCACCGTCACAGCTATTTTCTCATGTGTTTCACAAATTATTCAGAAAAACCGATCATATGATAAGAATTTGTAGACTTTCAGCTACATCACAGTATATTTGGCTATTTAAAATATGTCAGATTTGAGGATTTATGACGATTTTCCGAGAAACCATTCAAGAGGCCATAAAATTCCACAGGGACTGAAATTTAGAGTACCAAAAAGTTTGGTGACCCTAGTACAGTTGTGGCTACCTTCATTGTAAATAACAAATTGATTCAATGAGTAAAACATATGAGGATATTGCATTGTGTTGGGGAGTTTTATACATTGAGGCGCATTTTCACCACGCAGAATAGCAGTGCGAGTCAATGGGCGATCAGCGAGCCATGTCACACATGGCTGAAAAGACAATATTCTTATTAAATAATTTAACATATATCCCAATTAAATTTAAAAAAATATTGTTTAGTTTTTTTAAAAATAAATTTACAAAAATTGCTATTTCTACCAACTGACTGCTGTTGTGTGTGTGTGTGTTCGCGGGGCAGACTGTGTGCACAGGCAGCGTGATCACCCTACTTATATGCTAGATGATCAACCTTTTCTGATCGATTCTATGTTTCTTTCACAATGCAATCGCATGACCAGAACTGGTCTACACTTTAAGTTAGGCCTACTACATGGGGCAAGATTTGTTGAAGTTAAATCATCATCATACTGTAAACAGGAAAGGGAAACATATTCACATATATTTTTGTCTTTTTAAATGTTAAATTGATATGGAAAGCTATAGTACATTGTTTTGACTTAGATAAAAACAAACAACTTAAATTGGCGAGATATATATTTGTTGGCTTGTGAGATACTCAAATAAAATAAAAAAATTGTAACACTATCAATTTTATTGTAAAATATATTTTATTTGTATTAAGGAAAGAGGGTGTATTACCAACCATTAATAACATAAAGAAACTCTTATTGGATTATAAGGATCAAGAAAAGAAATAGCAATTAAAATTGGGAAATAAGGGCTACACTTACAAAACTTGGAAACAGTAAAATTAGAATAAGATTTAAATTGTAAGGCAGTATAGAAAAAACCCTATATCCGCGATGTTTCTCCCGTGAGCTGGTAACATTTTAGAATATTGATAATTATGTATTTGTATAAAATATTTCTAAAGGAATGTGAGCAGATTTCCAGGACAGGTAACATCAAGTACAGAGTATGCAGGGGTTAATGTTGTTGTTGATTTTATTTAGACATGGTAAAAACACACTTTCAGCCAAAAAGGCTGTATTTAGTATGTCCGTGTGTATGGTACTACACAAATAAAATTGAGAACAAAATTACCAACAAACGTATTTCAAAACATAAAGCATTACATATAAATGAGTGATTAGTTATATAGAGTTTTACATTATAGGTCCTAGGGTGGGATGGATGGGGGTGTAGGGGGTAAAGGGTGATTCTCTTCTTTTTGTTTTAGTAGGATGGGTGGTGGTTGGGGGTTGAGGGTGTTTTTGTGTGTTTTTTTCTTTCTTTCTTTTTTCTTTCTTTTTCTTGGCTTTAAAAAAAAAATCAAGATTTTCGTTATTCGTACGTAGTTCATAATTATGTGATGTATTTTGTTTTATGTATGTTATTTCTTTTCTGTAAATAGAGCATCCATGTATATAATGCAAGATTATGTTCACGAAATTGTTATTGATGTTTTTATCTGCTTATTTGCAGGAATAATACATTAGCAAAATAAAAGTGTGTGTGTGCATGTTAGTGCATGTAGGAGCATGTGACTGGGTTTTACAGACGTGTGCCAATCATGCATGATCAATTGGGTCTCGGGACCGAACTCTTTAACAATAACCGTCACAAGAAGTCTTAATTTTCATGTTTATGGAACTGGTCATAACAAGCAGTTATTTAATATGGGTTCAACATGAAAAATCCTTGGTTATGGGGAAATATTCCCCTTCATTTTTTTTTTAAGTTTTCGCCCTCAAACCTCAAGAAGAAGACAAAGTGAAAAAGAAAGAAAGCATCAGCGAAAAATGACGACGGTATAACTTTAAGACAAAGTAACACTAACCCGGACATCCTCATACATCTATCAAAGTTGTTCGGCAGAAATGATTAGGCTTTCAAGACTAACAATAAAACAAATAAGAGGATTGTGTCGCCAAGAAAAAAATATTGTGTACCAGTTCAAGTTTGGGAGGCATACATAATATTCATTTGTTTAAGTTGTGGAAGAAGAAAGCACAGCAAAGAAAATTTGATAGCAAGAAATCAGAAATAATACAGAGATAGTCCTACTATATGCGATCACATTAATGTTTTCATTGCATGTGTATTATATATACATTTCTTTTATATTACATTTTGTATTACATATACAACGAAACCACCCCCTTTCCAATGAAAATAAATAGGAGGTGTTTAATTTCTTACAAAAGAAACGAGAAGTTGTGGCAAAATAACATCACCTACCGTCACCGACTCATCCAAAGGAGTAGCTCCATATCAATTTGAGTGTTTCAACACGGTCAATACATTTGTGCATCTAGAGACGCCTCAGTCAGAATAGAGTCAGAGACTGTCTGAGGGTTTGCGTCATATATCACCATATGGAACGAATATAATAATAATCGCGCCCAACTTCACACGTTGAATAATGAAAAACACCCTAATTACCCGATAATATAGACATCTGGGAGGGAACCCTTTGTTGTTTGAAGGCTAGCAATCCTTTGTGCGTGAACTTGGCGCGTCAGCGCCACTTCATTTTTTACCCCATTATGCCCCCCCCCCCCCCCAAAAAAAAAAAAAAAAAAAAAAAAAAAAATCAAAAAGGATTGACGCCCCTGGCCACTAAACATTGGTTCCCATGGATATAAATTAGGTGTTTAAGAACCTGTCCGCAGCAGCCACATGTCTATTAAGGCAATTTTTCACCCTGGGTAGCCATTACCGTGCGTCCCAAAAAAGACTCTACACTTTTGAAATGGCTGCCGAATAAAAAAATATATAATTTTGGGGAAAAGTTTTATATGTATGAAAAGCTCATAAACTCAACTTTCATATGCTTGGGTGAGCACTGCTTACTTTTGTAAAGGGTATGAAAATTAGTTGGTGCAGGGATTAGCCTTCCAATTTGTGAGAGGTAAATCCTTTGGGCTTACAAAATTGAGGATGATATGATACATTCATGATTTGCTGAGTGAATCTCATGGTTTATTAAACCAAACTTTTATGCATGAGTGAACAGGAATTGCATTTTTTATTGTAGCATTGTAACTTTCCCTGGTAGACTCAGTGGTGTGTTCATGGGAGTCAGGATGGGGTGATGGTACATGTTGTAATTTCCGTGTTACAAATGTTTTTTTTTTTTTACATCTGTGACTTTGAATGAAAACCTTTACCCCACATTTCAGTTACCATTAGTGAAGAATAAGTAGCCGACATCTTGGACATTCCTTTTTTCAACAAACCGTATTTGAATATTCAATTTACATAATCCCTACCTGGGTATTAAGTAAATCAATGAGATGTTTAACTAATCTTACAATAATTGAAATGTGGGGTGAAGGTTTTTATACAAATTCACAGATGTAAAAAATAACAGTTCGTAATATGGAAATTACAACACATGTATGACGCAGTAATCGCCAACACGACAACCACTGGCGATCGGGAAATTGGCGGCTTACTGAGAAAGACGTCTGAACTCTAGACATTGAAACTGTTACAGGTAAATTTTCTTTTTGAATGTGATGGAATAACTTTAAAATAAGTTCTAATAGTAATTGTTTTCTTTATTTAATTTGTCACACAGCATCTGGATGTCACCATGCCTGTGTCTCTCGGTGAGTGGCGTGTCAGGATTGGCACGTTTATACGTCGGCGGAAGAAAGAATATGACTACAACTACTTTTCGAGGAAACTTTTCAACTTGATCAAAAGAGCCAAGAATTTTCAGTCACCCGAAGAAAACAACTCAGAATGTAATACTTCTCAGACTCAGTCACAATGTGACGGTCCAGAGTGTGATGCTGTCAAGGAGAGTGGATCCTCGTGTGATGTTAAAAGCCCCGGACCTAACGAGGTCTCTCACTCTGAGTCTTCGTGCGCTGAAAACAGTAGTTCTCCAACAGCAAATGAGACCAACCCTCTCCATGATACCACTGACGTTCAGAACCCAGATCCCCGACCATGTACGGAAGATACAGTGGACAATAAAAACATAGCCATTAATCTCATGTCACCTGACTACCCCACCAAATCCTCTCAAATAAGTAAAACAGACCAACCCGAAGTTGGCACATCAGAGTCGTACTCACATGTACCTGCAGCCGTTCCTGGTGAGCCAGCTCGTATCAAACTACACAAGGAGGAGACATCAAACTCTACACCGTCGAGGATAGAGGACCAATCATTGGGCTTATCGCCTAAACCCAGCCAAGATACAACGAGAAATACCGAGCAAACAACACCATCTATCAAGGTATGATTGCGATTTTTTATGTATTTCCGAGAACCACCCCTCTCACATGAAAACAACAAACAAACAGACAACTTTACAGTGCATCTCTGAAAATAAAGAAAAACGATAAAGAATTCAATTGGTTATATTCAACAAACTGTGAGCTGTATAATTATACTTCTTTGCTTTCCATAAAGTAATAGGCTTTCAAATAATACAATGATCGCATTAATCTTCACTGTGGAACATTGTTTTGAATCCATTTTTCCGGATTTTTGTAAGCCGTGGAAACGTTAATATCGCATGCGAACATGTCGTAAATGAAATGTAAGTGTGAAAAGATGATTAGGGTAATGTGCAGCAAAAGAAACAAAGGCAGGGCCGCACACCACAAGATATTCCCCCGAAACAAAACAAAAAATAGCCCTTGAGAAATGAATAGTTCGTCTTTTGTGGTTGAAAAGGGTGCACTTCCTGAGAGAAAAATGACACATTATGACCCATTTTAGTACAATAAATATATACCCTATTTACCCTTAACATCGACATTATCTCCACTGTCCATTTTTGTTGTTATAATAGCATAACTCTTGTCCTCATTACCAAAGAAACATGTTAAATCAATCTTCGTATTAGATTTTAAAGTTTTTGTTTCTCTCAGGTCATGTGATCCTAACATTTTTAAGGCTTTAGCCAAATCTTGCACTATTGGATTTTGACACGAAACTGTCAAAAACTTTTGCTCAGTGGAGCGTGTATGGATTAATATAATCATTGTATCTTTTGAAAGCATACAGCTCATAGTTCACAATAATCATTTTTTGGAGGGTTTCATGCTTTTTTGTGTGAGACGCACTGTATATGATATTTCTTTTTGTCATGTTTGTAAGAAGGACTCTTTTTTTGAAAGAGTTATAAATGAGAACGATCTAGATTGCTATGGAGATTATATTTTTGACGTCCATTACACTGTAATCAATAGTTAAAATGCCCTTTACTCTTAGATAAAAAAAAATATTCATTCGTGATTCTATATACTTGTATCATGGTCTTCTTAACAAAAAATGTCTGATCATCCTTTTCAAAACTTTCTTCCGTCCGTAATTGTCCTCCAGAAAGTAAGGGAATATCATGGATCACCGACCTTTCCGGTCCTCGGATCAGGGATAACTAGCGGTAAAGCAGATGCAATCAAAGGGAATGGCTGTCCAGGCATGAACAACATACTCCTATTGAGATCCGGTGACGTAGAACGAAACCCTGGTCCTAACGATAAGTAAGCAGCATGAAGAGTAACTAAATGACGATTGAATTCCATTATTCTATATTCTACTAACCCGACTCTGGATCTAAAATCACGTTTACCGAACGATAATTCAATTATACCTCAGAATAATTTCCTTTGTTAATCCCGAGGCTGAACAAAGCGTCAGGTTTGAATTTACGTAGAATAACTGCAATTTACTTGCTGGTAAACATTAATCGTTTCCATTGATGAATGAAATCAAAATGTGTAGACATTTTGCATATTCTCATAATTTTTAACAGGACCAAATATCTTTTAATATTTTGTAGTGTTGTTGGAGTGGCAGCATTATAGGTAATGTGAATAATTATCATAAAACAGAAAACAGTGAATTCGCTATATGAATTTAATCACATATGGCTCCGTTTAGTCTCATTTCACGACGCCCCTATCGTCAGAGCATGGTCAGCGTCAGCAGCCTAACATGTTAGCCTATGGACGTTTTTTTAAAAAATCGTTAAAAAATTCATTTTTTTTGTTTAAACGAAAAGCACATCCACCCCGACGTACGTTATCACTAGCTCTTTCATTTGAGCCCTCATGTCTCATTGACTTTTGAAAGTTCACCCACCGTAATTTTTCAAAATAGGTTGCAAGCACGTCATTGCCTATAATACACATGTGAAACAAGTCTAACTTTGGACTCAGTTTACCAAGCGATTTGAAGATTATAGGTCGAGCACACGAAACATAAAACGCATGAATTATCATAGATCACTTCTGCCTATTTCATTATGTCCATTTCATCCAACCCCCCACCGTAATTTGTTCATTTAGTAAAAGCAAACATTTTGCCAAGTTTAGCAAAAACATGAATATTCATGAACGGTCAGACAATACAGCCTTTTAGTACGTAACGTATAGTGAATGGGAATGGGCGATGATCCGTTCAGGAGGTAGAGGTCAGTGGTTTGTGCTGGCAATGTTCACGCGAGCGAAAATGAGACAATCGAAGCAATATGTTTTTCTTTTGCCTATAATTTAGCCCTGGAATTCTTACCGAGCTCGAGCTCTATCTCCTTGCCGACGGTATGGATCCCTCAGATTTCAGGAAGGTCGGACTAGCTTTAGGATCCACTGAGGCTCAACTAAGTCGGTTTGAGAAAGACAAGCCTGGCAACTCCATGGGAGCTACCTATCAGATGCTTTACGAATGGCGGAAGACAGTACAAGAAAGTGAGGCGAGGGATATACTAGTCAACAAGTTAGACAGCATTAAACTGGTTCAACTTGCTGATAGTGTACGGAGAGGTAAAGTATTACACACATACATATACACACAAACACACACACACATCCTCATCAAACATGTAAGGCCTATATATGCAGTATCCAACAAAAGTGAGCACACCCCAACAATAAAGTTGATTATACAACGCCTACTAAGATTCTTGCAACCTCATTAGTCAATTATTTATCACATGACATGCGCTATAAGTACTGTTGAACGGCATCATTCTCCAGCCGTGCAATTCCGTTTGATCATTTCGCACCATTGCACGCTGACGTCACTAACGATGTACAAAGTATATGGTGAGGTTAGTGACGTCGCCGTGCAATGGTACCAATGGATCAAACAAAATTGCACTCCGCGTCACAATAAACATAAAGCTTGGTACGCGTGGCGCATGGTATGCGCACGGTTTGCTGCCTGCATGCTTAATAGTATAGTATTAATGACTGCTTTGAGAGAAATAGTTGTTTTTATACGCTCAAGGGAAGGTTAGAATTGTGCTATTGCCCCGAGGCGTGCCGAGGGCAATAGCCCAATTGTAACCTTCCCGAGAGCGTATAAAAACAACTATTTCTCGAATATTAAAGCAGTCATTAATACTTTTATATGCCGAAAACAAAAGAGGCAACTATAATGACACCACCTTGGCCTTTCTCTAGTTTATCTGCACGATTGTTTTTTATGAGTGTATCTTTGAGAGTAGACTAGATCTAGATTCTAGTCTAAGCAAGATATTTTTACAATTTTGGGGGTGGACCGGCCCTGTGGGGAATAGAGAGAAGAACCTGCGCTTTCATATGACACCTCACTTATTGAGTATCACCTTCAGGATCACAACAGATAAAGGTTTGAATCTCGAATTGAAAAAAAACTTTTTTTGCATGGTCGCGCAATGCACGTAGACTGCATAGAGACTGCATTGCGTGTAATCTCTATGGGAAGAATATAGCACACAACATCGGGTGCGCGATCAGACACCCTGACAACTAGATCTATTTTCGTCTACGTCTATGCTGGTACTCCATTTTCAGCAACTAAACTAACATGATTATGGATAATTTCACGTACCCTTTTTGTTGTTCTTGCTGTCAGCGAGTCTTGCATTTGATAAGTTGAAATCTTGGGACAGTTTCTTTAGCCATTTTTGTCTTGTTTGGAATTGTCTTGTCTTGTATAAAAATACCGACCAATTCTTCGCACACGTACGGTATCCTCGATCGCTCAAACCATTTTTTAACATGTAAACCGATGGGGTAACCATGGAGACTGAACTATTTTCCCGGTAACCATGGTTACTGGGATTTTAGAACTGTTTTAACCATGGTTACTGGGAATTTTACAGAAATAGTTAAAGTTTATGAATGCAATTTCGACCAATCAGATGGCTGGATTTCTTAAGTGAGGTATATAATGCGCGCTCGATCACTATCGGCAATTTCATGAATACACCAGTTTACGGTAATATCAGTGCGCATGCGCAGACATGTAATTGGCTTTGAAACAAAGCCAATGACCTGAGGTTAGTGGTATTTATGCGTAAATTAAGATTGCGCCCATGCAAATTATGATGTGAGCGCACAACGCAGCGCGCAGGCAGTAATATCATCATAATTTGCATGGGCGCAATCTTAATTTACGCATAAACCACTGACCTCTAGAGGTCATTGGCTTTGTTTAAATGGCGCCCGTAACCATAAACTGGTGTATTAAAAACAAACAAAAACATCGCTGAGATTAAGGCCCAGGAAAACTGTTTTAAGCCCATAAACGTCCGAGGTGTGATATAAAACAAATAGTGAATGGTCTTCATTCGTGCAATGAAACAAGATTTTGCAAATCGGTGAAAGACGAGACGCTCCATTCAACTCGGCTGCGCCTCGTTGAATACAGCGTCTCTTATCTTTCACCTCGTGCACAATCTTGTACCATTGCACTCATGGCCATTCACTATTTGTATAATATTCAACCTTAACTTTTAACAAGTCTATTTTTAAAAGGCGGTGCATACTGATAAAGCTATAGGTAAACTTACGTATTCCATTAAAACAATGCAGCAAACTAATGAGTAGCCTTAAATCACGGCGGCTTTGGTGCTCTGGCACGTCGATCCCATGGTCGATTCTCAAAACGCGCGAAATAGTCCTCTGATTGCACGGGAAGTCGACACACACATGTGCGTCTCATCCACAATCTGGACGTTTAAAAAAAAATCTTTTTCCCAATCGCGATTTCTCCCATCTCTTACCTGAGGTACAACATCTTGACAACATCTTTGTGCGATTAGGGGAGATCATGGTTCAGTAGTGGAGATTATTGACAATTATATTTCATAGCATTTTTTTAAAAGTCTACAGATGGTTAATATATTTCCAGGTGCTAGGCAGTGAGACCGCACAAATGAAATTCAAAGGAATTTAATATTCAAATGAAGTATAATAGGCCAGTGTGCGGTAGTAGTGTCACGGCAGGGAGCAGCATTAAGACAGCAGAGCAGTTCAGGGTCTACTACTACAGTTGCAATGCAGCAACCACCAGCAGCCAGGAGAACCGGGGTTCCAAAGACTGGCCTATATTAGATAGCAGCTCAGCTGAACCAGCCTTGGTGGTTAGTTTGTGGACATGTCGTCCAACAAACGCTTACAGCCAACTCCGCCATTTGGTTAAGCAGGTGGAGACTGCAGATCTTCTGATGCGATGGATTTGTTGCATTGCCTCTAACAGCTACGATACCTATTTAAAGTGGACATAAAAGCTTTAGACCATCTTCTTCATCAAGTGCTTTCTAACGGAAAGATCGATGGTTATGACGCCGTATGACGGCATAAATAGAGCTGTCAATGTCTGCATAATATATATATACATATATATTTAACCTATACGATAAAGGCCTTAACTCATAGCCTGACATAAGACTGCATGCACGCTATCGCTATGCTGCTTTGTCCATGCGAGAGAGCTACCACTCGAGTGCCATCCCCAGGTCGAAATTCCAGTTGATACCAGTTGATAAAATTTGGAAACTAGTAGAAATACCCGGCCCCCCCCCCCACACTCCGAGAACGGACGGACCCCATGCGTGTTACCAAAATGTCCTTTCGTAACAAAAGAAAAAGGTCGACCCGTATTGACTTTACACACCGGACTTTTGCTGAAAAGGGGGGGGGGGGGGTGCTGAAAAAGGCTCGTATAACAAAAGAAAAAGGTCGACCCGTATTGACTTTACACACCGGCCTTTTGCTGAAAAGGGGGGGGGGTCGCTTTAAACACGCATGTGCGTACCCTAAATAACACTGAGTGGGGGGGGGGGCCGGGTAGAAATACCAGTTGACATCTGAGATCAGTTGATATTACCAGTTGATTTACCAGTTGCTTTACCAGTTGAGTAGATGATTACCAGTTGATTTACCAGTTGAAAACCAGTATACGATTTACCAGTTGATTTACCAGTTGAAAACCAGTAGATGATCACCAGTTGATTTACCAGTTGAAAACCAGGAGATGATTACCAGTTGATTTACCAGTTGAAAACCAGTAGATGATTACCAGTTGCTTTACCAGTTGAGTAGATGATTACCAGTTGATTTACCAGTTGAAAACCAGTATACGATTTACCAGTTGATTTACCAGTTGAAAACCAGTAGATGATCACCAGTTGATTTACCAGTTGAAAACCAGGAGATGATTACCAGTTGATTTACCAGTTGAAAACCAGTAGATGATTACGAGTTGATTTACCAGTTGAAAACCAGTAGATGATCACCAGTTGATTTACCAGTTGAAAACCAGGAGATGATTACCAGTTGATTTACCAGTTGAAAACCAGTAGATGATCACGAGTTGATTTACCAGTTGAAAACCAGTAGATGATCACCAGTTGATTTACCAGTTGAAAACCAGGAGATGATTACCAGTTGATTTACCAGTTGAAAACCAGGAGATGATTACCAGTTGATTTACCAGTTGAAAACCAGTAGATGATTACCAGTTGATTTACCAGTTGAAAACCTTTAGATGAGCACCAGTTGATTTACCAGTTGAAAACCAGTATATGATTACCAGTTGATTTACCAGTTGAAAACCAATAGATGATTACCAGTTGATTTCCCAGTTGAAAACCTTTAGATGAGCACCAGTTGATTTACCAGTTGAAAACCAGTAGATGATTACGAGTTGATTTACCAGTTGAAAACCAGTACGATTACCAGTTGATTTACCAGTTGAAAACCAGTACGATTACCAGTTTATTTACCAGTTAAAAACCAGTAGATGATTACCAGTTGATTTACCAGTTGAAAACCAGTACGAACACTAGTTGATTTACCACTTGAAAAACCAGTTCAATGTATCTTATGCATATTCATGATTGATATGCATGTTTTCACAGAAAATCTAATTATCATGATCTGTCAAGCAAATGTGACAATACACATAAATGTTGTGATTTACATTTTCTTAGTTGATTATTGACAAATATATTACACATGTCTGATCATGTTCATCTAATTTAAGACGTAAAATTTGATATATTGATATATGTAATTACTAACCAGAAATAAAGTGTATAAATTTGTATATATGTATGCACGAATTTTAAATGTCGACTCACATGATACACATCTGTAATCTACTTCAAATGATCATTGTGATGGGGTAATTGCAAGAGTTAGTATATGTGGTCAAGTTGGTGGCCAGATGCTAATAATGATTATCGATTATCAGTTGATTGCTTACTGGATAATCATCTGAAAAATCAACTGGTAATTCAACTGGTAAATCAACCGGTAAAACAACTGGTAATTCAACTGGTAAATCAACTGGTCCCGGTAAGTGTTGTTTTCAATTTCCATATTAAAAACCAGTTGAACCTACCAGTTGTACCTACTGAACCTACTGGTGTCAACTGGTACCAGTTGCCTACTGGTTTCAACTGGAATTCCGACCTGGGCGTGCAACGCAGCATTCGTAATAGCAGTTATTGTTCATGCTCATTGGACTGTATTTTGCACTCGCTATTCATAGAACCATCGTGTTAATCAGATTATCTCCAAACAACCTGGCAAGGGGGGATTTGGGGCTTGGCACAATGGGGATTAGCGCTGTGGCATGATAAGAGTTAAAGGTAAAGAACAATTTGGGAAACGTCCTCCTCTCAAAAAATGAAATGGAAGCTCTTATTACCAATCATGTGAAAGAATATGTTTTGACTAGTACGTGATGATACAAATTTTGCTGGGAAACCGCCTACTAATTGAAATATTTGGTAAATTATTATATCTATCCGGACTGGATAGATATAGGGTAGTCCCATATACATCTATGTACAGTGTTTGTAACTTTACCAAGACTGGGCCAAATTTCTTATCATTTTGATGATTCCAGAACCTTGTAGTACACACCAATACTTATATGCTAGATGATCAACCTTTTGTGATCGATTCCACAACGTTTCTTCAAAATGCAATCGCATGACCAGAATTGGTCTATACCTTTCAGTATAGGAACATCTCATGGATGTTAGACGTATTCATTAATTAAATGCATATGTTTCGTTTTGTTTCATTTAGATTTACTGCACCAGTTTCATTTTTAAAAAGCCCATATTTTGTTGCTGATGTATCTCCGTAGATAATTGACGTCATTTTAAACTAAGATGTAAGACAATATGCAATCAATTTCCTCGGAAAGATCTGCTTTCAGTTCACACCCAATTTCATTTCCTTTGAGTTATCATATAAGGTATCACGAAGGGAGCCACCCTGTGCCGATCCTGAGCGACTCAGGTTTTTGTGTTTTTTTTCTCTAACAATTTCCGAGAAACCCTAGTTTTATACGAGCGGGTTTGTCAGGAAGGTGCCGAAAGAAAGGACATGATTCGGTAAAGCCCCCATCACACCGAACTAGTTCTCAATACGTTCGGGAAAATGTTGCCAAACGGGTTCAAACTGTGTGCGACCGGATTTGAACGAAGTAGATCTGTTTAAGAACTTTACGGACGGGCTCGGACTGCTGGCTATACGGGAGAGTGCTCTAGAAGTTAGAGCCTGTTCAAAATTGTCCGCGTCCTGCAATTAGGCGGAGTGACTACGTACTTAAAACGAGGAGGACGTACTACAAACGGACTGATTGCCGTACTATGAACGGAATTGCCGGGCTTCGAGCCTACTAGGAACGTGTTACATCGTAATGTGGTCGAGCATCAATCAGCAGCAGCTAAGCCCCCATCACTCCAAACAAGTTCTCACTACGTTCCAGAACCGTCCTAGAAAACATTTTTTAAGGTAATGGTCGTGGCAGATTGTGTAAATAATGTTTATGATACGATCCTAGATCGTTCATAAACCGTCCTCAATACGTCCATCTCGTATGTACCCCGTCCATAGTCAGTTCATATCGAGTTCAGATCGGGTACATTTGCCATTTCCAAGCAGTCTAAGCTCGTCCGTAATCAGTTTAAACTACTTCTTAACTAGTTCTACCTCGTTCCCAATACGTCCAAACCAAGCTAATTCGTAACACTTTCGTAACACGTTCATAATAGGACCGAAGAACGGCAATTCCGTTCGTAGTATGTCCATCTCGTTTAAAGTATGTTGTCAATCCGTCTAATTGCAGGACGGGGACAATTTTAAACAGGCTCAAAGTTTTAGAGCACCCTTTCGGTCCAAGCCAGTCCGAGCCCGTCCATAGTGTTCTTAAACAGACCGTAAACAGTTGCTTCTACGTTCACTCCTTTCGCACACAGTTTGAGCAAGTTTGGCAACATTTTAGAGAACATAGTATACAAATATACACTGTCTTGAGAGGTTCTGGTTAAAACTATTGGCAAGAGGTGACTCCAATAGTACTTTTGGAGTCACCGAGTGCCAATAGTTTTAACCAGTTCCTCAAAAAGAAGGCAGGGTATATTTGTTTTATATCCTACATCAAAAATTTATAATCAAGCAAAATAATTCACAAATTTATAATCAAGCAAAATAAGTCACCTTTAATATTTGCTCGGTTGCTCCTGCCTTGAGGTCTCCAACTGGTTTTCCACTGAATCCAAACATTCCAAATCATCTTACTCTAAGTCTAACTCGAACAAGTTCCAACGTCAACGATTGTCAACGATAACATATTTACAGTGTTTCAAACGTTTAACAAACAATGTTTCAAACATATATACATCCTTCCATGTTACATCTGGTCTACTTGTAAAAATTCACCACACAGCTATTAAAATGAAACGGTTGTGGGTAAAGATTCTGCTGGTTCATGTCAATGTTTATAGTTCCAAACATCCTGTCTTGCTGTTGTTGTGGTTGTGGAAGTTGGGCTGGTGGGATCACTTGCAAGGGAAGGGCATCCATAACGCGTAGAAGCTGACTATCTGTGAAGTCAAAGATGTCTGGATCATCGTCATTGTCAATGTTTTCTATCTCATCTAGATTAGAGGTTGACGCTGTTGCTGTTGATGTTGATGGTTGATCTGGATGAATTCTAGAAAGAGTTTCTGACATTTCACGCTTCTTTAGCTCACTAGTACGAACATAGTTTTTGATCGATGTTTCGGAGCGGTGGCCTGAAACGGACATGATATCTCTCGATGCATGCCCTGTATGATCGAGCAAAGTAATACTTGTTGCACGCACGGAGTGGTTGGTGTAGTGATTTGTGCAACCAGCGGCTTTACAAATGTTCTTCGTCATTTGAGAAAGGGTCCACTTCCCAACAGGGGGATTCGAATACCACACATCTTCCTCACCGACTCTCTGCTTTGGCCTCTGCCACATCCATTCACACTGAGGATTCAGTTTCGACAAGTTCTTTTTCATGTTCATGACAGGGCACCTGGGGTCTCCTGGGAGTGCATGCATTTGTCCACCCTGAACTGCGACAGAAACTGCAAAATTCGCCAAACACTGACATTCCATACTTAATTTGTTTCTTTGTGTTGTCGCTGTCCATAGAATAAATAAAATCATTCAGATCTTCTTCTTCTTTGACATTGTCAAATCTCCGATTTGCGGAGGCCGCCATCTTTGCAGACGATCATAACAACCACAAATTCAAGACCGAATGCTGGCGCTATACAGGTAATGCAGTTTATACTGTGACTCAAGCGTAATCTTTACGTCTTGAGTGCCGTGACACCGCGACTGCAGGCATTTGAAATCGTGTACGCTCGCTGAATTTTCAAAAAAAAGATCAACTCCCAAATAGTACTTCTAATCCCGAATAGTACTCTCATATAGTACTTTTTCAGAGCAACCTTAAAATAGTTGGAATATTTCTGGTTATGTGACGAGCTCTCAACCAACCAAAAACAAATAAATTGTTGATGCATGATGTAATGAGAACTAGTTTGGTGTGATGGGGGCTTCACTTAAATATCTTGATTTGCACACCTTGAATCATTGAAGTTGAGCGGGAATAAGGAATGGCAAGAACGCGCTGGGGTTTTATAACCAGGACGTGATTTCACACGCTCTAGGAGCGCGTTCGATCGCACTAAGAACGAGATGAGGACGAGCCGAACTCTCTCTAAACTTTTTAGAATGGGTTTGGTCGAATTGGGAACGAGGTAGAACTAGTTATAGACGGGTATAGACTGACTACGGACTGGCTTGAACTGCCTGGAAATGGCAAATTTACCCGATCTGAACTTGATATGAACTGACTGTGGACGGGGTGCTGACGAGATGGACGTATTGAGGACTATTTATGAACAAACTAGGGTCGTATTATCGATATCTTTTACAAATCCTACTCCGACCACAACCCGTTTTACGATTTTCTAGGACGGTTCCAAAACGTAGTGAGAACTAGTTTGGTGTGATAAAGACTTAACCTGGCGTAATAACATAACTATTAAAAAAAAAAATTGAGACAAATCCAGCGACATCAATAGTAAACACAAATAATATAAGAGAGAGGTCAATTAATTTTCATAATTAAAGTTTCTATTAAGAAACGAGAATTTGGTTGGTGATAATAATAAAAAACTGACTAATTGCCATATAACACTGAACGACTACAACAACATTATGCAGTGGGTAAAGGCGGCGTGCAGCAAGCTATGTCGCATTCCCGCGCAATCAGAGAACTATAATTCCGCGCTTCAGTTCGAGGATCGACCATGGGATCGACAGAGAAATAAAACCGCTGTGATTGAAGGCTAACTAAGGAGTTAAATTGTAATATTTAAAGTTTTTTATAAAATAGGGGGTCATAAATAATGGTAGATACTGCATTGAAAGAGAGAGAGGAATGGGGGAGGAGGAAAGGGAGAGAGAGAGAGGGAGAGAGAGAATAAGAGAGATAGAAAGAGAGAGAGAGAGAGAGAGAGGAGGGGGTGGCAATTACAAGGGGATTTCTTCCACGCGCCAGTGACCCAAATATAATTTTACTGCCAACATTTATGAAGTTAATAGCCTTACAAGAGATTGGATCAGACCACAAAATAATGTAGTGAAATTGCACATTTGTTCATGTACGTTCTATATAACATTTACGTTATTTGCTTAATAGAATATGGGCCCGAACCCAAATTTTTGACCAAATAGGTTGACATTTTAGCATCGACCCGAGTAACCCTTCCCCAGGGCAGTGACATCGGGGCACAATGTCAATCCATTACTCAATGTGAGGGCCCATTTCAAAGAAATGAATGATTTCTCAGCCATTGGTTATGATCCGCGTGCAAATTCAAATTGAGATTTGAAAGTAAGTTGAACGTCCATTGATAATACATTTCTGTGATTCATGTGTTTTGTTTTTGTTGCTGTTGTTAATGCTGTTGTTGCTGTTGTTTTACTTTTAAATACCAGTGTCAATTAAGAGTCAACGTTCTTCCCCCATTCCATCACAGGTCAGGTTGGTGATCATATACCGTCAATGACAGAGAAGGAAATCGATCGGGTTGCTGAAGATGTCAAACGCTATTTGGCAATTCTTCTATGTCAGATTCAAGCCGATCCACTGAACAGCGAACTTGTACTTGCATTTGAACGCATCTTCACCAATCTAACGTTAATGGAAGAAGACAAAGGTACCAAGCGCAAGGCACCGCTTCTATACGACGACCTCCTCGGGACCAAAGTCAACGGAATCTATCCTAAACGCTTGTTGGTGGAAGGTGAAGGTGGTGTGGGGAAGACCACTTTTTGCGCCAAGATTGCTTGGGATTGGATCCACGGAAAAGGCTACAAAGATTTCAAACTTGTCCTTGTCGTCCTCCTTCGCGAGGCAAAGGACAAGACTGTTGGAGAGGTAGTGAAGTCATATCTTTCTGACAACAATCCGGTCACAGCCAAGCAGCTAGACAAGTACATCCTCTCAAATCCAGATGACGTCCTTCTAGTCCTGGACGGCCTAGATGAGTTTGCTGTCGATCTTAACAGCACTCAGCAAATCGCCCTGATCACCCTCAATCGGTTGTTCAAATCAGGCACAGTACTAATCACATCACGGCAATGGAGATCAGATGAGATTAGGAAGAATGCCTATCTCAGGAAGGTGTTTGCTTTCATTGCCATAGAAGGTTTCTCTCCTGAAAACCTCTCTTCTTACATCACCAAGTTCTTTCATCCAGACAAAGCTTCCTCTGAAGATCTGAGCCGATTCATATCAAATAACGCTGTGATAAGAGAGAACATGGCTCCCTACCCCATATACACAGCCATGCTGTGTATCATGTGGAAAGAGTTTGATGGAGAGCGCCGAGAGGCAATGTCCAAGCTGCAAACATTCTCCCAGCTATTCGATGAGATGGTTCGATTTTTGGTTGATCATTACCTCTCCAAGCTCACTGTACCCTCAGCAGATGCTGATGAAAAATTGGATGAAAACCGCTCGGAAATTCTTAATCATGAGATTTACATTGGTTGTGTTGCCTTCCAGGGTCTTCTCGAGAGACGGTTGGTGTTCAGTGAAGAAGAGTTTCAGAGCTGCCCGGGATCTGTGGATACAGGTTGTAAAGTTGGAGTACTTACTAAAGAAAAGCATATTCCTTCGAGGAGAGACAGAAGACATCATTCCCACTCTGCAGGCTTAGCTGTGCAGTTTCCCCATAAGCTATTCCAGGAGTATCTATCTGGAATGTATCTTGCATCTCTCTACAACTCGAACCGTAATGAGTATGACAAGTTGATAGCGAATATCATACCGAAAGCAGAGGAATACCGGTACCTACTGTATTTCACCGCGGCCCAGCAGAAGGAGATCGGCTTGGATATTGTATCTCTTCTCATAACGTCGAAGAGTGAGCATCGCCCTACTGAAAACTTCATCGTTGATGTAGCATTTGAGAGCCAAGACCAATCAGTAGCCAAATCAGTGGCGGATCATCTCTACCGTTATCCCGGTAAGACACTGGAGATCACTGGAGAGATGCAGGTACACACAGTATCAGGGCATATTTTCGTGATGAATCACCGTGAACCGGTAAGGATGTAACGTCGAATTGTAGCAACGTATAAATTGCATAGTTGTATGCTCTCTTTGAGTGATAAAGTTTCTATTTGATTTAAATTTTATTATATAAGACTTAGGATGACATCGTTTGATTTTAACACTAATTGACCGTCTACATAAACCTTGTATACAAACGATGCTTTGAATCCCGACATGCGCTAATAACGTAATGCATCCTGACCAACTTCTCTTCACCCAAATGTTAAAAAGAAGCTTGATATAATCCATTTTCTTTAATCACGAAGCATGTTTAAAACCACTTCTTCGGATCTTGCATGGGTAAAACTCTGATCATCATTTATAATCTGAAAACTGCAATGTACACAAACAACATTTACTATTAATATTTACAATAGTTAATGAGTATTAGGACTTTTATTTGGTAATTGTAATTTATTGTCATTGCAGCACAACCCGTGTTGCATGTACATGTACAATGCACATGTATTTGAAATGAATCCTTGTGTAATAATGCAACATTTTTAATCTCACGAATCCCAATAGGATTTGTGCGTTCATACTGTTCAAACCAGTATAATAAAGACACACACGGAAAAATGGAAACAAAATCCGTATCCATTACGCCAAATAACAGAAATAACGAGTTTTTCGTCTGGACTTTTTCATAAAAGGAGGGGCAGGGCATTACTATTTACTATTTTTCATTTTTTTTTGCTTTATTTTCGAAGACGGCCGCCATGCTAAATATAGCTGGTCAAGGTATATTTATTCACATAATTATATTGCGCTATTTGAGTATACTAATTGTATGACTTAACAAATCATTTTAGTCCACTTGCTGAGCAAGTTTCAAAATTCACAAACCACCTGTGGAAATGTACATGTGTTCAGCTTGAATAGCTTTAGAAGCTTTTTATAAAAAATGTACGGCCTTTTTTTCTTCTTCTTTTTCCGAATAGTATACAAAAAAGAAGGCGGCGATGTGTGCAACTTAACTGTGTGTATATGCAGCTATAGACGCAAGACCCAGTCGTTTTGAATACTTTAAGCTTCACATCATTATAAAGATAAGATATACACAAGATAGCCGACATAGGGGGATTTGGGGTGTACATATTTAGCTTAGACATTCATATTTCAATTATTTCCATGCTTTTATGTTTCTTGCCTTAAAATATTGTTTGTGTACATGTACCTTGTAGGATGACCTGATTATTAGGGGTTCACGTGGACGGACGGTTTCAGAGGATCTGGCTGAATTCATATGCTCATCACGATCACTGAGATTTGTGGCGATCGTTCATGTTATACATGACGTCTTCTACTCGGTGCTTGCGAATAAAGCTGTCGATTCCAAGGTCAGAATAATTTCTGATTTCTAATTTCTGATTTCTGATAATGTTTTAAGCCTTACTATCATGAAGGACCATCACGAGGCAACTGCTTCACTCATATATACACACTTTCCCCCACAGGCAACCGGTCATATGATTATTTGTATCGCTTATCCTCTTCACCCCCCCCCCCCTCCCACTATAAAAGGTCTAGCGATGCCCCTGCGCAAAGCGTGCGAGTGGACGGGCGAATAAGCATTGGAGACGTTCATTTGACCTATGACATTTTGACATCATACGACTCCATGCAGTGGCTAATTACGAACTCGCTTATTAGGGGTATATTAACAATCAGAATCAGAGTAGCATCTTTCGTAGGAATTCAAATTGATGAAACCTTGATGTGGAAGGAGGAAATTCAGTGTATACGGAGGAAAATTGGACTGCTGTGTAAGTTGAGACACTATGTGCCTAATAAGCACATTATCATGCTCTTGTATAAATCCTTTATTCAGCCACACATACTTTATGGTATTGAAGTTTGGGAAATTTGCTATAAAAATAATTTAAATTGCATACTATTGGCACAGAAAATGGCCATGTGTATGACGACATGTCCCTATTTGTATTAGATGTGCACAATCTGTTCGAGCATTCAGTATCAACATTTGTTTATGACCTGCAGAAAGGACATTTATCACAAAAGTGAGAGAACATCTAATGCTACGATTACCTAAATGTAGTACGACACCTGGGACTCTTTCAATTTCTTTCATTGGAGCAAAGCTGTGGAATAATTTGCCCATCAATATAAGAGAATAAACAAGATCATCATTTCGTAAGAATCTCAGAATTTAACTCATAGGATCATTAATATAATATTAAGAAATGATATCGTACGAAGGGCGATATATATGGTTTACATTCTTTAGTGACAGCACGCGGGTATAGGGGGTGGCGACACTTTTGTGGTGTCCTTTGGAGGCATCTTGAAAGAAAATAATAACTTGCCGGCGCTCTTTCTTTAAGTGGTTAATTCACAGGTTTGATATGACATGGAATTATGATTAATTTTGTACATTATGGTTCAACTATTGATATTTTCTTTTTCTTTGTAACTCATGTAGGGATATGTATGCGACATTGTTTAATTGTTGTTATTTTGTTACCCACTTGAATACATTTGTAACATTTTGTTATGTTGTTAATAAATTATAATTCAACTCAAATCAATCATTCAATAAAATTTTTACTATCATAACAGATGGAGACTCTTCACACCCAGCTTGATGATCTCAAAGAACGTCCCGCTGCATCACGTGATCTCGCTCAGTTCATCTGCAAGATGCCTCATCTGAAGAAACTGACACTCCGTTATATAGGCCGCATGCACGATGCCTTCTACTCAACATTATCGTCAGAAGCGTCATCTGCAAAGGTAGTGATTAGAGAATATATTTTATAATATAAGTAAATCCCTACGCGTTTTGTTATAATGATGTCTACTCATTTCTAAAGTACACGAAACGGGATGATGTTACTGTCAAAATTAGTACACTGTTAACATGAAGCAGTGAGGAAAAGCTAGAGATTTATAAAGTAGGGGGCAAATGAGCGTAAGTCGGAATGCGCTACCTACCGAAAAAAAAAATCTTATAACAGTTGACAGTAGATAATATATTCCATATTGTTCATTCATAGGTGGCATTCAAAGCTACTTTTTAAAATGAATGATGATGGCAACTGTAAAATTAAGACACCTGACATCCAGTATGTGAATACCTCCACCCCTCCCCTTCCTCACTCAGTCTGTCGTGTCCTAAAAACCCTTCCATTCTGACAATCTTTGAGCCGCCACTATCAAGTGTCGTCACAACAATAATCAAAGCAATCAAGTTGTCCCCGGAACAAAATCAATGTTTTCTCTTAAAGAAAAACGACTGTTTTGCAATCTTGTTTTATTATATTTTTTCTGTAAGACTTTAGATCATGATTTAACTCCTTCATGCGGGTCAATTGTGAACTAGAGAATATTCACGATGTCTCATTTCATCCGTACTGTCACATTATACTTCTGAACATATTCTAATTGGATCATTCTATACAAAGAAATCTTCACCTTGACATAGCAGTAATGTATGAACACCATTTTCAATCTCAAAATAATACACGAACTATCAAAATTGGTGCAAATTTCAGGTGATAAGACTTGTACATTGTTACAAAATAAAGGATGGATGTGTTGATGTTTTCATCGTGACAACGATATTAATATAATTTTTAAGCAAATAGTTTCTTCTTAAATATACTTTGACTTGGTTATTGTTAAGTAATCATTCAACACATGCTACTATCCTAAAAGATTGAGACTCTTGACATCCAGCTTGATGATCTCAGTGAACGTCCCGCTGCATCACGTGATCTCGCTCAGTTCTTCTGCAAGATGCCTTATCTGAAGAAACTGACATTCCGTTGTGGAGGCCTTATGCACGATGACTTCTACTCAACATCTTCGTCGATAGCGTCATCTGCAAAGGTTATTGATTAGAGCATATATATTATTTTATAATCTAAGCAAATCACCAGGCGTTTTATTATACTGACGTGTACTCATTTCTATAGTACACGAAATGGGATGAGGCTACTCTCCAAATTAGACAACCCTTGAGAGAAAGCAGCTAGGAAAAGTTAAAGTTTAATGAAATAGGGGCAAATGAGCGTAAGTGGATATGAGCTCCCTACAGAAAAATATTAGCAAAATTGATAGTAAGTAATATATACAATATTTGTCATTCCTACGTGGCAATAAAAAGCAACGTACCGGCAATTATATTTACAAAGTACTATTTAAATTAAATGTAAGAATATTAAATCGTTTTTTGTTTTAATTGAATGACGATGACAACTGCACAAATTGATACCCTTAACATCTAGTATTTGAATACCCCCCCCCCCCTCTCACTCGGTGTGTCGTGCAAATGCAGAAGAGATAGCGAGATCACCAAATCATATGTCCGGTAAATCCCCTCCTTTCTGAAAACCTTTGAGCCGCCACTTCACAATATCGTCGACATAATTAGGGTGTTCAAGTTGTCTCTGGTTTATAGAAAGCGACCTTTCTGCCACCTTCTAGTTTTATTATATATTTTTTCTGTAAGATATTAGATCATGATGTAACTCCTTCACCATGTCGAATGTGATTTAGAGAATATTTATGATGTCCCATTTTCCCGTAATATCACATTATACTTCTGAACATATTCTGATGTCCCCTATTTGATGTTAGTTATGCCACAGTCCTAATTCGAACACCTGAACATAGCAGCAATGTATGAACACCATGTTCAATCTCAAATGAATACAGAAACTATCAAAATTAGAGCTTATTTCAGGTGTCGAGACTTGTAGACCTATATCATTACAAAATAAAGGTGGATAGGTTAAGACGTTTTCATTGTGGCAACGATATCAATACAATTTTTAAGCAAATTGTTTCATCTCGAATATACTTTTAGTTGGTTATTAATTAATCAGTCAACATGACATTACTACCATAACAGATTGAGACTCTTGCCATCCAGCTCGATGATCTCAGTGAACGTCCCTTTGCATCTCGCGGTCTTGCTGAGTTCATCTGCAAGATGCCTCATCTGAAGAACCTTACACTCTATGGGCAAGAGAGCTGGGATAATTACAAACTTCACGATGCCTTCTACTCAACATTTTCGTCGATGGCGTCATCTTCAAAGGTTTGATAACTTTGATTAGTGCATATATTTTACAATCTAAACAAATCACTACGCGTTATATACTGACGTGTACTCATTTCTATAGTACACGAAACGGGATGATGATACTGTCCAAATTAGAACACCGTTAATGGGAAAAACTAACGTTCTATGAAGTAGGGGAAAAGGAGCGTAAGTGGAAATGCACTACCTACAGAAAAAAGCATTATAAAAAAAATGACAGTACATAACTATATTCTCCATTCTTATGTGGCAATACAAAGCTACGTAAAATTAGATTTACACATTACCATTTCAATTGAATGTAAGAATAATCCTTTTTTGTTTGTTTAAATGATTGATAATGGCAACTGTAAAATTGGGACCCATCACATCGAGAATTTGAACCCCCCCCCCCCCTCACTCAGTCTGTCGTGCAAATGCGAGAGAGATAGCGAGATTACCAAATCATAATTATGTCCGATATTCCCTCCTTTCTGAGAATCTTCGAACCGCCACTACACATAATCAGGGTGTTCAAATTGTCACCCAAAAAAATAATTGTTTTCTCTTGAAGAAAAACGACCGTTCTGCCCTCTTGTTTTATTATATTTTTGCTGTAAGACTTTAGATCATGATAGGAGGTGTCAGATAGGGGCCAATTATCTAGAAAATAGCTATCTAGATAAAAGCTATCTAGATAATTTGCTGTCTGTCATCAATTAGCCCGCGAAAAATCTAACAACTTCGTACAAAAGAAAATTGTCCCTTATAGAGAAATTTCAAGTGAATTTTCGCGGGAAATTTCAGTTTTTTTACCTATCTGTGACCTACTTAGGTGATTTGTCTAGATAGCTATTAGGTTATTCAAAATGGATCAGGAAATTGTGTCTGACAACGGCTGATCTAACATCGCTTTAAACGATGGATATGTCATAACATTTACGAGTCTTACTCTATTGGAATGTATCATTTCATGTAACGAGGCATATTTCATCCGTTATGACCGGCTATATTATATTCATCTTGGTGGAAACTGAATAACTTGTTATTCTTGTATTGCTATATTATCACACATTGTTGATAGTATAGGCCTTATATATTCTTTCGATCCTGAACTTGAATATGCGTTTCTGATTGAAATACGATATACCAAACAGACTTATAATCAGTAAATCAATTTTTTTTATTATATTGCCATCACACTTTCAAAATGGTGAGCCCCCTCGCCACAACCAGATCGAAAGCTAAAGCCAAATTGGATCAAAAAGAACAAAAGGTTGAGACCACGATTATTCAAGCAGTGCAGGATTACCTAAAAGCAACGCCTTTTTTAAAGCAATTGATTCAGCAGTGGAAAAGGCAATCGACAGACAATTGAAAAAGTTATTTGATCGGATCGAGGGATTGGAGGAAAGTAATACTGCTACAACAGAACGACTAGAGATCAACGATGGAAGAATAATGGACTTAAAATCCAACGTCCAGGCCAAAGAAAATGAAATCAAGCAATTGAATAGTACGATCTCCACCCAAGCAACAACTTTCAACAACCTCCAACTTTCTGTGAATGACATGGAGCAGTATTCAAGAAGAGACTGCTTAAAATTCTACGGCATTCCTGAAAACACAGATGAGAATACTGTAACGAAACCGGAGCTCTGTCGAATACTCCCCAGCAGCTTATCTTGTCAGGATGCCTTCTGCTGGTATGTTTGCCTAGTCCGGTACCAATTTCGCCGTGGATCCGTTTGGCAGAGATATACTGCCCCGTTGACCTTGCACCACCTCTCGACCACCGTCCAGTCGACACTACCAGACCGTTTACAGGTCTGTACTTCACCACCGTCTTCTACCAACCCAGCCGACTAAACCAGTCCGCTTCTGCACCTTTCAAACGTCTATACTAGTCTGCTTGTGCATGCAACTCCATTTGGCCGCACCAGTTTGCTTCATGCACCTTTCAGACGTCTATACCAGTCTGCTTGTGCATGCAACTTCCATTGGCCGCACCAGTTTGCTTCATGCATGCACCTTCAAACAACCAGACCGTCTGTCTTTGTACAGTCAGCTTACTCGACCATGCCACTGGCTCTGCTACGCAGTAAGTCCCTACCAGCCGTCTACTCCAGACCACCGAAAGAGCAATCCCTGGTATCGTCTAATGCTAGAACGCAAAAGATCCAACAAACACAACCTAGATCCTAACCATGGTCGTCACCCAAGATCAGAAATCAATCTTAGGCTTCCTCATGGATAGACATGCAAACGATCATCTCAATCATTTCGTTGCACGCAATACTTTATTGGGCAAATATCCAAACATAGCCTAATTGCCTTACAGTGTAAGTGTGCCCAGTGGGCGACGGCAATTATGTAGACTATGACAGGAAACTCGTCTACAAGAATGACACTTGATTTATATACACATTTCTTAAATATTTGTTATTCTCGTTAGGTTTCCAAGAATTACATAAACATTGATATAACTTCACTTTCCAATATCAGATTGAAACAAACCATATATCAAATGAAAGCAGTAGTTTTAATCTATAAAACTAAACAGAAGAGAACAAGTAATTATTCATGGTAGAAAAGTAATTAGACTAAAACTGTCGAAAACATGCACGATCAAACATTCTTGAAATTGACACGTGACTATAGCATCGTTTATTTAACTTGAATTACGCCATCTACGCCGAAATAGCTATCTACGAAATGAAACCAATTTCGTGACACAACTCCCTTATTTTCCTTAGCTCGGTTACCGAGCGATATCTAACAACAATCTGCAAACTGCATATAACACATTTACAGAGAATAACGTCCATGGGCATCTAGGTATCCTTCCCACCGGAACCAGCGGTTCTAAGTTTATGCAGTACTGACTGAATTCTTCAACGAGAACTATCAGTGTCAGTTTGAGTTTCAGCATTCTTACTAGCAATTTCAGTCCACTCACTAGCCCATGCAGTCTCCGACGCCATTTTCCTAGATGAATATCGCAAGTCAAGTGGTGAAGGGGATCTTTCGTCGTTATCCAACTCTTCTTCTGGTTCGGGCGTAGATTGTCGGCTATGTCGAGGGGAAGCTTCCGATCCATCATGCTGTGGAGACTCCGGGGTCTTTTGACATGACGATTTCGTTGGGTCTCTTTGGGGCGATTTGGATTTTCGTCGCGATGAGCGGTAACGACGTGGTGACCTCCCTCGAGGTCGGTCCAATCTTGGATCATCACGTAGTGGCGACCGCCAGTCCATTCTTACATGACGCCACGATGCATCAGCTTTTTCAGAGGTCCCTGTTATTGGCGTGGAAGTGGGTTTGCATCTTGGCGAAGAAACAGGCGTTAAGCTGTGTTTTCTCACGGGAACCACAGCTACAGCGTGGGCTCCCTGATGCCGCTCTATCTCAGTCTTCCTACCCGTGCGATAATCACATTGGCCGCAACGATACTTCCGGATATGCACTTCCCGCTTGTGTCTTTGCAAAGAGTCTTTCTTCTCATAACTTTTGGTACAAGAGTCACATTGAAAGAAGTGGGTAGTCGCACGTCGGGCATCACCGTCTCTGTTTCTCTGCTTGTCGGATGTCATGTTCTTGCTTGCACTGGTTTCAGTGGGCATCGTCTGCTTGCACATTTCTGTGCCCATTTCTTCCAGCGCTGACAATGAGGCAATGGCAGTGCCTGCCTTTATGATCCCCTGTTCCCTTGTTGGATTGAACACCCTGACAGGCAACACATCTTCATCTGCCTTCACGACAGATCTGGCAACGATGGGTCCCTTTTTCCATAATTCGGTTGGGTTCACAGGAGATTCTACCAGTCCTTCACAAAGTGCTACCCTTTTACCTGTTACTCTGTCTGCTAGCACAATTTCGTGTCCTGGAGGAATTGAGTATTCCTTCCCCGCTACTATCCTTCTGCAGAATGATTCTCCTTCACTATCTAGGCATGGAATTATGCCCCATTCGGTCCTCAATTCCATCATCTGGCAGTCAAGTACGGCATTAATTTGAACTAGGAAATCTAGCCCAAGAATACCTTCGTTCTTGAGGCTGGCCACAGTAACCATTGTAGTGACAAGTGAATCTCCGATCTGCACTTCCAGCCTTGATTTACCTCTGGTCCTCAACGGGGTCCCATCTGCTTGTAGTACCACGCTGGTCACTGGTAATAACTCAGGTCTTCTATTATCCTCTATCCGGTCAAACACCTTATCTGAAATCAAAGTGTTGGTGGCTCCGGTGTCGATCAGTAATTTCAAGGACTGTCCATTGATTTTCCCTTCCAGGAAAAGTCCTTTCCTGTTAGGATCCTGAGACGAACCAACTCTGGTCTGCTCCTCTTCATCTGTCATCCCATTTGCAGTTGCCCACTGCAAGTTTGTATTTGCTTTCTCTGCTGCTGGTGGTGCTGTTCCTCCCCTAACTTTCCTTGGATAATGACATTGGTTCCTCCAGTGTCCCAATTCATTACAGTTGAAACACCGGTTATCTTCCCGTTCCGAGACTTTAGTTGGCATGGTTTGTTCCGGTCTCCTATCTGGTACATCTGGTTTAATTGTATTTCTCCCATTTCTCATGTCTAAGGCATCTAATACCTTCTTTACTATCTCATCGATAGTAGGATTCCTTGGTTGCTGTTCTCGGATGGGTGAAACCTCACACTCTTCCAGTGCTCGACTGTACGTGGTTGAACGCTTCACTTCGTTTCTCTGATCCTCCATCTTCAGGAAGGCCTCTGTATTTAAAGCTGCTTCCACGGCATCATCAAGCGTGCGAGGTTGAGCACGGAACAATCCTTCTCTTATTTCTGGTGTTACTACGGCATCCAGAAAATGCCCACGGGCTAGTCGGTCTTGTCCTTTTTCGTCGAACTCGGGGTAGGACAAAGCACACAGCTCCCGTATCGTTTGTCCTAATTCCTGGAGACTTTCCTTTGGTTGCCGACGACGCTGTCTCAACTCTGCTAGGTATACCTCAGCTTTACTTCCAAGACCAAACCGGTTCATGAGCCTGTATGCCAACTCGTCGTATGTCAAATCCACTCCAGGCTGTTGGGTTAACAACTTCACAGCAGATCCTCTCAAACTTGCAGCAAGAAACTGCACTGCTTCTACTTTGGTCCATCTGTTTACTCCAGCACATGCCTCAAAATGGTGCAAGTAATCCTCGACAGGAGTGTGACCGTCAAATCTGTCTGGTACCATATGGGGTCGTCTGCCGATTAATGCATCATTTGCCCTCCCCACATCATGCATAGGTGGAGAGAAAAGCGGTGGTGTAATATGAACTCCAGTTCCTGCAGTAGGCAGCCGCCTACTTTGTTCTCGGGGCGTTGAACTAAATCTAACCCACTGTGCCGCTGGCATCTGTGAATCTGCAGTTGATCCTGATGCAGTTTGTCCACTCAGAGTTGGGGAAAATGCCTCCTGGTGACCTGGTTCTGAGTCTGCAACTGGTGCCTGCCTCATCGAAGCACGTAGTTGCTCCATCATTTGATCTATTTCTGTCATACTGCTTTCTAAATGCGTCATCATTTCTCCTGGCGTTGGTCGAGTCTGCATATTTCTTCCTTGTGCCATTGTCACTGGATCCCACTTCTGACACCACATGTAACGAAACCGGAGCTCTGTCGAATACTCCCCAGCAGCTTATCTTGTCAGGATGCCTTCTGCTGGTATGTTTGCCTAGTCCGGTACCAATTTCGCCGTGGATCCGTTTGGCAGAGATATACTGCCCCGTTGACCTTGCACCACCTCTCGACCACCGTCCAGTCGACACTACCAGACCGTTTACAGGTCTGTACTTCACCACCGTCTTCTACCAACCGTTGTACCGTCGTGTACAACCAGCCGACTAAACCAGTCCGCTTCTGCACCTTTCAAACGTCTATACTAGTCTGCTTGTGCATGCAACTCCATTTGGCCGCACCAGTTTGCTTCATGCACCTTTCAGACGTCTATACCAGTCTGCTTGTGCATGCAACTTCCATTGGCCGCACCAGTTTGCTTCATGCATGCACCTTCAAACAACCAGACCGTCTGTCTTTGTACAGTCAGCTTACTCGACCATGCCACTGGCTCTGCTACGCAGTAAGTCCCTACCAGCCGTTTACTCCAGACCACCGAAAGAGCAATCCCTGGTATCGTCTAATGCTAGAACGCAAAAGATCCAACAAACACAACCTAGATCCTAACCATGGTCGTCACCCAAGATCAGAAATCAATCTTAGGCTTCCTCATGGAAAGACATGCAAACGATCATCTCAATCATTTCGTTGCACGCAATACTTTATTGGGCAAATATCCAAACATAGCCTAATTGCCTTACAGTGTAAGTGTGCCCAGTGGGCGACGGCAATTATGTAGACTATGACAGGAAACTCGTCTACAAGAATGACACTTGATTTATATACACATTTCTTAAATATTTGTTATTCTCGTTAGGTTTCCAAGAATTACATAAACATTGATATAACTTCACTTTCCAATATCAGATTGAAACAAACCATATATCAAATGAAAGCAGTAGTTTTAATCTATAAAACTAAACAGAAGAGAACAAGTAATTATTCATGGTAGAAAAGTAATTAGACTAAAACTGTCGAAAACATGCACGATCAAACATTCTTGAAATTGACACGTGACTATAGCATCGTTTATTTAACTTGAATTACGCCATCTACGCCGAAATAGCTATCTACGAAATGAAACCAATTTCGTGACAATACGGATGGTCAGATCTGCAGCCTTATGTCCGAGCGATTAGGCGTTCAATTGTCCGCGGAGGAGATTGACAGATCTCATCGTGTCTCACCCAGGGTGCAAAGCAGCTCGTCGAAGAGCGGAGATGCAACAACTACTACTACCGCGGATGGCGCTACAACCAGGAAGAAAAAGCCGAGAGCAATAATAGTGAAGTTCCGCTCCTATCGGAAGCGGTCAGCTGTTCTTCACGCTAGACGCAAACTGAAGGGGTCTGGCTTAGCTAGTAGGGACTTTTAGATTTGCACGTTGACAGCTTTGACTGCAACGCGTGACGTCATTTTAAGGCACTGCGCATGCGTCACGTCGTGTCAGTCGGCGATCGAGAGGGTGTCAACCTTGATTTTCCTAAATCTAGTACGGTACTAGTATATGCCGCGTAGGCATAAAATATACAGTTCCTCAGGTAGACAAAGGAACATCCTTTCCCTGATATTATGTACAAATGTGTAGAACAGGTGTCACATGCAGATTTACCTGTTCTACACATTTTTACATAATAGCAGTGAAGGGATGTTCTACCACAGTAATAGGCCATTTTCGTAATGTAACCAAATTTAATGCATAGGTCTTTGTGAAGTGCCTCAATACAAACTATTTCATTCACCTGATAAGAATAATAGTATTTCAATAGACAGAATCCTAACTGCATACATTAGTTGTTGCCAGGTTGGACAAACATTATACCTACCTAGCAACACTTAATATATGCATTTGCATTCTGACTATTGAAATACTATTATTCCTATCAGGTGAATGAAATAATTTGTATTGAGGCACTTCACAAAGACCTATGCATTAAATTTGGTTACATTTCGAAAATGGCCTATTATTGAGGGTAGAATGAGGAACTGTATATTTTGTCCTCTTTCTTTGTCTGTCATGTTCATAGTGTTACTTCCTGCATGCATGTATATCGTCGAGTGCAATCTAAAAGATTTCTAATTGTAGTCAACATGGGCAGTTGAGTACGTTGACACGCATGATCAGTCGGCGTTCGTCGTGTTCTCGTCCACTCAATCTAAAAGTCCCTATTGATGAAGCACTTACGGCATACAACCTAGATCTTTTTTTAAAAGTCAAGCATCACGAAAAGGTCAAAGAAGCCTGGACATCAGATGGTCACGTGATAGTTCTGATTGCCGCTACGAGAGGAAAAACTACAAAAAAAGATCATACGGAACTTAAATGATTTGAACAAACTACCATAATAAACCAATGGACACATGCATGCGATGATACATTCCACTACTTTGACTAGCATTTTCCCCACAATTGACTAAATTAGTCCTGATTTGCTTTTAATATTTCGTGTTGTATTTTTATTGTAAGTAAATTTTGAATGTTACTTGTTGTCATTAATTTTTTAGTTAATTTTTTCTTCCATTTATGAATTGTTCTTCTATTTCAACAATATTTCTCTGAACGTTTGTGTAGTTTGTTTAAGTTGTAGAACTGTTTTAAGTTATTGGTTTTAATCGTGTGTGTTTTAAGCTTTGGTTTCGTAACCTTAGTTTTGTATGTTCGTTTATATTATCTGTGTCATGTACACGTTTTTCTATTTTCTCTTTATTTCGTATGTCAAAATGCCAGTGAAAATGATCGGAATAAATGTGAAATATAGATGCCTATAGAACCCCAAGATATACATCAGTTATTGAGTCCCACTACAGAGGAGGATGAAGAATATGGACCAAATAGTTTTTGTTATACGTCTGAGGAATTTAATTCATGTTTAAACACTTTTAATTCTCATTCTAAAGTATATTTTACATCAAGTTACCTTCATATAAATTTTCGTAGTTTAAATAAGAATTATAGTGCAATATGTTCGCTTTAAGATGCTATTGATGTGCAATTTTCTGCAATTGGTTTTACTGAAATTTGGATTAAAGAGGCTGACCCATTCTACAATTTTAATAATTATATTTTTTTATTGAATGTAAGACAAGGTAAGAAAGGAGGAGGTGTAGGACTTTTATTAAATGAGAAATTGAAATATAAACAACGTAAGGATTTAGATTTAAATAATGAATGTTTTGAGTCAATGTTTGTAGAAATTGAAAAGGTAAAGAAAAATGTTTTAATTGGTGTTATTTACCGGCCTCCAAATCAACCAGTGCAATCGTTTTTAGATATTTTAGAAGATACTTTAAATGTTGTTCATAAGGAAAATAAAGACATATATCTTATGGGCGATTTTAATATTAATTTATTTGATGTTAACTCTTGCCAATCTGTTAATGATCTTTTAGAATTATTGATGACTTATTTTTTATATCCCATGATTCATTGTCCAACCCGAATAACTGACAGGTCTTGTACTTTAATTGATAATATTTTTACGAACAATTTAGAAGAAGTTTGGTGTGGAACAATTTTAAGTGACGTAAGTGACCATTTGCCAGTATTTTTAATCAATAAAAAACAGTGCATACAAATTTTGTTTTACGTGATCTAAATGAGGAAAATATTGGAAAATTTATGCATGAAATATATAACTCTGATTGGAATTTATGTTCTAATGATCCAAATTATAGTTATGAATGTTTTTTAAGACAGTATGTTTGTATTTTTAATAAATGTTTTCCTTTGAAAAAATGTTTAAAGAGTAAAAAATATAATAACCGATGGTTTACTAAAGAGTTACGCAAAATGTGCAAAAAAAAGTGTGAATTATATAAGAAGTACTTGAAAGATCCAATTGAATATAAAAAACATAAATACAACAAATATAGAAATATGGTGAATGGTAAAATTAAAAAAGCTAAAATAGAATATTTTAAGGCCAAATTTAGAAATGCATCAGGAAACATACGGAAAACATGGAAGTTAATCAATGAAAGTCTCGGTAAGAGTACGAGTAAGCATAATATGCCCGACTCGGCTATGTGTAATGATCAAGCTATATGTGATAAGAAAGAAATATGCTCTGTTTTTAATAAAAAAAATTATTAATATAGGACCTAGCTTGACTGATAATTTAGACAACAACATAGATAATGATTTTAGTAATGACATTTATAGTAATATTGATTTTAATTCATGTACAGCTTTTTTTAATCCAATTACCCCCACAGAAATAATCAATATTGTAAGTAAATTACAAAATAATAAGAGTTGTGGTTATGATGATGTAAGTGTTAAATTATTGGAAAAAGTTGTTCGTATTATATCATGTCCTTTAAGTGCAATATTCAATATTTCTTTATCTGCTGGTATAGTACCAGAGCAATTAAAACTTGAAAAGGTTATTCCTGTTTTTAAAAATGGCACTAAAGAAAATGTTTCTAATTATCGACCTATATCTATTCTCCCTGTTTTCTCAAAGATTTTAGAAAGAGCTGTTTATAATCGACTTTTTATGTTTTTAAATAAGTGTAATATTATCACAGAATTTCGATATGGTTTTAGACCTGGGCACTCTACATCTAATGCAATTATGCATTTTATTAATAATGTTTTGAAAACTTTTGAAAATAATCATATCTTAATGGGCCTTTTTTTTAGATTTAAGTAAAGCATTTGATACATTAGACCACACTATTTTATTGAAAAAGTTATATTATTATGGTATTCGTGGAGTAACTTTAAAATGGTTTGAAAGTTATTTAGAAAATAGAACCCAATTTGTACAAATAAATAAAGAAAAGTCTAATATTGAAAAGCTTAGATGTGGAGTGCCTCAAGGATCCATCCTTGGACCTCTTTTATTTATTATTTATGTTAATGACATGTGCAATATTTCTGACAAACTAAAGTTTATTTTATTTGCTGATGACACAAGTGTTTTTATGTCTCATTCTGATGTCCAGGTTTTACAAAATGTTTTTAAGCAAGAAATTTTGAAACTTTCTAATTGGTTTTTATATAATAAATTGGTTTTAAATTATGATAAAACTAAGTTTATGGTTTTTACAAATAGAAATATTGATTTTAACAACATTCACTTACGAGTAAATGATCATAATTTTGAACGTGTAGATAATCTTAAGTTTTTAGGTATTGTAATTAATCATAAATTGAAGTGGCATGAGCATATAAATGTGGTGTGCAATAAAATAGCAAAAAATATTGGTATTTTATATAAAGTTCATTTTTATCCCTTAAATATTTTGAAAATGTTGTATCATACTTTAATAACACCATATTTTAATTACTGTATAGTTGCATGGGCAAATTTTAATAAAAATGATATGTTAAGGTTACTTAAGCTTCAAAAGAAAGCAATACGCATTATAACTCATTCCCAATATTATGCTCACTGTAATCCTTTATTTTGTAATCTTGGAATTTTGAATGTAATCGATATGCATAATTTTCATATTGCAGTTTTCATGTTTTCATGTTTTAATGGCAACTTGCCTACCTTTTTATTAACATGTTTTAACTTGAATTGTGATGTGCATAATTTTAATACTAGAAATGCCCTAAATTATCACCTCCCCAAGATAAGAACGACTTGTATGAAAAATTCACTATTTTTTAAAGGACCATTAATATGGAATAGTATACCTTAGGAAATAAAAAAATGCAAAACTCTCAATCTTTTTAAAATTAAATATAAACAATTTCTGTTAAACAAGTATAATAATCAGTATTAATAGTATGGGCCAATTTTTGACATTTTTTTTGATATACTCTGATCGTGCATGATGGTAAGTTATAATATGTTCTTTGTTTTTTGTTCTGTTCTTTTGTTCTTGTTTTCATGTATGTGTGTTTTTAGGGGTAGGCTTTTATATAAGGAACTTCCCTCCTTTCTGCCTATCCCAAATGCTCTTATAAATTGCCATTGTATTTGTTATCACTTTCTTGTGTTTTTTTATATTTATAACTTCATTCTGTATTTGTATGTTTTAAATGTTTTTATGAAGAGTGTTGAATAAACTTTGAATTTGAATTTGAATTATTCAGGTCAACTCTGATCAGAGAATATTTATGATGTTTAATTTCATTCGTAATTTCACATTAACTTCTGAACAAATTATACTGTCTCCTATTTGCTATCAGTCATGCCACAGTCCTAATTCGATCACTCAAAACATGTTGTTCACCTTAACATAGAAGTAATGTATAAACACCATTTTCAATCTCAAATTAATACAGAAGCTATCGAAATTAGTGCTTATTTCAGTGTAGAGACTTGTACATCATTACAAAATAATTGGTAGATGGGTTAAGACGATTTCATCGTGATAACGATATTGATATAATTTTTAAGCAAATAGTTTCTTCTTGAATATACTTTGACTTAGTTATTTTTAAATGATCATTCAACATAATGTTACTTTCATAACAGATTGAGACTCTTCACATCCATCTTGATAATCTCAGTGAACGTCCCTCTGCATCACGTGATCTCGCTCAGGTCATCTGCAAGTTGCCTCATCTGAAGAACCTTACACTCAATGGGCAAAAGGGCTGGGATGATTTCTCACTTCACAATGACTTCTTCTCAACATTTTCGTCAATGGCGTCATCTGCAAAGGTATTGATTAGAGCGTATATTTTATAATCTAAGTAAATCACTACGCGTTTTGTTATACTGGCGAGTACTCATTTCTATAGACGAGACGGGATGATGTTACTGTCCAAATTAGTACACCGTTACAGAGGTAGCGGGTAGGGAAAGCTAACGTTTTATGAAATAGGGGGCAAATGATAGTTGTAAGTGGGAATGCACTACCTACAGAACAATATAACAATTTACAGTAAATAATATCTACCATGTTTTCACTTACACGTGTCTATACTTAGCTACGAAAAATTGAGTTTTCAAAGTACTATTTTAATAACATGTAAAAAAATAACATTGTCTATTAAAATTATCTACCCCCCCCCCCTCCTCCTCCTTACCTGATTTATTGTGCAAATGCGGGGAGCTAAAGCGAGATTTCCGAATCATATATCTGGTAAATCCCCTCCTTTTGGACAATCTCTGAGCCGAAAATACACAATGTCGTCGATAACATAATCAGGGTGTTCGAGTTGTCCCCGTAACAAAATCATTGTTTTCTCTTAAAGAAAAGCGACCGTTCTGCCATCTTGTTTTATCATATTGTTTAATGTAAGAATAGAATCTTAAAGAAAATTTAAATTTAGATCAAACTCCTTCATTCAGGTCAATTATAATCTAGAGAATACTAACGATGTCTCATTTTATCCATTATGTCGCATTATACTTCTGGACATATTCTTCTGTCTCCCATTTGCTTTAAGTCATGCCACAGGCCTAATTGGATAAGTCAAAACATATTGTTCACCTTAAAGGCCGGCTCACACTATGACGAATAGGGGGGAGGGGGGGGGGGTACCACATGCTACGTTAAGCCTCGAATTGAATTATTGAATTTCCCGCCAATCATCGTGTGTTGTCTTTAATTGTCGCTAACGAATCCGCCAGCGACCGCAGACGGCCGAAATTACCAGTCACGTCCGTGGGCAAATTGTCAGCAAATTGAAAATTTTGAGGCGGCAAAAAAAATCGTTGTGACTCCGTTTAGATTTCGTTGGAGACAGCAACCCTTATTTCCTTGACGTTTCTATGCGCGCGATTCCGTCTCTAGTCGTTTTGCGGTCGTCACAATTTCGTTGGTATTCGTTGTCGTTGTCGTTGTCGTTGTCAACGATCATTGACGGCAAAACAACGGCAAGTGACGTCACATCCCGAACCCTGATGGATTGCGAATTTTGGCCGGAGGGTGACGGTTGATGACTGTTGATGGCGGGTCGTTTGCGAGTACCTGCGGCATTGCAACGGTGGTCTGCGACGGTTACGATTTTGCAACGATGGTCCGCGATTTTAAACTTTTTTTGCGATTTTTTACGCTTTGTGACGTCAGTGACCCGCACAAACACAGACTTTGATGTCGACCGCTGAGTCACGTCATCGTCGCCGAAACCCACCGTCAGCCGCCGTTCCTTGCCCCCAGCTAATCCGCTGTCAGCCGTCTGACCTCGTTCCTTGTTGCCGGGCTCCGTCGAGACATCGTCACTCGCCGCACAGACAACGTCCGATTTTGGTCGCTAGACTCCGTTCGCTGCCGCAGCCATTCGCCCCTTACCGCCGTGTTGTCGCTGAAGGTCGTTCCACTCATCAGCGAATCTTGGTTTTCCCCTTTTGCCGTCGCTTTACCGCCAGAATGTAATGATTTTCACATCCGTCTCCTTTCGCGGGGTCTTTGCCGCTACAATGTAAGCCGGCCTTAAGCTAGCAGCATGAACACCATTTTCATTCAGAAAATAATACAGGAACTATCGAGAATAGTGCTTATTACAGGTGTCAAGACTTGTACATCATTCTACAAAATATGATGCATGCGCATGAGTTCATTATACGATCTATCCGCACTCGAGTTGAGGCTGTGTGTATCTATCACACGAAGCCGTTAGGCTGAGTGCGATAGATACACACAGCATCAACGAGGGCGGATAGATCGTATAATAAACGAATGAAAACATGCATCATTTGTTTTATACAACGAAACTCCTAGATCCTTGTTATTTGATGTAAACAGAATTAATCCAAGATTGTTTCGTGACAGTATATGGCTGACAAATAAATCTCAAGTTTGAATAAGTCTCTATTTAGTGCACACACATAAGTATAGATATAGCAAGCGCTTACCTCTGCACCCATAGTGCTGCGCAGGAATAGCAGTATAAAGCGCTCTAACCCTACGCGCACTATTGCGCGCTCTGAAAACGAGTTTAATAGTACTTGAAAATATTGCACTCCTTTTCATGAAAACGAGTGCAATAGGCTCAGTTATTGAATCACACGCGACCGCGCATGACCAATCATTTGATTAGGATCTGGGAGTGAGATGTATAAGACAAAATAAAGGTGGATGGGTTAAGACGTTTTCATTGTGGCAACGATATCAATACAATTTTAAACAAATTGTTTAATCTTGAATATACTTTTAGTTGGTCGTTATTAATTAATCAATCAACATAATGTTACTATCATAACAGATTGAGACTCTTGACATCCAGCTTGATGATCTCAGTGAACGTCCCTCTGCATCACGTGATCTCGCTCAGGTCCTCTGCAAGATGCCTCATCTGAAGAACCTGACAGTCAGTTGTGAACGCCAAATGCATGATGCCTTCTACTCAACATTATCGTCGGAAGCCTCGTCTGCAAAGGTATTGATTAGAGTATATATTTTATGATCTAAGCAAGTCATTACGCGTTTTGTTATAGAGTCTACGGACGTGTAATCAATTCTATAGTACACGAAACGGAATGATGGTACAGTCCAAATTAGAACACCGTTAAGAGGAAGCAGTTAGGAAAAGCTAGAGTTTCATGAAGTAGGGGGTTAAAAAAGCGAAAGTGGTTATTAGCTCCCTATAGAAAATTATTAGAAAAAAATGATAGTAAGCAAATATTAATCGACTATGAGGGTAATGGTGCAAACTATCATCGCCGAGGTGATCTCGGGGCTACTATCTTCCCGAGCCGCAAGGCGAGGGAAGATGGTAGCCCCGAGATCACCGAGGCGATGATAGTTTGTATTCATTGCCCGAGTAAAGGAGGTTAATATTTGTTTTATATCCCACATCGGCAATAAGGTCTATTTAAAGTGAATTTACATAATTAAAACAACTGATTTCGCAGACAGTTTAGCTTCAGCTCGATTTTACAAAGCACAACATGCGTACATGTAATACAGTCGATGCGCGCTCATTCTTTATGTTTAGAAAGATACTTAATCGATCTCATTAAAAGAGATCGGACAATATTAAGTCGTTTTCGCTGTGGCAATCATTACCTGCCGATTGTAGCTGGTAGATATTCAAATACTCCAAGGGAAATGAGGCTACCGGTATGTACGCTGTGCAATTTGCAATCGCTTGGGGATGAGTTTCATTACTTGTTTGTATGCCCTACCTTTCGTTCAGAAAGAAAATTGTTCATCGATAAATATTTTATTGAAAGACCAAATACACTGAAAAATGGATCAGCTGTTTAACTCCAATAATGTACAAACACGTTTAAACTTAGTAAAATTCTGTCGAAAAATAATGCTTCGTTTTCATTAATTTAAGTATGTGCAAAAACATGTTATGAGTTCAATACTAACTTTATGTTTCTCTTTTTTGTCTTATGTCAATTTATTAAATTGATATCAAGAATATTTTCAGTAATTCATTAATTCAGATATCAATTTACTGGTGCCAGTAAATTTCTTTTTCAATTGCTTCCATTAATTTCGTCATTAATTATCGTTTTAATTAATATTATCGTTTTGTTTTTGATTATTATTATTATTATCATCATCAATATTGTTATTATCATTATCATCATAATTGTTCTCACTATTGTCGATAGTGTTAGTTTGTATGGATTAACATTAATTCTATTTGTATTGTATATTTCACAGTGTTTAATTGACAAATTCAAATTGATTGTAAACTTCTCCAATACCCCAATGTGGGTGACATGAGAATAAATAATTGTCAATTGTCATTGTCATTGTCTTACATTGACATTGAATTTGACATTTCGCGTAACCTACTTTGCTATGCGCTATTCAATGCGCACGTCGCGCAAGTGGGGCAGCAGCAAAAAATTACTTTACAAAAAGACCTATCTCAGGTAGATAGTACTTATCTATACCTTTTTCGTGCTCTGTACAATCGCAATGCAAACAACTATACATGAGGGATATAATAAGTATTATATCCTGCATCAAAAATTTGTTGGCTTTTGATTGGTTGAGAGCTCGTCACATGACCAAAAATATTTGAGCTATTTTTAGAAAGTACTATATGAGAGTACTATTTTGGTTTACTATTTGGGAGTTGAAAAAAAATTGTAAATTTTTTTTTTTAAATTGAATCAATTTTTTTTTCAAATCTTTATTTAATGAAAACAAAATATTTTAAATCTTTTTAGATAAAAATTAACATTTTTTTTGTTCCAAATTTTTTTTCTTTCCCAAAAATGTTTTTTTATATTTTTTTTTATTTATTTTTTAAATAATTTTTTGATGCAGGATATAAAACAAATATACCATGCCTTCTATTCGAGGTACTGGTTAAACTATGGGCCTCGGTGACTCCAAAAGTACCATTTGCTTCGGGGCTGCGCCCCTCAGCAAATAGTACTATTGGAGTCACCTCTTGCGCATAGTTTTAACCAGAACCTCTCAAGGCAGTGTATATTTGTATAATATAAACCATATTTACCACAATAAATCAATGTATCTACCTATTATTTGTTAGTTTATCTAAACTACGCTACCTTCGAGAACTCTTTAAAAACGTCACACTCGTGTATGCCCCCACCTCCATACATCGCCTTCACGTGCGCATCGCACGTCCGCCACTCATCCTCTTTCTATTCTCCCCTATCGGTAGAGACATCGTATACAGCTGAGTAACATTAAAATCAAGGATTTTGTCCTTTTTTTCGTTGGGCTTAGCTCTTTTTACGTATTGAATTCCGTCCTCATTTTAATTACTATTAATTTGGTGGTATGGGTTCCCTAGTCACGATTTTTCGGTGAACATGGGGGCAAACAAAAAATCGTACAGAGATTGTAGACTCGTGGGGCATTCGCATGGCCATTGCACAGCTATCGCAAGGTTACTGCTCGCTGCCCGTGCAGTATCCGTGATATTGAGCATTCAAATCTCCGAGCAGCCTCTGTACGGATTTGCTCCGTCCTGCCCCTGAGGGCCAATACAATAAATGGCACGATGCTCGTAGATAATGTTAACACAAACATCGTAGCCCGTAGCCTCCTACGTTGTCTACGAAAAATCATAGACTAATTTATCGTACGACGCCCGGGGCAAATGTAATCCCGGCATAATCTCGCTCGCTCCTTTTGTCTGGCGTTTCTCTTTGTTTACTTTTCGTGTATTTAGGTTCGTGATGGATGCATCGTAGCCTGGTACTCGTGTTTCTCCTCCAGCTGGTGCAGCTACGGGAGGGATGTTTGACAAGCCGACCACTCGTTTATTCAGTGTGGCGGCAGGTTAGTTAGGGAGCGCTACTAGCGTCTCTCGGACAGGCTCGTTTATAATTACCGGCTCGACTTTTTCGGGCTCGGTAAGACAGCCATTGTTTGGACCCAGGGTCCCAGGAAGGGGGCGATCGGTTTACCGATCGTTAGCCCCCAACACACGATAGAGAAGGGCGTCATTGGTCTGCCGGCCTCTGACGTTCATGCTCTGGGGATGAGTGTCGCCATTGCGGCCACTCACACTCGGACCCGGGTGAAGAGTGTCGCCATTGCGGCCACTCACACTCGGAACCCGATCACTGGCTTTGCTCCCGCTATTGACACGTGCAACACCTTGAGCGATTCCGCAGTCCTCAATACTAGCTTGAATCCTCAGGGGCCGGCTTCCTCCCGTCGGGTGGAAGTCGTAAGAGACTTTCCGACCGCCCAGCTAGGGTACTGTCCGTCAGTCTTGAGTGTTTACTCGAGTGATTACGCAGCACCCCGTGCCGTCTTGATAACTCAGGAGAAAAAGAGCAACAACTTGAGCGATTCCGTAGTCCTCGAGACTAGCTTGAATCCTCAGGGGCCGGCTCTCTCCCTTTGGGTGGAAGTCGTAAGAGACTTTCCGACCGACCCACTAGGGTACTGTCCGTCAGTCTCAAGCGTGTACTCGAGTGATTCCACAGCACCCCGTGCCGCCTTGATCACTCAATAGTAGTACACTCTTGCTAGCTCTCTCGCTCCTGTCACAGTCGGGTGCTTATGAGACGAGCTAAATATATATCCATCGCCTGCTCAGCAGTGCCGTCCGATATAATCTGTATCAGTTTAACGGTTCGGTAAATTGCGCAAATATACGCTCTTGCTAGCTCTTTTGCTCCCGTCCGCGGGTAGGCATGGAGTATAGCCATGTCCCGGCCATGTCTCAGTCATGTCTCTTCTGAGTCGATGTCTGCCTTGGGCACACATTAGGCTACGGCTGGGAGGAGGGGTTCGGCCTCGTTTAGACGCCTACCCTTCTCCGTTGCCATCGATCAGGCTGAGCCTCTCGATTATTTGGAGCTCTTTGCTGAGAGAAGTTGGCGGGGTAGTAACCCAGCCCTCTCGGCCGACCTCTGGTGGTACAGGCCTTCCTTTTTCATGGTCGGCTGTGTCATGTCTTTGGACACGGGCGTCCAGGGCCTAGGTCCGGTTTTACCTTGGTGGCTTAATCTGGAACCACTTGCCTAGATAGTGTCCGATATTTTGGATAGCCCCTTCTGGTACCCAGACATGTTTACATGCCCCTCCTATCTCTGTCGACGCCCAGCGAGGAGATTAATGTTTGTGGTTGCGCCCGCCCCCTTGGGGCCAGGTTCTCCACTGGTTGTGCGAGGTGCGGCCAAGGCTTCCCATCTCCTTCCGCGGGAATACAGCTCATGGGGGTTTGCCAGTCCGGTGACGGGTATCTTGTGTGTGAGGAGGGTTTCCCATCTCCGGTGATCTCCTCCCGTTATAGTTTTAACGAGCGCCGCACATTGGGTGGGTCAGTTATGTAGAAGTAATCGCACTTAGCTCCTCCTTTGGGTCAAGTTTTGTGTCTTAGGGCTTTGTTGCAATGCAACGGCACGCCAATTTTTTGTTGGTGTAGCTCCGGTTTCACCCACGTCGTGGTTTCATCCAGTCGTGATACGCAAAATCCCGGTTTCGCGGAGGCTCTCGGGTCTTGATTGATGAGCCTCTGGCGCAGTGGAGTGGTTTGGTCCCGGTTTATTGGTATATAAATTTCGGGGTTTACGAAGTCTAGTATGGCCGCTATACTCGCTTCTTCTCCCGTACCTGCGGGTAAGAAGCGCAAGCGTTCTGACGTCCAGCTGCCGACTGGGTCAAGGGAGAGAAGGCTGAGTTAGGTGTTACGTCAGTCGGTGTGTTCTCTAGCCGCTCAGGCTGGGCTTCGTGGCTTCTTGGTGATTCTGGTGTCTGGGGATACCAGCCACCAAAATACCTAAAAGACATTTTGGGTTTTGGCGGAGGCCCACCTTCTGCTCCTTCCCGTGCCTCTGCTGGTAATGAGCCGGCCCTGGTCACACCTGGCTTTGGGTTTGTTCAGATTTCGCGGGTATTGTTACTCAGGCATCCGAGACACTTTTAGGTCCGGGTCGCCTGGTGCTGTTGGCCTTCCACCATGGGCCGTCGGCCGGTTGGTGGGAGTTGGGCCTGTAGTTCCTGCCTTCGCGGTTGTTTTCGGCATCTGCAGCGGGGTTTCAGTTGAGTTCGCCACTCGACAGAAGGTTGTCGGCCACACGACAGGAGGTTGTCGACCACACGTAAGCCTTTCGCACCATGCTCTTGCGGCTACTGGCCATGCTGGGCCTATTTCGCTGAACCTTCCAGTTTAGCAAGGCCCGAGAACAAGCTTCGTCACTCGACGCTTTGGCGAGGGGCACGAAGCTGTGGTTGGGTTGTTATGTTTATTGTGGCCTTCTAATGTCAAGTCTCTGACTGTTATTTAGGCGGAGAGAGCTGTGGTAATTTTTAGACCTCACCTTGCCTCTTCTCCAACCGTTTAGGCTGGGCTTTGCGCGGTGTCGAAGTAGCTTGGTGGGCGACAGGGTTTACCCTGGTCTCATCCGGCTGGTCTGCGGCCCAGTTTTGCTGGTCTGGTGTAAGCCGGTACCCGTTTTGGTTTGGGGATCGTCTTACCGAGTTCGGCCTCGGGGAGGCTCAGTTCGGTGGTTGGCATTTCTCCTCGGGCTTTTTGCCTGTTGGTGATGGTTAAGCTCTTTTCTCCAGCTTCTTTTGCTACACCTCCAAGAGAGGAGTGGGTAGCTGGGTCGGGACTCACCCTTCCCCTCTGGGTTTTTTTTCTAAATGACGGCTATGTCTGTGACTCTTCTCGCAGATGGCTTCGCCATCTGTGATAGGTCTCAATGAAGCCTAGTCATGCGGCTGACCAAACGGCTGTGTCGCCTTTTCCGAGGGATTTATCTCTTACAACTAGCTGAAATAGCTCAGTTGGGAGATCGTTAGACTGAAGATCTAAGGTCCCTGGTTCGAAACCACCTGGAGAACTCGCATAAGTTTTGAACTGTCCTGGGTTTCAGCATGTTCCTTTCTGTTTTAACGGACATAGTTCCCTAGCTCATTTGGAGGGTAATCAGTGTCAATCGTTGATGTTTGGGGCAACGGGCTCTCCGGCGAGTTTCCGTTTTTGGCTGGTTTCAGTTCATTGCTATGGACATCTGTCCCTTCTCCCGGGCCTGTTGTCCCAGTCTCTATCGGGGATTTTCTGTCATCGCCCTGCGGTGCATACTCTCTCTGGCCGCTAGGCCGGTGTCGGGGAGTACGCTATGGCTTCTGGACTCTCTGAGAGAGCCTCGCGGTTTATAGTCTAGAGTCGTAGGGATTCCACGAGGACCCTTAACAACTCTCGTTTGGAGCCCTGCTCCATTTGGTGTGGAGACCTCGGGGTCTCGCCTGTAGGCTTCAGTAGGTGTTATAGCTGGATGTTGATTTACTTGTTTGACAAGTGTAAAGTCCTTCCGCTTTTCGTGGTTATCGTTCGGCCACCGCCTCTCATGTCTGGTTTCCGGTAGGCTCGGGGGTTATCTCCCGTTTCTTGTTGAAGTTACTGCGTTCTTTTCTGCAGTGGCCGGCTATCCCGAGGCTGGCTCCTGCTTGGAGTTTTCCTAAGGTTTTGGATTTGGCAAAGCCTCTTTTTGAGCATTTGTCTAAGGCCTCACCAATAGCTTCCGGACAGCGGAGGAGTACGCTCCATGCGCTGTCTACCTCCCCCGGCCATATCAGGTGGGAGAGGTGGGGAGTTTGGTTGGTCCCACGACCTTCCTCTGGACCGACGGAGGTTTCCTCAGTCCTCTTTCGAAATTCTCGGTCGCTCAGGACAAGGTCTGGTGCCCAGGGCACTCAGGTAGTTCTTAGATAGGACTAAGGTTCATCGAAAGGATATCCAGTTGTTCCTCATTTCGCGGGACCTCCTTTCTTCTGCGTCTCGAGAATCCATCTCCAGATGGATAGTGGACGCTATTCAGGCGACGGGTCCTGAGGCCCTGTTCGCAGAGGGCAGGGCCAGTGCCCATATTTCCAGATGTAGTGGTACTTCCTGGGCGTTGTTCCAGGGAGTGAGTTTGGATGTCATTTTGAAGGCCGCGTTTTGGCGGTCTCCCAATGCCCTTCCGTCTTTTTATCTTCGGGGACGTCACCTCTAGGGAGGTGTTGTGGTGTTGTTTGCAACTGTGTCCCTGCGGGCGGCTTCGGCTGTCTTTGTTCCCCAGTAATCTCCAGTAATCTCCTTCTTGTCCGATAGATGCCTCCAGGTTCATTTGTGTGCTTGTCTAGCAAATGATAGGTAGATACATTGATTTATTGTGGTAAATCAGTTCTGATTTTTATTATTTACTATATAAATCTATGTATCTACCTATGTCCCTCCCTCCGTCCCCTCTCCTTGCGGGCAACATGTCCGAAGCTATGTCTTTTGAGGCTCGTGAAAGAGGATGAATGGCGGACGTGCTATGCGCACGTGAAGGCGATGTATGGGGGTGGGGACATGCACGAGTGTGACGTTTTTAAAGAGCTCTCGAAGGTAGCGTAGTTTAGATTACCTAGCAAATAATAGGTAGAAACATAGATTTATATAATAAATGATAAAATCAGTTCTGATTTTTCATTCCTACACTGCAAAAACCAGGGTTTTAAATTTCTAACACCAGCACGGAATAGAGAAAAAAGCACACTTGATGTTCATTTCACGTCCGTCCACGTCCGTTCGACACCAACAGTGTCGACATATTTAATGACAGGTTGGTGTTCCGAGTCTTGGTGTTATACATGGTGTTGAACTTGCGCTTGCGCATAAGTTAGTGGATTCGAGCAAAATCATTGGAAGACAGTTGTCATATATGATATGATGTCGTATCGTGCATGCGCACGCGCGAGCTAGCTGTCGAGAATCTCTTCGGGATATCGTGGTTATGGAATTTTTAGTCAAGGTCTAAATAACCTATTTCATCAGCGCTATCATGCCGTTAAGTATGAAAATTTATCCTGCAGACAGAAACGTTAGAAAATTGTTACCACTAAATCCAACAGACATCGCAGGATTCTTTAAATTGAGTGTTAAATCATTGGTATTGCTTTTAACAAAAAAAATCAGGGCTAAATTCTACACACCACTGGTGTTAAAAGAAATGGTGTTGGAGTTTTTAACATAAAAACTAGAATTGAACTTTAACACCAAGCTGAAATAATGGTGTTAGATTTTAACACCAAGAGTGAAATTGAATTGTTTAATTCCAAACCCTGGTGCTAAATAACACCATCTGGTGTTTTCCGATATAAATACCGGAAAAGTGTTAAAATCAACACCCATGGTGTTGAATTTAACACCCTCGTTTTTGCAGTGTATGTGGCAATACAAAGCTACGTACAATTCGATTTACAAAGTACTATTTCAATTAAATGTTAGAATAATCTTGTGTTTTAAAATGAATGATGATAGCAACTGCAAAATTGAGACCCTTGACATCCAGCCCTTGACATCACGTATTTCAATACCCCCCCCCCCCTAACTCTGTGTGTCGTACAGATGCGGGAGAGATAGCGAGATTATCAAATCATATGTCCGGTATTAAATCTCCTCCTTTCTGAAAATCTTTGAGCCACCACTACACAATGTCTTCAAAAACATAATCAGGGTGTTCAAGTTGTCCCCGAAAAGAAACCATTAAAGAAAAGCGACCATTCTGTTACCTTCTAGTTTTATGTTATCTTTTTCGTGAGACTTAAGATCATGATCTAACTTCTTCATTCAGATCAATTATTTTTTTTTTTCTCTTTGCCTCTTAGAGGTGTTTATTCAATATTCAAACAGTAACATAATTTTGCTTACAATTTAGCAAATCAATGGAACATCAATAATACACAAGTTATTTACTCAAATATAACTAAGCAAGTTCGCAGGAAATTTCATATTTTGTACTTTCAAATGTTCGTTTATTTCTATTCTGTCAGTCATTTCTCTCTTAAATAAGTAAATCAAACTCAAATCTCTATTATCATATCCATACTTATTACGAAAAATAATCATTTTATAAATCGACCAAAAAGCAATAGTCATTATCAAATCGATTTCGATTTGCGAATTCATTTTGAGTAATAAAACAATATCTATCTCTATTCTAAGATTGAAAGCACGTAAAACTAAGTCCTTTAAATACTTAAAGAACCTTTCATTTGCCTTACATGAAATGAAAGCATGAAGCACATCTTCAGTTTTTTTGCATTTTAAACAAAGGTTATCGTATGCGAGGCCCCACTTGAACAGATTGTTACGGACTGGTAACATATTATATAAAAGCTTGAAATTAAATTCACGTAGACGAAAATCTTTTATCCCAATCAAATTCCTATCAAAAACAGAAGACCATTTAACGTCCTTCTGCAAGACATCTTCCCAATACAAACAACATTTATTTATTTTAATTTGTTCAAAACTGATCATATTATACCACTGTTTACTACTCAAAAGACTAACAGGCTTAACTGATTTTCCAAATACAAAGTGGGGGATAGAGAGATTATGGTCTTTGAAAACCAAAGGTACCCTATGTTTATCATTTATCCAAATTTTTGGAATTGATTTTTGTAGCTTTGTATAGTCAAAAATCAAAAATTGTTTACTTCTTCTAGTATTAAGGCGGATACATAATTCATTTACTGAAACAAAAGTACCATCTTTAAAGATATCATTTAAGTATATAATACCACTTTTATACCAGTCTTCATAAAATAACATTTTCTTTTCAAAAACAATATCTTGATTATACCATAAAATATTTTCGTCGACATGCTTCTGTGTCTGACATTCAGCGGATGTGTATTTGTTTATGAGGTACCATGCATGTAATATTTCTATGTAAAAATGTGGGACGTTTCTAAGTTTTAAGAGATTTAAAGTATAATCAGTATAATTGCAATTGAGGAGTAGATGCAGCCCTCCCAAACAGTCAAACCAATGTTTACACATATCTTTCCAATTTCCTGTTGTATTATCTAAAAACATCCCAAGCCACTTCAACCTAAAACTAAACATTTGCCTTTTAACATCAATCATTCGTAATCCTCCTTCACAATAATCCTCAGTAACAATACATCGTTTTACCTTTTCAATTTTACTTTTCCAAAGAAATTTAAATATCAGGCTATTAAGTTTTATCAAAAAAGTAGACGGTATTGTATCAACAATCATTAAATGTATAACTTGACTAATTGCAAGTGATTTAATAATAGTCAGTCTTCCAAACAAAGTCAGGTTTCTTTTTCTCCAGTTATCTAGCAGTTTTTGCATTTTTTCTAATTTATTTTCCCAATCAATCTTTAAAGCACACTGCAGATCAGGTGCGATATGATGTCCTAAGTATTTTACTGGCCCATCTGTCCAATGTAAACCAAAACAAGTTAGCGACCATCGTTGACAGGCTGTTCCAATCCAAATCAAGACAGTCTTTTCTCTATTTAACTTCGGTCCTGCAATATTGCCAAAAACCTCTAATTCGATTAAAATATTTTCAAAAGAATTTATATCAGATACATAAAATAAGGTGTCATCTGCATATTGCAGCAATTTCAGATCAATACCTTTATCATCAATATCTAGACCTTTGATTTCCTTATTTTCTCTCACTTTATTTGCCATTAATTCTGCGGCCATTACAAACAATAAGGCCGAGAGGGGACACCCTTGGCGTATTCCTCTCAGAACACTAAAAGTTTCAGATAACCAACCATTTACAATTACAGAACTTGAAATATTTGTGTATAAAATTGTTACCCACTTCTGGAAAACAGGTCCAAAATTAAATTTACTCAGACATTTTTTGATAAAAGTTACATCAATTACATCAAAGGCTTTAGAAAAATCTACCATCATAAGAGCACCGTTTTTACCGTTCCTTGTCATGTATTCGATGATATCTTTAGTAAGTCTTACATTACAAGCCGCCAGACGACCTCTTATGTAACCCGACTGGTTTTCATGAATAATTTTACCAATTACTTTTTGAAAACGTTTTGCAAGCACTGTTGCAATTATTTTATAATCACTATTCAGCAATGTGATCGGTCTCCAATTCTTCAGCTCCCGATGATCCCCTTTCTTGTATATCAAAGTAATTATTCCTTTCCTTTGAGTATCCGACATTTTCTCATTAGCATAACACTCGTTAAGAGCGGCAACTAAAATATCACAGATCTCATTCCAGAACACCTGATAGAATTCCGCGGTTATTCCGTCAGAACCTGGAGTTTTGTTTTTCTTCATTGCGAATACAGCTTGTTTACATTCTCTGTGTGTTAATAAACCTTCACATATTTTATTTTCATCGTCAGAGAGAGATGAAATATTTTGAGAAAAAATATAATCTTCTGCATTTTTAACATCAATATCTTCTTTAGTATACAACTTACTATAAAAATCAACGGTTTCTTTCAATATTTCGTCTTGTTTTTCAATAATTCTTTTCCCATTTCCTGTCTTCAACTGATTTATGTTTTTTCTGCTAGCATTTCTCTTTTCTAAGCTAAGAAAATATTTAGTACTTCTTTCTCCCTCTTCCATCCATCTTGCCTTAGCTCTGATACCAGCTCCTTTAGATTCTACTTTATATATATTTTCCAGCTCTTCTTTTATGACCCTATATTCGTTTTCATTATCATTATTTCCACTTTGGTTATCAATACATTTTTGTAATACATTAAGCTTCATTTCTAAGAACCCTTTTCTATTTTTTTTGATCTGCAACTTTATGTTTACAATATTTTTGTGTAAATTCACGTATCTTTATTTTCAAAAGTTCCCATTTCTGTAGGGGACTCATATTTTGAGAATTCATTGAACTAATAACATCACAAATATTTTTATGATAACAGTCATCAGATCAATTATGATCTAGAGAATATTTAAGATGTCTCATTTTATCCGTAATGTCACATCATACTTCTGGACATATGTTACTGTCTCCCATTATTTCGATGTTAGCCACGCAGCAGTCCTGATTGGATCAGTCAAAACATATTGTTCACCTTAACATAGCGGTACTGTATGAACTCCATTTTCAACCTCAAAATAATACACGAACTATCGAAATTACTAGTACCTATTTCAGGTGTCAAGACATGTACATCATTACAAATTAAAGGTGGATATGTTAAACGTTATCATCGTGACTACGATATTAATACCATTTTAAACAAATTGTTTAATCTTGAATATACATTTAGTTTTTTTTTTAATTTTATGTTACCTCTTCAGGGGGACTTTATTGTTCAATTTCAAAATACATATATATTATTTACAAAACAAATAAAATGAAACAGATGAATTATATACAAGATCAACATAATTTCTTAAAATGATTATTTTAACATTTCTAATACTTTCTTAACTTCTTCATTATCGAAGTATCTTACATTTTCTTTGTATTTCAAATAACATTTTAATGATGAAATAAAATTATTTATTAACCTCTTTGGATTGGTTGGAACTTCCCCAAAGTTCCGCTTTACGTAGTTTTTGTAAGTTTACCAGTTGAGCATAATTTATCAAACAATTAAATTATAGTAACTTTTCGCTTCAGTACATTCAACGTTTATAACATCTAAAGTTGTTTCAATGTACATTGTTTCATTGAGACTTGAAGCTTTGTTTAAACGTAATTTTGTGACTAATATTTTGGGAATGCTTTTTTAATTTTCACATTTTTAATAAAAACAACAGATTTTTTTAACATCAAAATGGTTATTGAATAGTGAGTTATCTGTCCATGTACGTCGATTTATAACATGTTTGATTTAAAAAATTCCTTCTTTTATCCACGACGGGAAATACAGAGGTTTATTATCAATTACAATATTACTATTATTCCAAAGTATTTCATTGGGAATATCTTTTACTTCATATTCATTTACATATCGAATTTCTGACCATGTGCAAAGCGAATCCATATAAAACATTGGTAAATTTCTTTTATTTAAATATCATTTTCATGTGTTTAATATGACAATTATACTGTGAACGTAACGGCATCCCGCCAACTCTTTCAGTCCAAAATGAAAATAATGTCTTCCACATTGCATCATCTGCATTAAAAAACTTATATACCCAAGATAATCTAAGTGAATTAGCTTTCAAAATCAAATCAACCATACCAACCCCCCCCCCCCCTTATCTTTCTGACTTGATACAAACATTCCGTTTTACTTTTCACGTTTGCAAGCACTACTTTAAACAAACAGAACTTTGGTATTTCCAGCCCATTTTTCCTGATTATGGTGTCATATGAAAGAACAGAAACTTAACTTTCTAGAAATTTGATTTTCCCTTTGAAATTCAGATACCGTCCGCCAAATGACTTTTTGGTTTCCTCTCTTCAAATTCATTTTAATGTTTCATTTATCAATTAAAATTATGATTAAGTTATGATAAAACATCGATAATTCTCGGTTTCGTTTTTTCTGGGACGCACTGTACATCATCTTATACAAATTGTTGAATCTCTTTTAAAATATCTTCACTGTTCACAATTCTGTTACCATCTTTCTCTATATAATGTAACTCTTTCTTTTTCCATCTTTGTTTCTCAAGCTGTACAAAAATACTTAGTAAATTTTTACCCTGTTCTAGCCATTTTTCTCTTGATCTGACATAAAAGTGTGGTACGGTATGTCACTGAAACAGCTCCCGTAGGACTTTTGTGCCAAAATTGATGCATTTTTGGATTCATTGGGGTCCAAGCTATCAAAAATTGATGGGGTTCAAATTTTCACGAAGACACCAAATTTCCCTATTGCGCTTTATATAAGCCATTTGGCGCCCAATATGGACCCACAGGAAGTGAAGGAGGGGTCTGAAAACTTGAACCCCATCATTTTTGGCCAATTGGGACCCTTTTGAAGCCAAAAACAACAAAAATTTATTATGGCAAAAAAAATCCTTCGGGATTACATACCATACCGCACTATAAGCTCCTTGATATTTTATAGGAAACCATTTGTATAGCTCTCGTTTTAAGTTATCTAGTTTTTCTTTATCAGTATCATTTAAATTTTTATCTTTTACTGAGCACAATTGTCTTAATTCCTTTTCCATGTTCACATAATACCGTTTCATTTTTCCTTGTTTTAATCTTGCGTAACTTATACTATATTCTTTTAATTTAAATTTACAAACTTCCCACTGTAGTTGTTTACTCATAGTACTTGTTTCAATCTTAATCTTCCGTATCAAGTCTTTAACATTTTGTCCATACACATTATCATCTAGCAAAAAATTATTTAACTTCCAATAACCTTTTCCCTTTTTCTCTTGGGATATTTTGATTTTCAAAGATATTGCATTGTGGTCACATTTTAAACATGGTCGAATATCTGTCGAAAAAACTGAACATTTAAATCTTTTGTTATTGACCAATAGTCCAGACGAGAGTATAGTTTTAATGACAACTGTCGCCAGGTAAACTGTTTCTTGTCTGGAAAAAAATTCCTCCATATATCTAAAAGCTTATTTCTTGTTTGGAATAATTTATAATACTTTTTGGATAAATATGCATGAGATATCCCGTAAGTATCTAGGGTTCTGTTCTGCACACAATTCCAGTCACCACCTGCAATCATAATACTACTATCTGGCCTATGAAGTTTTATCCATTGGTCAAGTGATTTATAGAATGTTTCCTTTACCAAACCTTTCGCTGGTGAATATAAATTTACACAAAAATATGTTTTCAAATTACATGAGAATTCCACAATTATCGCTCTTCCATCTCCTTGTAAATGAACATTGATTATATCAATTGGAAGACCACTGCGAATCAAGATTTCTACCCCTTTTGAGTGGTTGGTTTCGTGATCGAAAAAAAAATGCCCTGACCATTCACGATTTATACTATTTCCATTGTCACGCTTCAAAAAAGTTTCCTGTAGAAATACGATGTCACATTGTTGATGTTTCAACCACAGAAATATCTCATCTCTTTTCAATTTATTACGCAAACCCCTTACATTAAGGGATATCAAATGAATATTAGAATTGATCCTAGTTAATCAAGAACTTCTCAGCATTTTCTTCATATATCTCAGTTTCAACTCACTTCTTCTTTTTCGATTCCTTTCTTTTTCTCTTTGCTGCTTTCCTCTTCTCTCGTGCTGCCTTTGGCGGCGTTTCTGCTGAGAGCGTGGATTCCGAGCTTTCGTCGTCGCTATCGCGATCGCTTATCTCGGAGTTCAAAGCACTGTCGCTTGAGGAATTGCTGTTGTTCTTTGGTTTATGCTTTTCCTTTTCTTTCGTTGCGCTAGTCGTGACGTCATACTCTCCATCAGTGGCAGTGACATTTCTCTCGCCGGATACACGAGTCGACTCACCGTGACTACCCTTCGAATTGTTGGATGTGTGGCTTGATGATGGTGTTGTGCTAGTGGCCTTTGCGGCTGGGGGGGGATCTTTTAGATTCGTTTGCTTTCGAACTTTATCGCTATAATTATGATTCTTGTGTGAGACTATTGGTGTCTGAACGCTGATTCTCTCGATCCGTTGCCTGGTGATGAGTAGCATTCGGACAATTACCTTTCACATGCCCACTTTGCATACACATGCGACACTTTACAACATTGTATATACATTTAGTTGGTTGATATTGATCATTCAGCATAATGTTACTATCATAACAGATTGAGACTCTTCACATCCGACTTAGTGATCTCAGTGAACGTCCCTCTGCATCACGTAATCTTGCTCAGTTCATCTGCAAGATGCCTCATTTGAAGAACCTGACACTCCTTTGTGCACGCTGCATGAACGATGACTTCTACTCAACAGCTGCGTTGATAGCGTCATCTGCAAAGGTATTTATTAGAGCATATATGTTATAATCTAAGCAAATCACGACGCGTTTTGTTATACTGACGTGTACCCATTTCCATAGAACACGAACTGGGATGATGTTATTATTCAAATAAGGAAGCAGAATGGAAAATAAACATTTCATGAAGAAAGGGGCATATGAGCGAAAGTGGTATTGCACTCTGTGGCAATACAGAGCTACGTAAAATTAGATTTACAAAGTATCATTTCAATTATATGTAAGAATAATCTTGTTTTATGTTAATGAATTATGATGGCGACTGTCAAATTGAGACCCTTGACATCCAGTATTTATTTCCCATCACTTGGTGTGTCTTGCAAATGCAGGAGATAGCGAGATTACCAAATCATGTGTCCGGTAAATCCCCTCCTTTCTGACAACCTTCGAGCCGCCACGACACAATGTCGTCGACACCATAGTTGTCCCTGAAACGAAATCATAGTTTTCTTTAAAAGAAAAAGCGACCGTTCTGCCTCGTTCTATTTTTATTATATTTTTTCAAAAGATCATGATCCAACTCCTTCATCCAGGTCAATTATGATCTAGAGAATATTTACGTACATTTCATCCGTAATGTCACATTATCGCATTATCGTATCCGAACCGTATCAGGACAATTACCCCCTGGGCAATCACCCCCCGGAAAATTACCCCCGGAAAACTACCCCCCAAAGACAATTACCCCCTGGAAATTTACCCCCCGGAGAATTACCCCCCGAGGACAACTACCCCCCAAGGACAATTACCCCCCGGAAAATTACCACCCGGAGAATTACCCCCCGAGGACAATAACCCCCCGGAAAATTACCCCCCGGAGAATTACCCCCCAAGGACAACTACCCCCGAGGACAATTACCCCCCGAGGACAACTACCCCCGAGGACAATTACCACCCGAGGACAACTACCCCCCGAGGACAATTACCCCCCCCCCCCCCCCCCTCGAAACACCATTACCGCGGCCCGAGGACAATCACACCCAGGGAATTTGTAACACTGTGACGTATAATGCGAGCTCCTCTTCAAATTGCTATTTAGAGAAAATGTCATGAACTTTAATTTTCTTAGTTATTTATGACGGAATAGATTTGTTTCGTACAGGGGTTGTGTATAAATTATATTTATATTCGTAGCTCACATTCAAAGCCCTCGTACCCATCTGCCAAATCTTTTTGCTTGACGTACATGTATCCTCCTAGGAGGAGATTTCACCCACCCCTCTCGCTCTGTATCCATTCCACCTTTGTGAAGTATGACTTAATATGCCACGTGTATTGAATCAAATTCAATTGCCAGAAGACGCATGTATCAAATCGAATTCAATTGCCAGAAGACGCATGTATCAAATCAAAGTACGGAATTTACATTTCTGAGAAATTTAACAATACATTGCGCGCAGATGAGTACGCGTTAATACAGCTAGTCTCCCCTAAAATGGCCCAACAAAGAAATTAGGATGTAAGATATCATTATTTATGCATCCTCTGTAACTTTTCTAATCAGCTGATCGTATATTTGTCTTTGTATGTATAATAATCCATGATCTATTCCAAAATTAAGGTTCTCTTCATGTTTATAAATGTAATGTAATATATATATATATATATATATATATTTCTGTTGTCATGGTGAACTAAAATATGTTTTCTTGTACTGTAATTTATTTTGAAATAAAAATTGCCGTCAAGTTAAATATATGGTATGTACGGTGCTATATTAAAAGAAAATAAGTATCCGCACTTGGGTACATTCATCTCAATGATTTTGTAATTCCAGAGCAGCGTTTTTTTCAACTGGGGTGCCGCAAGAGAATGTTAGTTACATGACAAATTTTTTTTGGCAAACGTTGATTTTGTGAAAAACAAATATCAGAAACGGGTAGAGTATTTATTTTCATGAGAAAATAAAATGTAAACAAATAATAAAATGTCTTTCTTCCTCGCTCGCTGACAATATTTTGCGAATATATATCTTTTATTTCGACATTACATTGTTACCACACTCATCACAATTATAAACATGATGAATCAAGGCAACGAGATGCCCAAATATCCTCATATTCATGTATCAAGGTCATGACCGAATATTTCACTTTATATTAGTGTACATTCGGCGGTGAGGCGCCCGCATACCTTAAATCTGTGCTAGTGTGTTGATTACAACATTATGTTTTACCATTTTGAAAATGTCTTGTCCTTGTTTTTCTTGCTCGTTCACTAAATCAAGAAACAAATGTGCCCATACGTGTGTACATAGCACTTGACGAGTGCCAGAGTGATGCAAAATAAATAGTTTGTGAAGAATTTAAGATTGGGCGAAACTTTTCATTTCTTAAGAGGGCATCGTGTCGAACAAAAAGTTGAAATAACGCTGCACAAGAGAAATCCTTCGTAGAAAACAGCAACCACAGTGTTGTTGCATACATTATAGTTAAAGAAAAATGTGTAGTAAAGAGGAAGATCACGCGCAAGTATTTGAACGAATGTGGGTTCATGCACGGGATTTTATGGGCTCGTAGCCTTCACAGCATCTCTCAACGTGTCAGATCGTCTTTTGCTATTGAATCCTGATTGTCCCCGGGGGGGGGGAATTGTCCTCGGGGGCGGGTAATTGTCCTCGTGGGGTAATTCCTCAAGGGGTAGTTTTCCGGGGGGTAATTGTCCTCGGGGTAGTTGTCCTCGGGGGGTAATTGTCCTCGGGGGTAGTTGTCCTCGGGGGGTAATTTTCCGGGGGGTAATTATACTTGGGAGGTAATTTTCCTCGGGGGGTAATTCTCCGGGGGGTAATTTTCCGGGGGTAATATTTATGGGGGTAATTGTCCTTGGGGGGTAATTGTCCTCAGGGGGTAATTCTCCGGGGGGTAATTTTCCGGGGGGTAATTGTCCTTAGGGGGTTATTGTCCTCGGGTGGTAATTCTCCGGGGGTAATTCTCCGGGGGGTAATTGTCCTTGGGGGGTTAGTTTTCCGGGGGGTAACTTTCCGGGGGGTGATTGCCCAGGGGGTAATTGTCCTAGAACCATCCGAACAAATACCCCCTGGACAACTACCCCGCCCCCGGATAACACCCTCTTGGACATCTACCCCTAGGGTGACTCTAACCCCGAGACAACTATCACCTAGGAGAACACCATCCAGGAAAACTACCCCCGGACAACTACCATCCAGACAACTACCCCCAGGACATCCACCCTCTAGGACTACTACCCCCGGACCACCACCCCCATATTGCTCCGGTTGTCTCATTTTCGCTCGCTGGAACATTGCCAGCACAAACCACTGACTTCTACCTCCTGGACGGATCATCGCCCATTCCCATTCACTATACGTTACGTACTAAAAGGTTGTATTGTCTGACCGTTCATGAATATTCATGTTTTTGCTTACCTCGGCAAAATGCTTGCCTCTACTAAATGAAAAAATTACGGTGGGGGGGGGTGGATGTAATGGAAATAATGAACAAATCAGAACTGATCTATGATGATTCATGCTTCTTATCATTCGTGTGCTTGAGTTATAACCTTACAATCGCGTGGTAAATTGAGTCCAAAGTTCGACTTGTTGTACATGTGTTATATAGGCAATGGCGAACTTGCGACCCATTTTGATGAAATTACGGTGGGTGAAATTTCAAAATTCAATGAGACATGAGGGTTCCAATGAAAGAGCTAGTGATAACGTATGTCGGGGTGGATGTACTTTTCGTTTAAACAAAAAAAAAATGAATTTTTAACGATTTTTTTTTGTAAATGTCCATGGGCTAACATGTTAGGCTGCTGACTCTGACGATAGGGGGCGTTGTCAAATGAAACTAAACGGAGCTATATGCAGACAACTATCCCCTAGGATAATTTCCTAGAGGATGGTTGTCGTAGGGGGTGGTTGTCCGAGAATAGTTGTCCGGGGGTACTTGTCCGAGGGGTTTTCCTAAAGGGTGGCTGCCCTAAGGGGTTAGTTGTCCTAGTGAGTAGGTGTCCTATAGGGTGGTTATCCTAGGGGTGGTTATCATGAGGGTGGTTGTCCAGGGGGTAGGTGTCCTAGAACCCACATTATACACTGTCGCTCTTAAAGTTGAAATATTTTTGTGTCCATGCCTTGAGCCCTAATGCATGGCCGTCCAGAGGATTTTTTTTATGTTGGGGACCGGGGTAAAATGCAATAAATTATTGAAAATGTATTGCATTTTCTTTGTTGTTTTTTATTTACGGAAACTGCCCCCTACCCTCCCGATAAACAAAATCACGTGAAAATCACGTCAATATCAAGGTATCGACTTGAGGAGAGTTACGTTCTTCAAACACCGGACATTTACGTAAATGTGTTAATACGTTTATTGCATTAGGTAACTTGAAACACACGTTCACTAAAGCACGCAATTGTCACTGCAATATCACCATTATAATAACGTGATTATCCCTACCTTGGAGACCATGGTTTGTAAACCTAATACTCCCGTGTTTGTTTGGTTATGAAATTACATCTTCATAAACGAAATTATCGCGTCACAGAAACACGTGAAGCGTTAGTGATAGTTTTAGTCAAAATATCTGCGTGAAATTCTCGTGAATATTACGAGGCTGACTTGAGATGAATCATGTTCTTCATTCACGTGAAATTTACGTCGAAGAGGAAGTATGTTACTGTAACCCGCGTTCAACCCAATAATTACGCAAATGTTACACAATAAATGAACCAAAATAATGACGTTCTCATCCCGTTTCTGAACATCGTGTCTTGGGTCCAAGCGCGCCGGAAGCAGTTTGGGATAAGAGGGGGTTGGGTGGGGGTGGGGGGTGCAAACATCCCAGAAGAGAAAGCTAGTTGCAACTGGTCCAGTTGATGAACCATTTAATGCCATCTGGTAACCCTGGAAATTGAAATGGGCTAAATGATCCAGTTGATCCAGGCCAGTTATAATTCAACTGGTCTAGCTGAGCCATTAGAACCATTTGGTAAAACTTCCAACCAGTTGAACAGCAACAATACTTCAATACTGGTACGTCTGTATTTCCAATGTAAGGGCATTGGTAATAAGTAGACTTACATAATTGAATTAATCGAAAAAAATTCGTATACTTGTACTTTATTGAAATTATTTTAGTTCACAGTTAATGTTTCCCTTATTCATGTTTAACTATTTATACGAAGTAGCGAAATGTCCTAATAACTGGTAATTTATATTTGTAGTATTTTCGAAATGAATTGCATATAACTAAATCATCAGTAATTAAGAAATATGCTGTAAATTCAGATAAATTGTTTAAAAAACATAGATCTGCACGCACCCCATATTCAATATGCAAATGAATTGGTGTCAGCTGGGTCAACTCGAAATATGCCAACGCTCAGTCATCAACTGGTGCAACTGGAAATATGCACACTCCAGTTATCAACTGGTGCAATGAAAATATGCCAACAGTCAGTTATCAACTGGTGAAAATAGAAATATGCCAACAGTCACGGGATTATCACCACGGAACTTAAATGGTAACTGTGAAACCATCAAGACACCCAAGAATAACTCATGTTCACACATGGAAAACACGGAATACCCAGCTTATATTAATAATCCGTTTGAGTCACGCGATCATCACCGCGGAACTGCTGGCAACTTTGACTACGATTTAAATAGGTGTTTTAAGACACCTTATAATGACTATTTGTTCACACCTAAAAGTCACGTATGCCCTGCTTAGATTAATATTCCGTTTGAGTCACGAGATCACCACCGCGGAAGTGCTGGCAACTTTGACTACCATTTAAATAGGTGTTTTAAGACACATAATAATTACTAATTTTTCACACCTAAATATCACGGATTCACAGCTTAGATTAGTAATCAGTTTTAACTACGTGATCATCACCAAGAAATTTATGGTATCTTTGAAACCATTTAAATAGGTGTTTTAAGACACCTAATAATGACTAATTTTTCACACCTAAAAGTCACGTATGCCCTGCTTAGATCAATAATCCGTTTGAGTCACGAGATCATCACCGCGGAACTTATGGCAACTTTGACTACCATTTAAAAAGGTGTTTTAAAACACTTAATAATTACTAATTTTCACACCTACATATCACGTTTTCACAGCTTAGATTAGTAATCAGCTTGAGCCACGTGATCATAACCAAGAAATTTAGGGTAACTTTGAAACCTTTTAAAGAGGTGTGTAAGACACCTCAGAATTACTAGTTGAATATAACCAGAGATTCACGGACAGAACAATAAGACGATTAGCCGGTGTACGTAACGTGATTATTACCATCAACCTTGGATAACCTGTGAAACCAATCAATAAAGGTGCTTACAAGACCAAATAATTACGTATTTATCGCCACCATCGGTTAACTGACAAAAAACTCGTTGCTTGGTCAAGTGGTTATTTGGTCATAAACACTTGATTTACAGAGGTAAGTGGAATCACGTTACTCCAGTCGCGTGATAAACTGGTGGTTTTTAGGTTAGATGAAAACGTGAACAGAAGTACCTTTTTTGTTTAAATGAAGGCACGTGTCGATAACGTTTAAATCTAGCTCAAAAGGCACTATACTTTAAAATCACTTAAAATACACTCCCAAAAGAGGTTACTTTTTGGTGTTCTGTTTATTGGGCTAGCCCCCGCTGCGTACAGTCATGGTCCAGTGATAAAGCAATGACCTCGTAACTGTGAGGCCCCAGGATCAAAACCGTGGCGATGTGCTATATTAGTGCCCTTTTGTGGGGCATTAATCGTCATTACAGTCATTTATGACTTAAGGGCGTAGGTCCCCTAGTTGAAAAGCATAGTAGCATACACATGCTTTAGCATTCACGCAAAACACACATTGGCAAATTATTATTCAATAAAATCTAAGAATGTATACTTTTATCTAGATCTATTATTTTTAAATTATTTTTAAAATAATTCCATAAATTAGGGTAAAACAAAAAAATATTCCAACTTTATGAGCGACAGTGTACTTCTGAACGTATTTTGCTGTCACCTATTTGCTGTAAGTCATGCCACAGTCCTAATTCGATCAGTCAGAACATATTGTTCACCTTAACATAGCAGCAATGTATGAACACCATTTTCAATCTCAAAATAATACAGGAACTATCCAAATTAGTGTTTCGTTCAAATATCAAGACTTGTATATCATTACCAAAAAAAAGGTGAAGTGTTAAGACATTTTTATCGTGGTAAGGATATAAATATAATTTTAAACAAATTGTTTAATCGTGAATATACTTTTAGTTGGTTATTATTAATTAATCATTCGACATAATGTTACTATCATAACAGATTGAGACTCTTGTCATCAGGCTCCACAATCTCAGTGATCGTCCTTCTGAATCTCGCGGTCTTGCTGAGTTCATCTGCAAGATGCCTCATCTGAAGAACCTGACACTCACTAGTCGAGGTAGCCTAAACGATGACTTCTACTCAAAATCTTCGTCGCTAGCGTCATCTGCAAAGGTATTTATTAGTGTGCTCATTTCTATAGTACACGAAACGGAATGATGTTACTCCCCACATTAGTACACCGTTAGGCCAAAAAAAAAATCATTTGGTTGTCCTCGACCACCCGCTCGTCATTCTCGGGCCTCTCGTATTCATTTTTTTTCTTTTTTTAATATTTTTTTTTTTTTTTGGGGGGGGAGCAATCTTAAATTCCAACATACCATTTTATGCATTTGCAAGGATCAAAATGCGTCCTTTTGCCAGTTTGGTCTTTTCAGCACTTCAGCAATTAGGTATTTATTTAACTTGCCATTCTTATTTTTCTATGTCAAAATGCCGTTCATTCAAATCAGGTTCTGAGCATTCATAAACTCATTTTAAAGCCCATCTGTACTATTGTACAGGAGGGATTAGACCACCCTGCCAGGTCACTGGACAGGTAGTTATCTCATCAAATTAACTCTCGGTTAACATAAGATAAAGAGGATTATGGGGGACCAATTAATGGTTACCGATTAGGCAGCGTTTGCTACATAGAGGGCGCAAGTAGCTATAAGTAGTAGAATGGAGATTTAAAAGGTGCTGTATTTCAAAGCCAAAAATACTTTCTGTGTTGGTCTTGATATTCATCCTACATTAGACAAGTCTTTTACCACATTAAAGTGTTTTATTGACTTTGTTTGTTTAGATGCTTGACGATGGATAAACAAATTATTATGTTTTTATTTTTTTAAATGGGGAAAAAAATAAAAAAAGACACACAAAAAACGAAGTTAAAAAAAATATTTTAAAAAAAATCCGCCCGCCCGCCCCTACTCCAGAAGAGCAATCGAGGACAACCAAATGACTTTTGGGGGCCTTAAGATGAAGCAGGTATAATAGAAAAAGCTAAAGTTTTTTAAGTAAGGGGCAAATGAGCATAAGTGGATGGGAATGCGCTCTATTTACAGAAAAATATTATAAAGATTGACAGGAAATAATATCTACCAACATTTTTTATTCACACGTGGCAATACAATTACAAAGCTACGTGAAATTAGTTCTACAAAGTACTATTTCAATAAAAGAATAATATTGCTTTTTTTTAAATGAATGATGATGGCAACTGTAAAATTGAAACCCTTGACATCCGGTATTTGAACCCCCCCCCCCCCCCCCCACTCTGTGTGTCGTAAAAATGCGGGAGAGATGGCGAGATTACCGAATCATATGTCCGGGAAAACATCATCTTTCTAGCAATCTTTGAGCCGCCACTATTCGATTTCGTCGGTAACATGATCAGGGTGTTCAAGTTGTCCCGGGAACAAAATCACCGTTTTCTCTCAAAGAAAAGCAACTGTTCTGCCATTTTGTTTTATTATATTTTTTTCTGTAAAACTTTAGATCATGATCTGACTCCTTCATTCAGGTAAATTATGATCTGGAGAATATTCACGATGTCTCATATTACCCGTAATGTCACATTATACTTCTAACTAAAACATATTCTACTGTCCCCTATTTGCTGTTAGTCATACCACAGTCCTAATGCGATCAGTCAAAACATATTGTTCATCTTAACAAAGCAGCAATGTATCACCATTTTCAATCTCAAAATGATACAGGAATTACTATAGAAATTAGTGCTCATTTTCAGTGTCAAGCCTTGTTCATCATTACAAAATAAAGGCGGATGTGTTGAGATGTTTTCATCGTGGCAAAGATATTAGTACAATTTTAAACAAATTTGTTAATATTGAAAATACTTTAAGTTGGTTTGTATCAATTTATCATTCAATATAATGTTATTATCATAACAGATTGAGACACTTGACTTCCAGCTTGATGATTTCAGTGAACGTCCCACTGCATCCCGTGATCTCGCTCAGTTCTTCTGCAAGATGCCTTATCTGAAAAACCTTACACTCAGTTGTGGAGACTGCATGAACGATACCTTCTACTCAACATCACCGCCGATGGCATTGTCTGCAAAGGTACTGATATAGTCATTTATACAACTCACTCCCAGATCCTAATCAAATGATTGGTCATGCGCGGTCACGTGTGATTCAATTACTGAGCCTATTGCACTCGCAACATGAAAAGGAGTGCAATATTTTTCAGTACTATTTAACTCATTTTCAGAGCACGCAGCCTCAACTCGAGTGCGGATAGATCGTATATTGAACTCATGCGCATGCATCCTTTGTATAATATCTATAATATATAAGTAAATCAAACCATGATTTAAGTTGTACCTGAGTTGCACTTATGCCTTTTTTTTAATTCAAAGTAACTTGATGAGTTTACTTTTCAAACTTGGAAGGGACAAATGGGCTCTTTTCATGAAACGAAAACAGACAAAATCTATAAGATGGATAGCAAAAAATACCATATTGTTCATTCCATAGGGTAGCACGGAAGGCTATGGACATGCTGATAGAAGGATTGCTATTTGAATTGTGACTAAAGTAAGATAAAATGCAATCTTTCCCTTCCCATTGCCATCTTACTTGTTGGGGAATTTTGGAGTATGTCATCTGAGAAATTTAATGACATTTGTATGTTTTTTTTTAATACTGCTTGACACACATTTTCGGGCAAGTGCATCCAGCTAGATTATCTTTAATCCGCCACGGGATAACCAAGTCTTGTTGATTCGAATTTATTCCATTTCATATATCAATTGTCTTCCAATCATCTTTATTAATTAGTTTTTTTTACTTTATGGGCATTTATTGAATGTTTAATAGTTCATTCATTTTCCGATTGTTACTTCAATTTTATCCTTAGTACAGGTGATATAATGCACTTTGGTGTTTTAATGATTTGTATTCATATAAAACATATAGAATATGCATTAAATATTCGACAAGACCATGGTGGTAAGACCAAAAAGAGGTGTTCTACCCATAAAAATGCCTTGTTTCTCTTTTAATTTTCTTCGATGGGGGAACATTCTCATATTATAGCAGAAAATTTGTCTGGCATGGGTCATTCAGTGCTCTGTGGCATTCCTGCATTTAGTTAACACTGGTTTCAAGTGGTACCTCGTTCGTTTGATCAAATGCATTTTTAGGGGGCCCCTTTGGGGGCGTCTGGCGGGCCCTTAGCAGCAGAGATTTTGTCTGGCATGGGCCATTCAGTGCTCTGTGGCATTCATGCATTTAGTTAACACTGGTTTCAAGTGGTACCTCGTTCGTTTGATCAAATGCATTTTTAGAGGGCCCCCTTAGCAGCAGAAATTTTGTCTGGCATGGGCCATTCAGTGCTCTGTGGCATTCATGCATTTAGTTAACACTGGTTTCAAGTGGTACCTCGTTCGTTTGATCAAATGCATTTTTAGAGGGCCCCCTTAGCAGCAGAAATTTTGTCTGGCATGGGCCATTCAGTGCTCTGTGGCATTCATGCATTTAGTTAACACTGGTTTCAAGTGGTACCTCGTTCGTTTGATCAAATGCATTTTTAGAGGGCCCCCTTAGCAGCAGAAATTTTGTCTGGCATGGGCCATTCAGTGCTCTGTGGCATTCATGCATTTAGTTAACACTGGTTTCAAGTGGTACCTCGTCCGTTTGATCAAAGTGCTCCGGGCTGCCGGCTACGTTGTATGGACAATTAATAGAATAAATACTGATGGTATCTTAAGGTTGCAAAAGAAAGCCATGAGACTTTGTTGTGGCTCTGGGTATTTTGATCACACTGACCCATTATTTTTCAGATTAAGAAGTTTGAAAATCACCGAAATTCATTTTCTGCAAATTGCAGTGTTCATGTACCGACTTAATGAAAAAGAACTGTCTTTTTGTAACAATTTTATTCTAAATAGAGACATACATGACTACCCAACCAGACATTTTTTCTGATTTCCATTTGTTTACGCCAAGAAGTACCTTAGCCCACAGATCGATTAGATATGCAGGCCCCGACATTCGGAACGTATTGCCACCTGATATACAAACTTATAATAGCATTTGTGTTATTTAAAAAGAAACTGTAGGAACTTTTTCTCTGCTAATATGTTTGTCATGTTGTGATGTACACTATAATAGTGCTATTTTTGTCAATAAGAGGTATGTATTTCCTTGATTTACTTGTTATTTAAATACGTTAAGGGGCATGATTTTGATTTAAACATTTATTTTGTATTTTGTTTTTATTTTTATAACTACAGAATGTCTTACTTTATGCCGTGCTCTATCTCAACCTAATAATTACCAGCTATGTTATCTTAGAGACGTTGCGCTTCAAAAAAATTGTTTATGCACTGTTCCTACTATGTTTTATATCTCGATGTTACCCACTGAATTTTATTATCTGTAAACAATTATTTTACATGGTGAATATATAAAACAAACAAACATGGCCACTTTGCCCGTCTTCCTCACGATAGGCCTATTCATTATAACACCTAATATTACTTCATACGAACAATTTCATGGTGGTATATTAGTACCGGTAGACATGTTTATTATGAAATATGTGTTAATCCTGCAGTATGATGTCATGGTGCATACTTAAACGACCCACTGTACGTCGCATTTCAAGTAATATTAGTGATTCGTATTATATAAATCGCCATATGTTTGAAATGTACTAATCTTAATACTGATTTTTTTTTCTTTAAACAAAAATCATTTTTAATGTTACTATTTTAGATCCTAATACATTTATGTCAGTTACATTATATTTGATTATTGCATATCAAAGGCATTAAACAAACATGAAGTTCTGATCAAGGCATTTGACTGACTTGAAATGATTTAGTAGGTGTTTAGTCTAAACCATTGCTAAATTAGCCTGGTCTTCGTTCATTGAAGCTACATGCTTCACTTTTTTATCATATTTATGTTGCAAAATAATGAATGATGTACAATTACAATGTATAAGAGCAAAGAAATTAAGGCTTACTATGTATTATTTTATCATGCAATTTATACTTGCAGTTACATAAGCCTTTAAAATTCTCGCATTTTCTCGGATCATGTCATATTTAAAACCCTTGTTTATGTTTTACAATACCCCTGAGGCTAGCATGATCTATTTTCATGATTTTGTCGCTTTTTTCATGAAACTTAAAGACGCAATCATATATCTACTAACAATCGTACCTAATATATTTGTCATTGCACTTGCTCTTTCTTCACTGGAGGGTGAGAGTGGTAGCACGGGCTTGGCCACCCTGACTGAGCTGACAGTGGATAATATGACACTACGAGGATGGCGGGATTGTGGTTCGATGTTTGACAATGTGAAGAAGGTCACGATAAGGGTACGGAGCACGATCACATATGACGTCATCCGGAGGATCCATCTCCCAGGAGCAACAGAACTCACCATTCTAAAAGAGGTGTATGGAGATCGACATTCTGGTTTCATAAAGGAGCCCCCTTTAATACCCAATGCCCTTCTGAATATCTCCCCTCAGCTAGTCAAGGTGACATTTAGCGATCTTGCCATTGGTAACATTTACATGGAACGAATCTTACTAGCTTTCAGAATACCTCACAACCTCAAACATCTGAAGACTATCAGGTAAGACAAAGTGTGGTTTTTTTCAAAGAGCACTTTGACATTTTTTCTTTTTAATTCTCCCCTTCCCATCTAGAAATGGAAGAAAATGTTTATGTTTCTTTGAATTGAATAGATTGTGTTTCTCCCTTTCTCTATCTCTCTCTCTCTCTCTCAGTGTTTGACTTGATATGATTAGAATCGATTTGAACTTAAAACAGATAACAAATCATAAATAACAACATGAGTAGGCCTAAATACTAAGTATGAATAGCTCTGCTCATCTGTACCATATGCATGACAGCTGCACGTTTTATTAATTGAGGGGTCTACATGATAAAATAAATAAGAGAAAAAGTTACATCATTATTACCAGTTATATACCAAACATTATTGTTAACTCCGATGACATGCCCCCATCCCCAATCACTTAAAGGTATTACAAAGTTTTGGGAAATTTTGAAAAATGGGTGGATAGTGATTCTTTACAATTTGATATATTTGGATGCCTCTGGGGATGAATTAAAAGGACTAGAAATTTTAGCCCCTAAAACACTTCTGCTTTCGAGAAAAATTGAATATAAAGATTTACCGGTGCTCCCGGTAAATTTTGAAAAATTTCAAATAGCTCCTACGGCCGTACAATGGTAGCTTCGACCATGAAAATCTCAGAATATGTAGTTGTGGTATATAATTTCCGAACGGGAATAGCTAATCGGTCGATTTTAGTCAAGAAACATTGTTTTACAGCTTAATGAATATTTGACCTTGAGAGGGAGCTATACAACATAAAGTGTTTATTATTTACAATTTCATAACTTTAGGGTCGATTTCGACCGCGACAACGATCAGTGAATATTGTAGGATCGCATATGCTTCCAATATGTTCATTTGAACCAAATTCACGACCCCATACCAAAACTTTGTATTACCTTTAAAGTCGTTAATACCGTGTACCGTCGATCTTGATACTGGTAGATTCATAAGATGCCGGACAGATGAGAGAGTGGATGATGTCATCATTGCTTGTAATGAAGATCAGGTCATTAAGGTGGAGGTGCAGCATGGCGAACCACGTGGCCTTGGGTAAGTCCTTAAAACGTTTACTTCAAGACATTGCATCGCTGCATGACGTTTAAGGATGGTTGCATAATCAGTGCTCGTGTATCGTACGTACGATCACATGTACTTTTTCCTTCAGGGAGGGCCGGGGTGCAATAAAAAGCCGCCTTTCTCTTTTTCGATTAAACAGATAAGCTAGAGTTTTGGTAATGATAGAAAATATACTCTCACAGAATCCAACAAAACTTAAACTGAATGTTCAAGATTCCAAATAAATGACATCTGCCAAACGATTTTGGGTAGACAAAATGTACAGGGGCTTGATAATGAGCAAAACAAGATAAGGAAATCAAGGTAGGTATAGGTAGGCCCGAAACCTTGTGCTTTACACATGTCACTACCGGTATGTGCAATGGAGGGTTGTGGTTTTTATTGAAGATGATTTCCAGCAAGTTTTTTGAGGTTATTTTTATGTTACTGGTTCAAACAATCAAGCTATACTGCAGAATTAACAATCCAGAATGAATTATAGCAATGTTCTCTCGACATATATGCCCATACCAGAGCGCTTAGAAACATTGTAATAATTAAGCGCTCTAGAAATATAATGTATTATTATTGTTATTATATAGCTCCGTTTAGTCTCATTTGACAACGCCCTCTATCGGCAGAGTCCAGCAGCCTAGCATGTAAGTTAGCCTATGGACTTTTACAAAAACAAATCGTTACAAATTCATTTTTTTGTTTAAACGAAAAGCACATCCACCCTGACGTACGTTATCACTAGCTCTTCCTTTGGAACCCTCATGTCCCATTGACTTTTGAAAGTTCACCCACCGTAATTTGATCAATTTACCACGCGATTGTAAGGTTATAAGTCAAGCACATAAAGGATAAGAAGCATGAACTATCATAGATCGGTTCTGATTTGTTCATTATGTCCATTTCATCCAATCCCTCACCGTAATTTTTCCATTTAATATAGGCAAGCATTTGGCCGAGGTAAGCAAAAACATGAATATTCATGAACACCGTGAACTATTCGATTATTAACAGAGGGGTGGAATTGTGCACCTTATCAAATTCTCCTAATTTCAGTCATGTATTTGATTGTATTATGTAGTTTGGTATGTTTATTTTACTAACTGTTTAATTATCAGATATCAATGATAGTGTAAAGATATGGAAAAGATTCTTGTACTTTATATTTAGCAAAGCAATCTCACATACAAAATCACTATCAAGTGTCGTCTGATCCGACGATTTCCGTCTGCTATATACTCGAACTAGCTACGTTTGTGCTGGCGAAAATGAGACAACCGGAGCAATATGTTAGCTTTAATGACTTACTGGCTGACTATGCAACATCAATGAAGTCTAGTGTTAGAATTAGCTGGAGACTAGCACGCGTGCCTGTCTTCTCATGCCAGTCGTTTGTTATATTCATTCAGCCGCGAGGTCTGCTCGAAAAGCCATGAATGTGTTTAGATATACAGAAATAGAAAAAAAGTGTCTTAAATATCTTATAACCATGTAGTTATTTCCCGTCTCGGGAGCAGCGGGGTTATGAATGTTCCACGGTGCCCATTGGAAAATGTAGAATGTTTTTTTACTGGATAAACGAAGTGATATTAAAGATAAACTCCAGTTCTGGAGAAAAAAAAAGAAAATTAATTCTCACAGAATCTAACGAAACTTACACTGAATGTTCAAGGTTACAAATAAATGACATGTGCCAAACAATTTTGAAAGAAAATGTATACTGGCTGAGTAATGAGCATAGAAAGACAAGGAAATCAAGGTAGTACTAGCCCCGACACCATGTGTGTTGTCCCATATATAGCTTTCTGTGTACAGTGCTTGTTACTTTACCAAGACTCGGTCAAATTTATTATGATTTTGATGACTCCAGAACCTTGCAATGCACACCAATACTTACATGCTACTGATCAACTGTTTCTGATCCTTTCCACACCTTTTCTTTCACAATGCAATGGCATTACCAGTACTAAAGTTTATCTTTAAACTTAAGTTGTTTTTTACCAAATTATATGTAGGCCTATTTTAATTAAATTATTCGCATTTTTTTGTATTATGACATTTTCTACAAATAGTTACCATATTGGTAAAGATGGTTTTGACGGAAAGCTGTAAGGTATTCAAGCTCTCTCTTCATGCAGCGCTGCTTTTTTATTGATGCACGCATTTATACTTCTCTCTCTCTCTCTCTTTCTCTCTATATCTCTCTCTTTCTCTATATATATATATATATATCTATCTATCTCTCTCTCTCTCTCTCTATATATATATATATATCTTTCTCTCTCTCTCTTTTTTTCTCGCTCTCTCTATCTCTCATTTCTCTCTCTCTCTCTCTCTCTATCTCTCGCTCTCTCTCTCTCTCTCTCTTCTCTCACGTCAGTGAATGGGCTTAACTTATCTGGCAGATGACATCCTACTCGATCTGATCACTGAGACGGATGACGAAATACCAGCTCAAGTGACAACTACATAAAACACCATTGTATACGTATCAGATAATTGCTAAACGATTGAATGAATTCATGACCCATTTTTGCTATTACAAAGACAATTGTTATGCAATGGAGTTATTCATTCAATGAATCACGTAGATCTTCATGAAATATTACAAGGATGTGTATTCTTGACCTCAGTTTTGGGGGCTCTTTTTTCTTTCATTGAAGAAGGTGTGATCTTGAATTCTCTTAAAAGGTGTTCAGGGATTTCCATGATGAAAATATCAAGACCTTCGAAAGGGTCAAAATGTTGTAAAATAATATATATATAATTTAAAATGTTCCCATAAGTAAGACGGCAAAATATTTATTGTCAGCAAAATCTCATTCTTTTTTAAATTGTATTTTGCCACTGGCAGTGTTTTATTTACCACGCTTGTTTTGTACAAAATTAGGGCTTCGACTTTCTTTTCTGGGCCAAGTAACCCTGAAGTTTTAAGTACCATATTTCCCTAATACACAGTATTGGACATGGTAACGCGTTTGCTTACTCGCAGGCCTATATTTGTTATGTGCATGGTAATGTAAGACAAAAAGACAAATCGATTTCCATAAGATCGAGTCCATCATCCTTGAAAGTACATGCTGAATGAAGAGTATTCTCCTTGATATTAATGAACGTGGATACTCAGAAACAATTTTATCATTCAGATTTGCAGATGGACGATAATTTCAGCAACAGTTCTAATGTGATTTCAAAAAAGAGTGTTTACGGTAAACTTTTCTTAGATGTATCCACAAATAGAAAATAAAGGAAATGTTTACTGGACATGTATCCTTTCATGGCCCTTGTAAAAAGGACAAAATAATGAAGTCCGCATTTCTTTCACAAATATAACACTGAATACGTGTTTTACCCAAAATATTTTGTGCATGAACTGTTGAATTTGTAACGTAAAAGGTTTGATTGTATTTGTTAACTTAACAGTTTAATTTGGAAAGGGAAACTGTTTTGTGTGATATATATGTATGAGTTGCTAATTTTGCCTGTAGATAATTTGTAAATAACGTAGCCAAATGATTGGTGCCCATCCAAAGGAGTGTCCTTGCAACGCAAGTTATTAACTACCGACTAAGTATACATGTATAGGAATGTCAAATATCCTATGAGATATTTTGTTTCTACAAGTTCAACTAGTGATTTTATACTATTTATACTAAATAAAATTGTTAAGTTAATTCACGTAGCATAAAGAAAGCTTAATATTAGGAATGTTTTTCTGCACTTTCTGTAATCATGGTAAATTTCTGCATTATGCGAACAGCCAAACTTATCACCAGTAATAGTAATAGTATACATATAGTCGTCAATAGTAGTTGTAGTAATAGTAACACATAATTATGTATAGTTGTTTGGTGTAGTTATTGTCTCGTTTATGATGTTGTTGTTGTGGCAGTACATTTGTATTAGTATAAGTAGTTGAATTGGTTAATTTCAGACATGATCTATCAATAGCGATTATTCCGTTCAGTGTGAGTGATATATTGTTAAAACGCCAAATTTTGTTTACTGAATCCATGGACCTACTACGACTTGGACCTACTACGACATGGGTCCATGCTGAAACTGATTATTTTGTATACAGTTGATTAGATTAATAAGAATGACGTTTGTCGTTAATTTACATGTAGGTCTAATTTTTTTGACACATGACTAAGTATATATAGTGAAATCCATTATGTTGAATTTAAGTTAAATTCATGTATTGTAATATGAATTCATGAGAATGCATGACAATGTTTTGACGCGGTTATACGTTATAATGTAGGCCATATTAATTTAATGTAAATAATTTAATATGCCTTTATTCTATCTACTGATGCTTTTTGTATATTTTGTTTGTTCCTAATTATCTGTAGTTTGATGTATTTGAATATACATGGTTATATAATCGTTATTTGTTTTAAATCTCATATGGAATAAACCGGCAGTTAAATTATTGTTATTAGTAATACAGAACTAAGGCATTAATATTTATTCTCGCAATGAATCTATGTACAGTACCATGAACCCATACTGATCTGATAATTCAATTTTTTTTGAAATATTTTCAAGTAGCTTTTTCACGTTATTGAGGTCATTTAGTTTTATTCTATAAAGGTTTCATTAATTTTAAATCAAGTCTTTGATTCAGATGCTTAGGCGTTATTACCCACACCGCACCCTGCGTGTTTGTATTGCTAGTAGTCTGTTCCTGTGTATTGCCTGTTTTTTAATCACTGCATTAATTTGTTATGAGATGCAGTGGACCACATTGGCCCACCATAGTTCTCAGTGAAATTCTAGTGCTTTTTGAGCACATTTTGTAAAATGTTTGGTACGTGAAGCCATTCTTCACATTTGTGGCAACTTATATAAACATTTAAAAATTGCTTAGGTGTTCTTTTTCATTATTTTCTGTTTAAGTAACCAAGTATAGAATTCATATGGACTCAGAGGAATGTCTGTATGCCCCTCTCTCATCCATCACGTGAATTTTATCAAGCATGTTTCCGATAAGCACGTTGCTCCTTGGGCCTATAGGACACCATAATCTATTCATCTAAATAAGTTGCATATGCTTTTATACTTTAAAGGTAAAGACCAGTATTGGAAATGCCCCAATTTCAAAAAATGAAATGGAAGCTCTTATAACCAATCATGTGAAAGAATATGTTTTGACTAATACATGATGATAACATTTTTGCCGGGAAACCGCCTACTAATTGATATATTTGGTAAATTAGTTTATCTATTGGTGTGTGAGAGATAAACGTACGTGTCGCACACGTGTGCGTAGTCCCATATACATCTTTCTGTGTACAGTGCTTATAACTTTACGAAGACTGGGCCAAATTTCTTATCATTTTGATGATTCCAGAACCTTGCAGTACACACCAATACTTATATGCTAGATGATCAACCTTTTCTGATCGATTCCACAACGTTTCTTTCACAATGCAATCGCATGACCATAACTGGTCTTTATCTTTAACCAATATTTAATCACAAGCTATAAGTATAGGCTGATGTTTGTTATAGTAACACTATATGATGGTATATATAGGCCTTCATCTATTAATGATTTCAATTTAAGATGAACTAATTGTTAACGTTGTAAATAACTTTCTGTATCAATGATGTATCTCTGTCAAAGAATATTTTTGAGAATGGAGACATGTTAATCCAATAAAATCGTATTCATGATATTACAAATGAAGAAAAATTGTATTTTATATTCGATGTTTCAGAAGGCAATGGGGTATAAGTTCTTCTTTGACAAGAATGAATCGAAACTAGATGCACTGTGATGTAGCTATATCGGGCACGGTCGAGGGGGAGGGGGCTTCCTCGAAAAGAGAGAAAAAAGAAGAAAGACTCAGAGAGAGTGAGAGAGAGAGAGAGAAGCGAGATGGAATGTGAAGTGGCAAGCCGATAAAAGACCCCCCCCCCCAACAATGAGCTCTTCCATTTCCCCACCTTACCTGAAGAAAACAAATAATTTGCATTATCATTGTTATCATCATAATTATCATTATTATTCTTAATATCATCATCTCCATCATCACCATAATTTGTCTGTAATCTACTTTTTCTTCATTGATATATATGCAGTACAAGTGTACAATATAAACAAAACGAAATAATTAACTGAATTTAATCAACTTTAATGTAATATAATTACTATAAAATGGTATAATACAGATATTGACCACGATCTCCAACATAAACAAATCCTCTGTGTGGCCATGCCTTGAACCATAATGCGTGATCCATTATGACAGAAGAATTTTTCCTGTTGGGGGCCGGGGGGAAATGCAATGAATTATTGATAATTGATTACATTTTCTTTGTTTTTGTTTATTTGTGGGGGCTTGCCCCCTACGCTAACCCCCGTCGCGTACAGTCATGATTCAGTGGCAAAGCAATGGCCTCGTAACTGTGAGGCCCCAGGATCAAAACCGTGCCGATGTGCTATATTAGTGCCCTTTTGTGAAGCATTAATCCTCGTTACTGTCAGTTATGACTTAAGGCCGTAGGTCCCTAGTTGATAACCATAATAGCACACACATGCTTTAGCAGTCACGTAAAAGAAACACTGTATTATTTAATAAAATCTGAGAATGTATAATTTAAAATAATAAATTATCATTTTGATCTATTAGGAATGAATCATTGTTAAAACCGTTCAATAAACTGGGGTAAAAAAAAAGTTATTCCACCTTTAATGACCAACAATGTACTTTAACTCAATTACACGCGCATTAAAAAAAAAGTAATTTTGTTTTATTTCTCCAAATGTGTAATACAAACAAAAACATACGATTGAATAATAAACGTTTTCAATATTGATTGCTTATACGTAAACATAATTAAACAAAAACTCATTTGCAGTATATATAACTTAGCAACAAAGTTAACTTACATGTATAAGTAAACAAACATATTATGTATGTCAACTGTAAATGGTATTCACTTATTTAAAAAAATTAAACAAATCTGGTAGTTATTTTACCGAAACAATGCCTACTCCTCCCTGCCACCATCACACAAACTTACCCACCCACCCACCCACATACACACACACATACGCACACGCACCCACCCACACACACACGCACACACACACACACACACACACACACATAGAAAGAGTCACCAATTGAATGAAGGATTGCTTTGCGCAACAAAATGGCTTTGCAAAATGACCCATTTCCAGTCTTGATTAGCTCCATGATAATGTTGCTCAGTGAAGCGTGTATAGAGTTATGTAAACAATATATCATTTAAAAGCATATAACTTCTAATATACAGCTCATAGCTTGTTCACAATCACAATTTTTTGTCAGGTTTCCATTTTTGGGGTACACACTCACTGTAGAATGTAGAAGCAACAGTTTCATGTAATTTTCTATTAATCAAACACAATTGAGGAAATTATGATTATACGGCTCATAGTTTGTTCACAATTAACGTTTGAAAATGAAAAATAGACATAGCAAAAATCCATAGAGGTGGTGCGCAATAAATGGGAAATATGCTCAACATTGTGGGGTCCACATATGGGCGTCTATACTTGTTTGGCTCGAAATTCAGAGGGATTACATCTCCTCCCGAACCCCTACTTAACATTCAGATAAGTACATATAAATATTAAATATCATACTCAAGAGCATAGTATTGCATGGTTATTTTGATCAGATTTAGACATTTATTAAAAAAATCTAGACCACATTAATAGCCTTTGCACTTTCAGTTTCTTGCTGATAATTCCTCTCACCACCTAGAACATTGTTTTAAGAAACAAATGTCAAGTACAAATTAATATGTTCCTATTCTTTATCATTCAAACCTCATATATATCATGATCTTTATCTATTCATTTGTGTCTCCTTACAACACTCGACTGTCTTTAGCTGCATGTATACATCTCATTTTTACTTTGTAGATTTATTTTCCTTAAGTGAACAGGAACAGACATGAAGGCTATATATGCAACTTCATCTCACTCATCATCTAGTCCATTAAGCTGCATTTCACTTCTTGAACATTGATTCAGAATATTATTCTTTTAAGATTCTATACAGGATTGCAGTCTGCAATCCTATTGTCCTGTTGCAGCTTCATTTCAGGGAAGATACCTTTGCCGATAGCCTCGTATTCCTCAATATTGTATATTTAATCTAATGCGCTGTGTTTGTTTTACTGTCTGCATTCATCCACAAAATGTAGCAACAGGAGTGTCATTTTCAGATCATAATGGAGAACAACATTGCCTTGCCCCCTTCATTCTCTCTCCTATATGCTCCTCCTCCACTCTTGAATCTCCCTTCCCACCTCCGACGCCATGTGCTTTGTCATGTTCATCTCCTTTTCCTCCTCACGTGTCTGTCATCATGCACTCCTTCATATCTTTTATATTTCAGCCATATCCTAATTTCATCTCCATCTTTGATAATAATAATAATAATAATAATAATAATAATAATAATCTTTTAAAGTAGATATTCATTGATTTCAAAAACTAACTTTATTCTCATTATTGCAAAGTTGAAACTTTGATTCGACAAGCTTATCAAAATTCAATGCTTGGAAACATTCGAAGTAATGATTATTATAAATTAAAAAACGCTAAAATACAGCCCCGGCATAGCACCTGAAGAGCTCTCCGAACGCTGCTGAGATGTGTGAGATCACAGTATGGACATGACTTACACAAGCAGACGATGTCCCATGACATCTCACACACTTTCAGTGCCTGTGTTTTCATCCTCCTTGGGTTCTTTCTCTTACTTCACTACCGTCAGGCTAAATGTATAATCTATTGCCTCACTCTAAACCCCGCGCATGGTTTTATTTTGATGACAAATGCAGCGATACAAAAATAAAGGAATCTGTCGCTTGTAAACAAAATAAGACGCCATTGTATATTCAGCTGCACACACCGGTGTATGTTCGGCGTTTCAAGAGGGAACAAATGCCGTCCTTAATATCATTCCGGGGGTTTCCAATTTGAAAGTCTGGTTTCTTTGATTGTTAATTAACTCCTATCCTGTGTATTTACAAGCAAAAGATTTTAGTTATCAGAATCAGGTCATATCCCCTTTTGAATGGTTTGGCATGCTATTACGTTTATATTCAATAAACTCATTATAATTTGAGAAATAATAGCTTTGCAATAAAGGGATGTCGTCTGCTTGGGCAGTGTTGGTCCATATAGTGACGTCATTAAAACATCGTTATTTTTTCCGGCGAATCTCTCGTAAATCCCAGCTGCTATGGAGGTGGTTGTATTTGTATTTTTATAAATCACCCAATATGTAGTTGACCTAAAACTTGTCCTCTTGCCATCTGTTAGCATACCAGTTTCTAGTGATACATTAGTTGACATATTTGTGATCTTCTTTGAATTTCACCTTTAAAGTCCACTCCAAATTTTATTAAAACGAAAATGGAAATTCTTTTTGCCCAATTCATCGTGAGCCCGGCAGCCAATGAGCAGCGCCAGATCGACGTTGCTCTATCCCTTAGTGTTGAACGCCAAACAAGGTAGCAGCAACTCCCGTCTTTTAACGTCTTTTGGTATGACGCGGCCGGGGTTCGAACCCACGACCTATATTGTACTATCCATAACTTCAGCCTTTTCTGTTGCCTAGGTAAGTCTTTTCCTTCTTCTTTTTTATTTGGTAGGACTGTCAAAGAGGCTTTAAGAAATCAACCTAACACTATTTCGTATGATGGATCAACTTTAAAATTGTGATCAGTACAATGACAGGTTACCTAATCAAAACATAACAGCCGGCCATCCAAAAGGGCACCAAATTACTGTGAAGCTGACTCCTTGATAGTTTTTTTATATTGGATCATCTTGAATTTCCCCTCAACCTTCTAGTTTTTCTCTCTCCCTTTTTGGGGTCCATTTAGGATTATTAAAGAGGCTTTAAGAAACAACCTAATACAATTCCAATAAACTCGATGGATCAACTGTTCAAATTGTGCTCAGTACAATAACAGGTTATCAAAACATATCAGCAAACCAAAAGGGCAATGAAATCGCTATGAAGCTGACTTCTTGATAGTTATTGAAATTTCATCATCTTGAATTTCTAGCTTCTCAGCCTTTCCTGGTTTTCAAAGGTCTGGACAAGACATCTTTCCCGTTTGTCTTCAGCCTTCCGTCCAACATGTTTACCTATATTTTCTCTTATCCCTTCAAATTCCTATTGGAACAATACCTTTCATTATTATCTGCAATTTTCGTTTTTCTCAGAAATGTTATATTTTACCCTGGGATCATGACTGTGTGGACATACTGCTTTGGCATCATATCATGTTAAATAATGAACAACATGTAATGAATCTCAAATCTAGTCTAGAAGTGAAGCTGTTCCATGATGAGGCATTTTTCTGCAGTACTTCAATCTTGAGTATAGCTTGACAAACAATCCTAAAGTATGATACTAACAGTGGCTGACGCATATGACAAAGAATGATCGAAACACCAATTCTCCCATAAGGGTCTGATTTTTTAGACTAGCAGCTAGCAATTTCCCAGTGATTGCGTTGTTCAAAATGTACAGTCACCAACAAGATGTGTGTCAACGTATGGTGCAAGAATTGTCGGCTGCTGATGTGGCCCAGGCCGAGAATATTACATGTATAAAAGAGCTTCTGCCAGTTTTGGATAACAACATTATAATCAGAACTGGTGGATAATTGAAGGTGAAGGACTTGTGCAATGAAGCTGATAGGTAAGTCTGTTACTTTGTCTTTCATACAAGATAAGCATTAAAGTTAAAGACCAGTTCTGGTTGTGCGATTGCAATATCACGGTGAAATAAAAGGTGTGGAATGGATCAGAAAAGGTTGATCATCTAGTATATAAGTATTGGTGTGTACATTTAATTTTTTGAGAGGGGGGCGTTTCCAAAAACTGGTCTTTACCTTTAAGCTGCAAGGGAAGATTCGGTTCTCGATGGCGACCGCGCCCCCTCGTCTCGATCTGTCCCTGCTCGTAGAGTCAATTACGTCAGCTGTGGCGATCGGGAGGGTCGTAGGGAAACCGAGTGGATTAAAGAAAGGGAGTTGAATATTACGACCATGGTATTATTGTTGTTTTGTTGTAATGATTATGATTATCATGATATCATTGAATATTACGACCATGATTTTATTATTGTTTTTGTTGTAATGATTATGATTATCATGATATCATTGAATATTACGACCATGGTATTATTATTTTTTGTTTGTTATGATTATGATTATCATGATCTATAGTCATCTAAATATATATATATATATATATATATATATATATATATATATATTTATAGAATTACAGGATACAAATGATTCTGTGAAACATCTGAAATTTCAAATTTGTGCCTATACTGGCTATAGGGTTTCATCAGGTAAAAATTCAATTATCTAGAAATCGTCAAACATAGCAACGGAATGCAGTGATGAAGAAGTTGTGTAAATTCCTTGTCTGTATGCGTTGCTGCGAAAGACAGTTCTAAAGTTTTCAAAATAATTGATTTCTTACAGGTAATTGACACTCGGGAATCTCCTGAGCCACACACAAGATACAGCAAATATCACTTGATAAAAGTCTAGCCTTCCAAATTCAACACCCCAGATCACATATATATAATTACAAAAATGCCTGGACGAGGTCGAGGTCGTGGTCGTGGACGTGGTCGTGGACGTGGTCGTGGCCGAGGTGGTGGCCGAGGGACTGGAAGAAATCGGGGCGATCAAGGACATCAGCCTGATCAGGATACAGATGAATGGAATCTCACTGAAACAGCTACTTCTGATCAGGACTTTGTAAGTCTTTGGTGTTTTTTTCGAAACAAAAAGGTAGTCTGATTTGGAACTATTCCACATACCATTTTTATTTTGTGATACTTATTATGTGATATGATTCCACCATCAGAGTGGTAAGTATGTGTCAAAATGTAGCCAGGAAAAAAGTTGGACATAATGAAAAATTAATCAAATAACTATTAAGTTTGCAGGAATATAGTGCAGTTATCGACTTATTGTGTAAGAAATATTTATGTAGAGTTCTTGAGAAATAATCTGTCTATTTCATATGCGCAATTTGAAATAGATTCATATACACTCCAAATACAGTTAAATACCGCCTTCAAAGGCTTGCATATTGTTTTCTATATGAATATCCCCAGTTCGTATCCGGACACCTACCCCCTGGAAATCCACCCCCGGATAACCACCCCCGGTCAACTACCCCTAGGACAACTACCCCCTGAGAGAACTATCCCCTAGGGCAACCACCCTCTAGGACAACTACCCCCGGGACAACGACTCTCCGGACAATTACCCCCAGACAACTACCCCCTAGGACATTTACACCCAGACAACTACCCCCGGACAACTACCACTAGGATAGTTGCCCAGGGGGTAGTTGTCCTAGAGGATGGTTGCCGTAAGGGGTAGTTGTCAGGGATAGTTGTCCTAAGGGGTAGTTGTCCGGGGTTAGTTGTCCTAGGGGCAGTTGTCTGGGGTTAGTTTTCCGGGGTAGTTGTACCGAGGGGTAGTCGTCCTAGAGGGTGGTTGCCCTAGGATGTAGTTGTCCTAGAGGGTAGTTGTCCTGGGGGTAGTTGACTGGGGGTGGTTATCCGGGGGTGGATGTCCAGGGGGTAGGTGTCCTAGAACCTCCCCACTTGTGTATTGTGTGTACAAGTGAATCTTTGAATATAGGATTATGAATATTAAATATAATCACTTATTCCAATCACTTTTATCTTCTAGTGTTTTGAGAAAATGCAGCAATTGACAGAGTCAAGAAAGACATATTGATACGACCTGATTTGAAAAGTACCAAAATGTCTTCATGTTTACATCCAATTAATATAATTTATTTGCAACATTTCATTTTGTTGGTGACAGGAGAAACGACCCGAGTTGCTCTTCACATCATCCAAAGTGACCTTTGACCAGCACTTCGCTGCTCAGGAAAGCTACAGGAATGTTTATCTGGCTACTATGAAGGTCCTGCTTGCCAATGGCGTCAGTATCTCACAAGGTAAAGGATTGTCACAAAATGTGATCTGATGCGGTAATTAACAACCCCCCCCCCCCCCAAAAAAAAAAAAAAAAAAAAAATGCGTATTTTTAACGTTTAAATGAATGACAACTAGCTACACGCAAAAAGGGTCGTATGTGTATAAATCTAGCTCTGTTTTATGGGACACATACATGTGAGTCGTATTACACTTAAAGTCATCACGAAAAAATCGCCCGCGGATTTGCCGCGTCATATGTAACCATGACTTCGTTCGTCCTTTCGCATGTCCTTGAACATTGCGTACATGGCGTGTGATATACATCAGCAGTGGCGGACCTACGGGGGGGGGGGGTTTAACCCCCCCCCCCCCCCCCCCCCCCCCTCTTGGGTTGCCAAGTGAAATATGATGTGCATAGAAAAACGCCATCATGTGTCCAGACCCACACAGTATCCGCATCGTCATCCCCCCCCCCTCCCTTAGCAAAAAGCTAGATCCGCCCCTGCAGATACTAACTATAGGCCACACGTTTTGTCTTATCTAGCTGTAAGTAGGACTACATCAGAAAATAACCAGGGAAGTGCCCCCTCAAAAGAGAAAGCAAACATCAGTGAAAGACTTTTTCAGGTAGGTCTCCGTTGTGTTAGTACATGCCAGGAAAACATCACTTTGATACGGGGGTTCAAAATAGCACCAAAAAAAAAATCGCATCCCGCTAAGCGGCTCGTGGACGTGGTCTCCATTGTGTTAGTAGATGCCAGGAAAACATCACTTACGGGGGATCAAAAAAGCAAAAAAAAGATCGCCTCGCCGCTATGCGGCTCGTAGGCGATACTCCGCATCGTCATTGGCTCAACTCCCCCCCCCCCCCCCCTAGCAAAAAGCTAGATTCGCCCCTGACCAGTGAGGGCCAACATGTCTAAAGAAAATGTTAACTTGAATAGCATCAGCATAGCATAGGAATCACAAAATTCAAGTGTAGAATAATTTTCTGCTATGATAGTGTTGGGCTTGAAACCACGTTAATTGAATGGCTAGGAATCGGTTCCTATAACACATCCAAAAGGTATTTACCTGTAACAGTTTTGATATATGTGGTTCAGACACCTTGTGATCATACTTCCTTGTACTGGCAAACTATAAAGTTAGCTGCCTTTCTTAACCAGGGTATTATCAAAATATGTTGGTTTTTATTATTGTGTTTATTTTGTTTTCCTTATTAAGCTTGTAAGTTAAGTATGTAAAGTGCTTTTGTTTTTATATACCACATGTGGAAATAAACTTAAATTGAAATTTGGACTTGAAACAGGGATTAAAGTTCGTGCATTGGCTGTAGCATGGGCTCGTACGGACCATGACCTGGCTGAGACCTTGCTTAAGGACTCTGAAACCTTCACCATGGTAGAGATCCTGAAGGCTCTTAACCTCCTGGATGCAGGGCGTAGGATGCGAGAGAAAGAGCGTCGCCTCAGGCAGCTTCAGGTTCAGATACAGGAGAAGGTCAAAGTCAACCCTAAGAAGGTGTCAAAGGTCAAATCGGATATATTCAACCTCAATGCCACCAAGCTTAAGGTAAATTATCTGTTTTGAAAAATTAAATATATAGTTTTATAAACAAATCATAGTTATTCCACTTTGCATTCATTGAGAGTTATATTGCCTCAGGATTTTATAATGTTTTTAAATTCAAGGTAGTTTACTGTGTTATGGACATGTGAGTGAGCTAGGGTTAAGAATATATTTCTAATTATGACTTAATGTATGTGGAATCACACTCTTAAAGAAAATGTCTGCAAGAGAATGTAATGACATACATCTACGAGCTACAAACACAGGACAAATAAACCATTTAGCAAGCACACAGTATTGAATTGCTATGTTTTGATTGGCGTATGTGTGTGTTCGCATGACAGGTTGGTTCAGTGAGTGGAGCACTGAGTCGTCATATCCGCCGGTGGGTACGCAGTCTGACTAGTGCTCAGCTCGAATTCTATGCTCTGCACTATCCCAAGGAACCATGGAAAACTCTGGCTGATATTTGCCATCTCAATCCAAAGAAGGTAACATAAATTTCGCTCATTTTCCTTTATGCTTTAAATTAACAATAGCACCTACATGTATGTGATAAAGCAACTTTTATTCTTAAATGGGTGTAACATTGTACAGTTTTGAGCTTTAAGAGGGAAATGAGGGTAAACAATTTGTTTTGTAAACTCTATGACCCGAATTCACAAAGCAAGGTTTGAGCTCAAACCTCCTTTTGTTTCGCCAAACCTCCTTTTGTTCTTTACAAACCAGGTTTGTAAAAAAACGCGTAAAACGCGTCATATGACGTACGAAAATCAAGGTTTGTCGACGAACCTCCATTTGTAAATTCGAGCCTATTAGTTTGCCAACTTCTGAACTCAAAGAATTTTCATGAGTTGTTCTAGATCAGGGCGTTTTTGTATTGTATACTTTATGTGCTTAGTATACTGTAGTTTCTGGCATTTCATTTTACATTAACATGTATTCCTTTCACTTCATATGTTTCCATCACCCCCTCCATCTCACATATATGTCACTCCTCCCTTCTCTCTTTCTCTCTCTCTCACTCAGCCACGCACTTCCGTGTTATTCTCTTATTCTTCCTCCTTTTTATCTCCATCTCCTTCTAAATCTCTATCCCTTTCCATCTATCTATGTATATATTGTATCTGTCTTTCATGTGTCACCCCTTCTTCCTTTTCAATTGCCTGTCCCTTTCTCATCAATGCCTTTGTTTCTGTATGCCATGGTTCCATCCCATTTCTATTTCTATTAATCGATGCTCTGATCTATTGAATGCATGCCGCTCATGAATCCTTCACCACAACTCCTTTTGTTGTGGTTGCTCAAATGAATGGCTCTATGAATTTTAATTTAGAGCCATTAAAATGTACTAGATGCATGATAAGAAAGAGTGACAAATTCTGCACACATTGTTGCCTCTTTTGTTGCATTACCATATTTTGGTTGACACCATGAATAAAAAAATTAAAAACGGGCCTTAAAATTCTTAAATTTGCACTTGTTCAGGTTTCAAAATCAATTTTCTTTCTGATAATATTTGCAGCTTCATACTTTTTTTTATAACATTCTATTCCATATAATACTACCATGAACATTGTTTTCTGAAACAGGACTTTTTATTCGAGCAATGTAGCAATGAAAGAAAATATTGTTTCCAATTGAAGAAGACAAGTTAATTAATCTATCCCCTCAATATTCGCTTAAATTATCCCTGTACCTAAAATATGTTTATAATGTAGGACTTTCCTGAGAAGCCATGGTTCCTGGCATACTGCTTTGGTGAGCCAGCACCAAGTGGGAGCTTGGTTGCCAAGTGTGCTGGGATGAATACTGAAAACATCAATGAATTGGTAAAGGGAGTGGATGTTCCGTACAGTCACATCAAGCAGTTTACCCTCAATCTCACAGAGGAGAGCAAGGAACGTATAGCATCCTACGAGGAGAAAGTCGACACCCTCCTGTGGTGAGTGCCATGAAGCTTTTGTCAGTGACTCATTCATCGAACGTAGCTCTTGTCACTTTACTGGGATGGTTTTATATCCCACCGCTGCCACCGGCATAGAAGACGACGACACTTCAATCTCAATATGAGCCAGACAGACAGTCATAGAGTTTTGGACAAACACTACAGAACTAGTTTTAATGACACTTCTCTGAAAATAAAGTCATTTCTAGAACTAATGATTACATCTAGGTGATCTAGCTATACTTCTTGAGCTCTAAAATATCATTTCATCATTAGAATCCAAGATTATCTACTCTAATGATCCCTATCTCTCTGTCAAGGTACTATGAGGATCTGCATTGCCCTAAGGTAGATGAGGTGATCTGCCGTCGTATCAGCGATGGGGAGGCAGTGACTCTACCCTCAGGCAAGCTGATTGAGAGGTTGCTTTTGATGAAGACCCAAGGAATTGGAGCCTGCGTCATGGAGTCTCTCATCCCCGAGGCAGCAAAGAGGCTCAAAACCATGAAGTGAGTTTACAGCTCAGTAACTGATATACAAAACGATAATGTAGGTGATTTGAGTGATTTCATCACTTGACTGGAGATTTAAAGGTCACAATTTTGAGCCCGAGTGAATCACCAATGTCCTTAAATTGGCAAGACATTAATCCGCATTTACCACTCTAAACCGATGGAATAACAATGAACAATCCAAACCTGTAACAAAGCATCTGTCTCTGGTTGGTCAAGTGAAAGATATGTTACTTTTAAGCCATATATGATTAAACTGGAAACTATAATTTTTTTCTTGATCAGGGTTTCCTTGGAGGCTCCTGTAGCTATACTAGGTGATCGTTCACCTTCCATGGAGGTTGCCATCAAGACCAGTACTATCATAGCAGGTCTTCTGACTGCCATCACAGATGCAAAACTCTCTTTCTTCTCGCATAAGGACTATGTACCTGAAAAGATCCCGAAAACCATAACTGAGGTAGGTGATCGAACCCTCAAACTCCTTTTGTCTGATGACTTAAAAAGGGCTTAGCTCTACCGCTGCTCAAACTTTAATGTGAAAGGAATTTCCATGACAATTTAAATGATATACTAGCTAGTTTCACTGAGAAAGGTTATCTACTATTAAAATGCTATAATTTGATCCAAACCTCTTTGATTTCCAATTGCCATTAGAGTGGATCAAAGCTCTTCTAGTAAGTCTAGAATAATTACACAATTTTGGGGAAGAATTGAGCAATTATTTGAAAATAAAGGAATTGTTATCACGATATGCTATGATTGACAGATTCTTGAGATGGCCTCTACGCTGAGGACAGATGGAATGACGGCCCCTGCAGCCAGTCTTTTGCCATATTATGAACGCAAGGAGGTTATCAAGACATTCGTAGTTGTGACGGATGAAGAGGAAAACTGTAGAGAGGAAAATAATGACTACCTGTAAGTTCAAGATTCAGATTTGAATCTGATAGGATGAGCAACGTCATTATGCAAAAGTTTACAAAATCATGATGTAAAGCTAATTGATGACTTTTTCATTGGTTCGTACCTGTTTTACCCAAGGGAATATGGAAGTTGTGAATAAAATATTTTGAAATCTAGTGAATGAATTTAGTTATGTAAGTTTTTATCTCATCAAGAACGCACCAAATGCGTATCATGTAGACAGTCTATATATTCATATATGGTCTGCTTTCTTTGGCGTTATGTTACTAGTGTCATCTTGTCCATCCTTCAGCAGTTTCAACTCAATTTTCTCGCAACACTGGCTAGGTGTGCGCGAAATATTTTTCAGACAATTCTAAACAAATTATCTAAATGCATACATGTTGGCTTACATAGCTGTTGCCTCTATCTCTATTTCACTGATTATACATCATTGTACAGTGTATGCAGCGAATACCGAGATAAACTCTGTTTCTTTCTCTACCTTCAGCTTCAAAGCACTATTCAAGAAATACCAGGAGGAGGTGTACGCCGATGCCAAACTGGTCTTCATCTCCTTCCTTGACAACCAGCACGCTGTTGGTCAGATGGTTAAGCGGCTGACCGCTGATGGTATCCACCCGATGCAGTTCAAGTTCAGTCGTGACCGGCCTGATCTGACCAAGCTTGACAGTGTCCTGGGTCTACTGTCCACTTCGACCGGTGATTTCAAGAAGGAGGTGAATTGCATCGCCCAAGAAATGACTGATGCTCAGACCAACGCTCGGAAACGGGCTGAACCATGAATGAAGAAATTATGTGAAGACTTAGTCCATCATTTCAAAATAATTGCAATCTAATTAATCAATTAAGCACCCCTTACCAATATTACCCAACAAAAGCATACATTATGATTCAAATGATTTTATTTCTCATGCAATGAAACGACAAATATAATGGGAAAAAAGCACGAGAAAAAAGGAACTAACTTGAAGCAGAGCTTGATGAAGTGTTAGTTCCTCATATGCAGTTTTACAATAAAACATGAACAAAGTATGCTTATAAATCAAGAAATAGACAAATATGTAGCTAAGAAATTCTATAATTTTTTAATTTTTTTTGAGGGGGGGGATTTAAAAAATGAAGGAAAAAAATGGAGGAAATTAGTAGAAGGCAAAAAGAAAGAAAGATACAAAAAAGGGAAAATGAATGATTGCAAAAGCTCTAGAAAAGGGAGATTAGATCAGTCGAATGAGGGAGAAAGAGATTGAGAAATAGATTGAGTCGAGAGTCAAATAAACCGAGATTCGATCATGTATATGTGTTCAAAAGTTTAATCTTTAACTTTTTTTTAAATGTGTATAGTCTGGAACTTTGTTTAATTGTAGTCTCCAAAATGGGAATGTTAAAGTACTACGAGCAAATTCTTTGTCATACCAACTGTTCTTTTCGACCTTTCTGACTAGCAATTATCTGATAATCTGGGATCTGTATTGTTACTACCTGTTCTGCAGAGGCCTTATCATGGTCATCTTGATTATTGTTTCCTGTCAGTCATTTTCCATGGCAACACTAAGAACAGGAAGATGATTAAATAGAACCCTGTTCTAGTCTACATTCCAGACAGATTGTGTCCTTCCAAAGCCTCCTACAGATATGCAGTGGTAAATCGCAGCGGTTTTTTAACAAAATGATAATTTGTTACTACACAGAGCTCAATGAATACACGTATGCCATTTGTTACACTCAGTACCGTGTCATATGTGACCGTGCCTTAAGAGTACAAATCAAACCTGGGAAATATGAACTAAATCACTTTCAATTCTATCTTCTTTAAATTAAAAGAATGTATGAACACAGTGTTATGTATGGGAACGTCTGTAGATGAAAAATGAAGTTGGATTGGTTAGCAAGGCAGTCTAGATAAAAGACAACCACAAGTGGAAATTTCCTTGTAAAACAGATGATGAAATTGTGGATAATTACAGCAAGTATCTTGCCAGTTCTAAAGCAGGGCTCCCACTTTGCCGAGTTGGAGCCTCGAGTTGTGGCGAGCTGGCGCGATCTTATGGCAAGCAGTTTTATCATTAAAACATATTTCTTGATATCAAGAATTCAATTCTTGATATCACGAAATCGAATTCCTGATATTACGAAATCGAATTCTTGATATCAAGAATTACCATTGCTTCACGACGTAAAATTATTTCTTGATATCAAGAATTGATTTCTTGATATCAATTAATAATAAAACGGCTTGCCATAAGATCGCGCCAGCTCGCCACAACTCGAGGTTTCAACTCGGCTAAGTGGGAGCCTTGCCTAAAGGGATTACAGTTAACAACTATATCATTCATACCTCTTGTAAATTCGATGTCTTTTGTGTTATTTGCAACTCAGGGATGAAAGGTGGATTGATTGAACTAGGTGCTTCTTTGAATAATGTTAGATGTAAGCTTTAATATGCCACATTCTCAAGAAACATAAATCAATTTTTCACATACTCCAAAAAAGTTATACAACTTGGTAAGGGTATGAATAATTTAGTTGTTTAATGTATGTGTTGAGCATGATACCAAAATGGTTTGTCTTGTCTTTCTTTGTTTATACCCCCTTCACATACACTGATTTTTCTTACGAGTCCTTACGGATAGCACAAATTCACGGATCTTTCACGGATCCTTACGATTTGGCCACTTTTACGACCGATTTAAAGAGTTGTTACGAGTTATTACGAGCTATTTACGGTTTGTTACGGATTATTACGAGTTATTACGATATTCTTACGGCAGAATTCCACGATTTGTTACGAGTTGTCACGGATAACTACGAGCAACTTACGTGTTACTAACGACCTGTTAACGTGTTGTTACGAATAGTTACGAGTTAGTTACGAGTATCTACGAGTCCTTACGATTTTTAACCAAAAAATAACAACTGAAAATGAGGTGTTCAAATTTGCAGCTTTTATACGATACTTTGACGAGCTATTAACGAATACCAGCGAGTTTTTTACGGATGCTTGCAATTGACTACGAGTTGGCGATCCGTAAGGACTCGTAAGAAAAATCCGTGTATACTGTTCATTCGTTACCAATCCTCCATCAGATATTCACAATAATGTTTTGTTTGATCGTTTGGAGGATTATTTTTTGTCATTACCCGATCCTTTTAACCACTGACTTAATTTTGTTTTAGTGTTTCATGCACTATTTCATAGAATCTATCCCAAGTAGTTTTATTATTTTCACTGGGCAAACTTAAAGCACAAGCATTCCTAGAATCAACATCCCTGGATGATAAAGAGTGTGTACCTATCGTTAGACGGAGGGAAATGGTAAATGGAACCTTTAAACCAAATTTCATTGAAACTGGATCACATTTCGTATTGCCACTCAAGATGTGTAAGAGTCCATGAATATACATGGATCCTGTTCTATTTTAAGTGTCAACTCCTACAGAATTCCTTGTGGATCCTGAAATAGATTCAGGTCATGTGATATCGATAAAGTGCTTGATTTTGTAATTATGTACAGAAATTCCAAGAGCATTCTTACAATAATTTCAGATTTACGTTGAATTAAAATTTGCAACAAAAATCCTTTTATCACATGTTTTTCTGTTTATATTTTGTTATTTATATTTTACTACATGTAGTGATTAACGCTATGCAACATATTCTTACATCTTGTTAAAGTGCAATTGGTAAAATACTTTTTTCTGATGAAATGTTACAAATTTTCCATTTTTTTCATTTTTAAAACCTTAGATTTTTAAGCATATAGAATGAGAATAGTATTAATAAAATTTATCATAGAATTACAGTAATTATGTGATACACGATTGAAAATTTCTTGTATTTCTTCATTGTTATTATGTTTTAATAGGGTAATTTACTACAAAACAATATGTTCATGACCATTATCATGTATTTTAATTGTTATCATAGCAAGTATCTAAAACATCTCATACTCATATTATTTGCTGCATTACTTAGGTAATATAGCCTTTAATAAATTTGTCACAGATAATTCGTTAATGTGTAATTATAAGGTAAAGCCTCGGTCACAAATACCGTAACGGGCTGCTACGAACGATTTTCAGACCACTTCGTAAGATCTACTTAAGAAGGCCGTACTAAACAAGCGTTCGTAGACCATTCGTTAGTTCGAAAATTGGTCGGTGGTCTTGTCCAAGATTTTTTGTTTACCTCGTACGAAACCCTTTCTTCGAAAGGCAGCCGTACGAAGGTCGTAATACCGTCGTAAAAACCATGCAAGATCTTTTTTACATTTCGTAGGGTCGAGAGACAATTCTAGAAGTCTCACATTCTTACGATGATCGGAAGAACGCATTAAGTTGTTCATAGAGGGCTCTTACGGCGTTCGTAAGGCGTTCGTAAGGTGCTCGTAAGGAGTACGTACATAATCTATGCAATTTGTGCAGCGCCTTTTTGCAAACCCACAAAATGTCACATTACTCACAATTGGCGTGAACTAGATAGGGCATTTGCTTCAGGAAATCAAGCTAAACAAATTAGCTTATATGCCTCTAGTTGGTTTTGTTACAAATTTAATCTGTGTATCAATGATTCAATGAAATAGAGGAGAGAAAGAGAGAGACACACACACACACACACACGCGCACACACAAGACACACACAGAAAGAGTCACCAATAATATTGAAGGAATCCTTCCTTGAGAAAAGAAAATGTTGCTTCTGCGAACAGTGTCTGTGTGTGTTTGTGTGTGTGTTTGTGTGCATGTATTTTGGCTTTGCTTTGCAAAATTACCAATTTCCAGTCTTGATTAGCTCCATGATAATGTTGCTCAGTGATACATAACAATATATCATATAAAATCATATTACTTCTTCTTAATACAAATCATGGAATGATATTTCTACAGCTCATAGCTTGTACACAATCACCATTCGGTGTCAGGTTTCCATTTTTCTTGGACATACTGTAGCTTTGCAGAAGCAACAGTTTCATGTCATTTTCTATTAAACACGATTGAGGCCAAATTATAATTATATTGCTCATAGTTTGTTCACATTTATACAGTTTGTTTTCAGTTTTCAGTTTTTCTTGGAGGCACACACACACACACACACACTCTCTCTCTCTCTCTCTCCCTCTCTCTCTCTCTCCCTCCCTATTTATATATATATATATATATATATATACGTATAGAACATGCACACACAAATGCACGCACCCGCACGCACACATACAAAAGTCACGGAGTCAGAAGGTATCCATGTATTCTACTTGTAAAAACTTGAAGCTGAACTGTTTCCGACAACATGGGCAGAGAGAGCGTTCCATAGAGTGCGGAGCATCGCCCTCCTTCACCTGCTTATCTCAGTGATCTCATAAAGTGGCGTATTCAGATACTGATAAAAGAAGGGGGATTATCGCTAGACGTGGGAACTGAGAATAGCCCCTCCCCGTTCAGAACATCCAATTTATTGTAATTTCTAGGGCCTTGTAAAGGCGGAGGCTGGGATTTAAATATTATACTGGATACCAAATGTCATAACTCATAATTCACAGACTTAAAGTCAGCCATTAACTGAATTTCATTTCATTTCATTTCATTTATTTATTTAAACGCGGTAACTCTCTTAATCTAAACGGTTTTTCAGAAAGCCCGTGTTAACTGAATAAAAAATATTCTAACTATATTACAAACAAAAGCCAGTAACAAAAGATAACAAAACATAACCATATGCAAAATAAATGAATCAAATCAAACAAAGGAAAACATACACTGTTGGTCATAATGGTGGAATATTTATTTTTACCCCAGTTTAGGGAAGGATTTTTAAAAATTATTTATTTCTAATAGATCTAAATAATGGCATACATTCTCAGATTTTATTGAATATTAATTTGCGAGTGTTTGTTTTGCGTGACTGCTTAATCATATGTGTGCTACTATGCTAATCAGCTAAGGGACCTACGTCCTTAAGTCATAATTGACAGTAATGAGGATTAATGCCTCACAAAAGGGCACTAATATATAGCTGATCGATACGATTTTTATCCTGGGGCCTCACAGTAACGAGGCCACTGCTTAGCCCCTGAATCATGACTGTACGCAGTGTTTGCTAGGGTACGCGGCCCCTTCCACAAATCCCCCAAAACGAAGAAAATGCAATAAATTGTCAAAAATTCATTGCATTTTCCCCCGGCCCCCTACAGGAAAAATTCCTCTGTAGGGCCATGCATTATGGTTCAAGGCATGGCCACACAGAGGAATTTTTCCTGTAGGGGGCTGGGGGAAAATGCAATGAATTTTTGACAATTTATTGCATTTTCTTCGTTTTGGGGGATTTGTGGAAGGGGCCGCGTACCCTAGCAAACACTGCGTACAGTCATGATTCAGGGGCTAAGCAATAGCCTCGTTACTGTGAGGCCCCAGGATAAAAATCGTGCTGATCAGCTATATAAGTGCCCTTTTGTGAGGCATTAATCCTCATTACTGTCAATTATGATTTAAGGACGTAGGTTCCCTAGCTGATTAGCATAGTAGCACACATATGATATAGCAGTCACGCAAAACAAACACTCGCAATTTAATATTCAATAAAATCTGAGAATTTATGCCATTATTTAGATCTATTAGAAATAAATAATTTTTAAAAATCCTTCCCTAAACTGGGGTAAAAATGAATATTCCACCATTATGACCAACCGTGTAATTGACATGGGTAACTATGAATACTAAGAAAAGAAGACTAAAAACAATAATTATTATAATGTACAAAATAAAAATTAACAATGAATCAAAAGTAGATAATTAATATAGAAGTGTATTGTAAGCCGAGAGTCTGGTAGACTCTCCTCCCAAGGGTCAGTCCCCACCCCCGCATCGTTTATTACCTAGGTGGTGACATGATGTGTTTTTTTTTTTTTTTACATTTCTATTCTCTATGGTTTTCAGTTCCTGTAAAATTGTGTTCCAGCATTTCGCCCCTCCATAACTTAAACTCCTTATTTTATAATTCGTTTGGCCCTTAGCTACTGCGAAATTATGAAAAGAGTGTCGGGTATTATACACAGATTTGCGCTTTTCAAAGAAACGTAGAATAGGTTTGGGTGCATTATTATAAATAATTTGGTGCATCACTTTTAATGTCCTTTTGTTAAATATTTCTATAATGTTATCTAAATTCAAAAATAGGAAAAATGATCTGTTGAGAATCTTTGGTCTTTTCTTCAGACAATTTTTAGCGCTTTATTTTGTAAGGTTTGAAGTTTTCGTAAGTTCGTAGCCCCTGTATTTGCATAGACCATATCACAGTAATAAAAATGAGATGGTATCATGGATTTATAAAAACAATTCTGCTTGGCGCTGTGTAATAATTGGACGAATTCTCCTTAGTATATATATCATTTAAACAAAACTTTTCTTATTATTTCGTTGATATGTAGGTTCCATCTTAGATTTTCGTCTAGAGTTACGCCGAGATACTTACATGATGAAACTCTTGGAATGGGTTTAACTCTCTACTAGTAAATGTATATTAGGTCAAGTCTGTTTTACTTACATCCGGTACCTACAACAAGAAACTCACATTTCTTAACATTTAATTTTAGTTTGTTGCATTTTAGATATTCACATACGGATTCTAGGTCTTTGTTTAGAGTTGTATTGAACATGGTTACTACTGACATATAAAAACGTATCGTCAGGATACCTTAGAATGATTCACTTTAGTTGGTAGGTCATTCAGGTATATCAAAAACAGCATAGGTCCTACGATAGAACCTTGCGGTATTCCGCGTGTAAGTTCTTTAGTATCCGAGCTTATACCAGGGACTTGGGATACATGCTTTCTCCCTATAAGATAACATTCAAACCATTTGGTAACCTTTTCAGACATACCGATAAAACGTAATTTTTGCAGAAGGATGTGATGATCAATGCAGTCAAATGTTTTTGTAAATCGAGCATAACAGTTCCTGTTGTGCACCCTTTGTCTATATTATCAAATAAATCTTCTGTGATATTTAAAAGTGTAGTAGTCATTGAGTGTGTTGGCCGAAAACCTGACTGATTATCACATGGTAAGTTGTTGTCATTGACAAAAGTCATATATCTTCTTGAAAACAGGAAAAACAATTCTATCACTTTTGCTAGTACTGGAATAACCGATATTGGTCTGTAATTGCTTTTTTTCTTGTTTATCTACCTTTTTATAAATTAGAGTTACACGTGACATTTTTCATCGAAGCTGTACAATTCCTTGAGTCAAGGACATATTTATTATATGACACATTAGTCCGGTAGAAGTTGTTAGACTCGGAAAAGTTAATAAGTACAAGGTTTTTTGGTTGAATCGTGTTCTAGATGAGTTAAGAGGTAAATTCAACTTAGTTGCCATCTTGGCGACCTTGAGCAACTTTTTTATAAGCTTAATTAGCATAATCATCAAATTAGCATATGTGCAATACGTAATATGTTGCTTATCTTAATCCGGGAATCCTAAAAACATGGATAATACTACTTTTCAAGTGTTTTCTATGACGGGGAATTCATGTATGACACTGGTTCTTATTTTTAAGTAATGCAATTGTCTTAAATAGCATAATTAGCATAATTAATGAACTAATTCATATGTACAATATATGGACTTAATTCTCATTGTCAATCTAGAAAGCCTAAAAAGCGATTAACAATGTTGCATTGCACCATTTTTAAACACATTAATTTAGTAGAAGATATTCCATTTAGATGTAGTACAATTAGCCTAATTAACATAATTAGTAAATTTGCATTTATTGATTTTGGTCCAGTTTTATCCAGAAAAATCTGGAATGACAATTTCAATGTGTATTTTTTTAAAGACAACCAATATTTATCTCAAAGGTAAATCATGTTGAATGAAATTAATTAGCCTTGCTAGTTTAATTAACCTAATTAGCATATTTTCAGGCAATTGGCTAATGGCCTTGTGGATTTCTGTCCACCAAGACATAATACATAGGTATTCATTTTTAATGTCCCACTGTACCAGTGATGAGAGCAGAATTAACAGTCATTACAGAGACCACTCAGTTATTAAAGATAAACAGAAATGGTTTGGGTCGACTGAAATATCAGAATATGCAGAGAGAGGTTTGCATGTGTTAGTGGCAAAGCCATGACTTTGAGGTGCTTTCCATGTTTCCGTGTGTACAGCTGGTAAAATGCCTCTGCCATGGATGAACCTAAAGGAAGGCCATACAATGCTCAGACGAAATCTTCCCTTGTCGCTATCAGATCAGAGTGATTGGCCCCAAGTTCGCCTATAAGGCAGTGTCGAGTCCCTCAAAATCCCCATTCAAAATAGGTTTAAGGGCTGAAAGCTTGCCCTTTCTGTAGAAATATGAAGTAATGTCAGATCCTGTTAGAAAAGGCATGCCAAGTAGTTGGAAACTCATTGGATAAAGCTTCTTACATGTAGCATTAACTATGAAAAACCATACCCATGCCAGTTCTTCATCAGAACTGCCGAGGTAACCGGAGTGTTGGCTCAGTCAGTAGAGCGTCCGCCTCACAACCGGGAGGTCGTGGGTTCGAACCCCGGCCGCGTCATACCAAAAGACGTTAAAAGATGGGAGTTGTTGCTACCTTGTTTGGCGTTCGACAATAAGGGATAGAGCAACGTCGATCTGGCGCTGCTCAGTGGCTGCCGGGCTCACGATCAAATGGGCAAAAAGAATTTCCGTTTCGGTTTAATAAAATTTGGAGTGGACTATTAGGCTATTATTAATATTATTATGTATAATATACGAGCCTTCTACACCCAATCATGTGATCAGATATATCAGATTATGACTTTGTGGCAATCGCTTGCGGTTTGAAGTACATATGATACAACTGTGACAGGCCAACTCCTCGACCTCACTCAATTCATTGAGGATGGCTATGATAGTACGGTAATCACTGGAGCTGCTTTCGTTGACCTCTCTGCTGCCGACGCACAGTGGGCCAGGGAGGAACCAAAGTGCGCCAAAACTCATGTTTGGGGACTTGTTTTTTATAAATCCAGAGGAAATGTTTGGATTTCCAGGGATTTTCGCTTAAAGTTTATTACCAACATTTTCTCTGATGTCTAAGCTTTAAGTTGATACCAGATTTGGCTGCCCGATTCTGCCCGTTATTATGTTAGAGCCGTTTTCCTTGCAACATTGCCCCGAAAAATGTGTTATTTTGGTCCGCGGTGTCAGAACAAGTGTTACGCGCCCCCTCGCGCCGTGATTTATGACCATGAATCCTTCATGATTCAGCCGCGGACCCCAAAACCCCACATTTTTCGGGGCAATGTGGCAAGAAAATCGGCTCTAACATAACAACGGGCAAGATCGGGCAGCCAAATTTGGTATCAACTTGAAGCTTAGACATCAGATAAAATGGTGGTATTAAAATTTAAGCGGTACACCGCGGAGATCTAAACATTTCTTCTGGATTTATAAAATACATGGATAATTAGTCCATTTTTCAGTGAATTACCCTATAATATATCATGAATATAGTGTTTCTATTAATTTTAACCCATTCATTCAACGAAATGAACTATCAGGAATATGTGAGAGCAATTTCATATCAATAACTTAAAAACTTCATGTTGAATTGAAAGATTTTTAAAAAAAAGTCACTTTTGCACTAAAACTGTGAATATGTAGGATTTTGCTGTTTGAAGTAGTAAATCTATACCCTTATTGTGCATACCGGAATTAAATATTTCACTGAGGTACTCCTCTATGTATTACCTTTCAACTGGGCAAGAAAAAAAATGAAAAAAATAAATCACCCAAATTTAGTTTTGGCGCACTTTGGTTCCTCCCTGGCCCACTGTGCGACGTCATCGTGAACCACAGAATCCTCACCAGGAAGATATTTGACCTGACAAAGAATGCGAGACACCCAGCGTTTTTTGGTGGTTCTTTAACGGCAATCGCAGGAGATGGTCCAGACCAACAAAAAAAGCCTCCCACAAGGAAGAGTGCTTGCACGGTTGCACCACTGCGCTTTAACTTGTACAGGAACGACCAACCAATCCATCCAAACACCAGGAGCTTCCTCTACGATGATGATCTCTGCATCGCCACCCAGAACCAGTCTTTTGTGAAGCTAGAGCAGTCCCTCAGCGATGCCCTGGCCGGACTCGTCCCATACCACGCGACAAACCACCTGAGAGCTAACCCTGACAGAATTCAGATAAATGCATTCCACCTCAAGAACAGGTATGCCAACCATCAACTAAGGATCAGCTGGTATTTTTTTCTCTCTAAAGGAAATTTAAGTGGAGAAAAAAAAATATTGTGGAAGAAAAGAAATAATTTGAAATTTGTACGCAAACTGGTCGATGAAATAGTACAAACTTTATTTGCGATTTGTTAAAAATGTAAAAATATAATTTTGTTTATGTGAATATTTTTCATCTGTAAATGTGTAATTTTATTTGTAACCTTGTATGGAAATGTAAAAGTTCACTTGCAAATATATTTAGACCTATATGAAGATTATTTTGGTAATGTATGTAACTTGCAGAGCTAATGATTTGATTCGATTTGGGGGTCACGAGGTCAAAGGTCAAAGGTCACAGGGCTCATTATGTATGCAAAAATAGCTTGTGATCACATTTTCTTTAGAACAGATGGACATATTACCATCAAACTAAGGACATGTATGTATCTTGCTGAGCCAATGAACTGATTAGATTTTGGGGTCATGAAGTCAAAGTCAAAGGTCATGGGGCTTATTATGTATGCAAAAATAGCTTTTGATCCCATTATCTTTAGAACCGATTGATGGATTACCATCAAACTCAAGACATGTATGTATCATGTAGTAGGTCCATGGTATCATGCAGAGCCAATGAACTGAGTATATTTTGGGGTCATGAGGTCGAAGGTCAAAGATCATATGTCATGAGGCTCATTATGCATGGAAAAATAGCTTGTGAACGCATTTTCATTAGAACTGACGGATGGATTACAATCAAACTTAGGACATGTATATCTTGCAAAGCCTATGAACTAATTAAATTGTAGGGTCATGAGGTCAAAGATTAAAGGATGATACATGTATATGAGAAAAAACTTGTAATCACAATATCATGGAAACCTGTTAATGAATAACAATCGAATTTGAATGTGAAAAATTGCTTCTGTTTTGGTTTGTAAAATTGCTCTACGACGGAGGCATCATTTTCGACTGCGCGCAGTCGAAGTTCCATCTAGTTTCGTTTTAATTCCATGAAGATCCAAGCCATAAAATCGGTTTTCTATCTTGAAGCATGCAAAGAGCTTTGATCAAGGGAAATTTCAATAGCCTATTCTATTGCCTGTATAGATTATGTTCGGTCGGAGTAATAGGCTATGTAAAAGACTAATGAATTTGCTTTCACGTTGATTTTAGAAAGTCTTTGCGATCATGTTTGATGACGTGATCACGTGCTCTGACATCGACATCGACCGCGATGACGGCCTTTCTTTCCTTCGAGTTGGGTGAAGTTGGAGAAGTCGATCGTACTTTGAGGACGCATGCCTCCATTTTCTTTACTTGATCTCATCTCGTACTCCATTTGACCTGTTAGGAGTATAGGAAATGAAAAGGGATATTTAAGAATAAAAACCGATTTAAAGGGATCGTTGAGTTTTGGTATAGAGGGCGATGCACGAAATAATTTTTTTGTGAGACAATGAAAAACTGAGTATCAAATTTGAAAGAGCATGCAATTTAAATGACAAGTATGGTGCAGTTATAACTATTAGTTTTTATCTAATGATGCAGGTTTTGGTTACTAAAATTGAGTTTGACAAAAACTGTACTCTCTATTCCAAAAAACAACTTTTCTTTTAAAAAGAAGAAAATGTCAAGGGGCAAATACCATTGAGCTTTTATTAGTTTTGTTATTTTACACATAATTTTTTTTCTTCAGAACTAACTAAGTTCTTTAGAATTAAGATTTGTAGGATCCTTAGTCATTGTAAAGGTGAGCGGATCAAGAAAGGACAGAACACCCCAACCCCACCCCTACCCCCCCCCCCCCCCCCCCAAAAAAAGGATTGGCATCTTCAGGGACGCATCCATGGGATTATGGACTACATTTAATCTCAGTTCTTGAGATTACGCGATCGCGAGCTATTTTTGCATACACAATTAGCACTGTGATCTTTGACCTTTGACCTCATGACCCCAAAATCTAATCAGCTCATTAGCTCTGTAAGATACATACATGACGGCAGGAATCCACACATCGGCTCTTGAGACAACGTGATCACGAGAACGACAACCCGAAAACATAATGCCTCCGGCTACTTCGTGACGGAGGCATAAATAAAAACGGTAAGAGACGAGATCATAATGATTACGATGATCTAAATTTACGTAAATTATCGATTAACTGAGCCCCATGTTTTTAAGAGTTGTGAAAATAGCATGCAATTCTTATCTAACTTGCTGTCGATTCGGATAAATGTCAACCTGTTATCGCTCGGGGTATTATTCTGGGAATACATAGAATAGGCGATAAAGAAATGGCATATGAAATTATTTTCTCGAAATACTTACAGATATGATAGAAGATTTCTTCAACATCCTGACCAGTCTTGGCGCTGGAATGAAAGTGAAACACTCCTTTGGTTTGGGCGTAACTCTCTGCCACTTCCCGGTCGACAACACGGAGCGGTTCAAGGTCTACTTTGTTCCCAATCACATAAATCAAGATCTCATCAGGACCATCCCTCCTTAGCTCTGAGATCCAGAAATCAACATCTTCGAACGATTTCTAAATATTTTTTGTTATGAAGAAAAATGAAACGTCCTTGACCTTTGCTGCTATTTTTCATTTGGGCAGTTCCTCCCCCCCCCCCCCCCCCCCCCCCCCACCCCTCCCCCAGATATTATTGCGTTGGTATCTTATGCAATGTTTGAATAGAATAACCTTACCCCCTCACAGCGCACAAGAGTGTCGATTTTTCATCCAAAAAAAATATTAAAAGAAAACAAAGAAGGAGAAGAAGAAGAAGAGGAAGAAGAAGAAGAAGAAGAAGAAGAAGAAGAAGAAGAAGAACAAAAAGTAAAGGATCGATATTTTTTTGGAACGACCGGGCAACATTTTTCCATCCCCGATTGAATGTCCCTCAAGCCCCAATCACACCAAACTAGTGCTCACTACGTTCTGGAACCGTCCTAGAAAATCGTAAAACGGGTTGTGGTCGGGGTAGAATATGAAAATGATGTCTATAATACGATCCTAGTTTGTTCATACACAGTCCTCAATACGTCCATCTCGTCTGTACCCCGTCATTAGTCACCTCATATCAAGTTCGGATCGGGTAAATTTGCCATTTCCAGGCAGACCGTAGTCAGTTTAAACCCCTTATAAACTAGTTCTACCGCGTTCCCAATACGTCCAAACCCATATTCTAAGGCTAGTTCGCAACTTGGGCTAACTAGTTTATAACCCTACCACTCCGTTCAGAGACAGTTCAAAGGCTATAAAACTCCAGCGCATTCTTGCCATACCTCATTCGCGTTTAACTTCAACGCTTCAAGCTGTGCAGATCAAGACATTCAAGTAAATCACACCAAACTAGTTCTCACTATGTTCTGTAAAATGCTGCCAAACGGGCTCAAATTACGTGCGAACGGGGTGTATTAGCAACTGTTTATGATCTGTTTAAGAACTTCATAGGAGGGCTCGGTCTGGCTTGGACGAGAAGGGTGCTCTAGAATTTTGAAACTGTCCATAATTGTCCCCGTCCTGCCATTAGACGGAGTGACAACGTACTTAAAACGAGATGGATGTACTACGAACGGAATTGCCGTCTGATTCGGTTCTGCTAAGAACGAGTTACAACACGACGTGGTCGAGCATCAATGAGCAGTAGTAAATTGGAACGGAAATTATGAATGGTGTGTGTGTGTAATTGATTTTTCGTTTACAGACGTGTATCAATCAGATATAATTATTTACGTCTGGGGACCGACTTTAAACGTCACCATCCGAAAGACGTGACTCAGTTTCGAACCTGCGTCCTTGGCTGAATCAGTTTGTAACTTCCTTTATAAGCTGGATTACAGGCGCACGCCACAACGCCCCGTTAATGGCAAGACTGCACTGACTTTTTATAGCCCTCGAGCCAGGATGGCACACTATATGGGCGCGTTCGAACGCACTAAGAACGAGATGCGGACGAGTTGAGCTGTCCCTGAACGTGGTGGTCGTGTTACAAACTAGTTTAATAGAACACGTTGCAAACTAGTTAGAATTGGTTTAAACTGATTAATGATGGGCTTCCACTGCTTGGAAATGGCAAAATTACCCAATCTGACCTTGATAATTATGAACTGACTGTGGACGGGTATTAAGGACTGTTTAAGAACGATCTAGGATCGTATTATGGACAATATTTACACATTTTACCCCGACCACACCCCGTTTTTACGATTTTCTAGGACGGTTCCAGAACGTAGTGAGAACTAGTTCGGTTTGATGGGGGTTGCTTATTGGTGCTCGACCACGGTACTTTGCAACACGTTCCTAGTATGATCGAATTACGGCAATTCCGTTCATGATACGGCAATCAGTCCGTTCGTAATCCGTCCTCCTCGTTTTAAGTACGATGTCACTCCGTCTAATTGCAGGACGGGTAAAATTTTGAACAGGCTCAAAGTTCTAGAGCACTCTCCCGTACTAGCCAGTCCGAGCCAGTCCATGAAGTTCTTAAACAGATTGTAAACAGTTGCTACTACGTATTACTCCGTTCGCACACAGTTTGAGCCCGTTTGGCAACATTTTTCAGAACGTAATGAGAACTAGTTCGGTGTGATGGGGCATTAGCGTCACCCTAAAGCCCCCATCACACCAAAGTAGTTCTCACTACGTTCTCTTAAATGTTGCCAAACGGGCTCAAACTGTGTGCCAACGGAGTTGAACGTAATAGCAAATGTTTTCGACCTGTTTAAGGACTTTATGGACGGGCTCGGACTGGACTAATGTCTCTAATACGATCCTAGTTCATTCATTAACAGTCCACAATACGTCCAACTCGTCTGTACCCGTCTACAGTCAGTTCATATCAAGTCAGATCAGATCGGATAAATTTGATATTTCCAAGCAGTCCAAACCATTTTTACTAGTTCGGAACTTGTTCTAACTAGTTTATAACCCAACCACCCCTTTCAGAGACAGTTCAACTCGTCCTCTTCTTGTTCTTAGTGCGTTCGAACGCGCTTCTATCGTGCTTAATTTGCAATCCCGTCCTGTTTTGAGGGCTATACAAACCCAGCGCGTTCTTCCTCGTTGATGCTCGACCACATCACGTGGTAACACGTTCCTAGTAGGATCGAAGTACGGCAATTCCGTTCGTAGTACGTCCATCTCGTTTTAAGTACTTGTCACTCCGTCCAATTGAACAGGCTCAAAGTTCTAGACCACCCTTCCCGTCCAAGCCAGTCCGAGCCCGTCCACGAAGTCCTTAAAAAGATCGTAAATAGTTGCTAATACGTTCACTCCGTTCACACACAGTTTGAGCCCGTTTGGCAACATTTTCCAGAACGTAGTGAGAACTAGTTTGGTGTGATAGGTGCTTGACTTTAACGTCTTAAACTGCAAAGCCTAAAGCGTTGAAATTGAACGGGAATGAGGAATGGCGAGAACGCTCTGGGGTTTTATAAGTCCCGAGTCAGGACGGGATTGCACACGCTCTAGAAGCGTTCGAACGCACTCAGAACGAGATGAGGAAGAGTTGAACTGCCTCTGAACGGGGTGGTCGGGTTAAAATCTAGTCAGAACAAGTGGCGAACTAGTTAGAATGGGTTCGGATGTATTGGGAACGAGGTCGAACTAGTTAATAATGGGTTTAAACTGACTACGGACTGGCTTGGACTGCCTAATCTACCCGATTTGAACCTATTATGAACTGGCTGTGGACGGGGAACAAACGAGATGGACGTATTGAGGACTGTTTACGAACGAACTAGGATCGTATTATAGACATTTTTACACATTCTGCCCTGACCGCAACCTGTTTTACGATTTTCTAGGACGGTTCCAGAACGTAGTGAGAACTAGTTTGGTGTGATGGGGGCTTAAGCGAAAATATATATTCCCTCACCTGATTTGTGATGTCATAAACGATGAGTGCGGCGGCTGCAGACCTGTACGTCAGAGGGGCCAGTGCACGAAACTGTATGAGACAAATAAACAGATTATAATAATCATGGCAATGGTTAGGTTAAATTAAGTGAATATACATTAAGTTAAGTTAAGATAAGTTCAATAAGTTAGGTTGAATTAAGTCAAGTTAGGCTAAATTAAATTCAGTTACGCCTTCAGCCCAGTGGGGGATCCAGCCGGCGGAAGGAGGGGGGCCCATTTCGTGTGAATTTTTTTTTAGCGCCGACTCAGCCGGCCGGTGAATAAGCGGGGGGGGGGGGGGGTAAGAGCACTTTTTTTCTCTCCAGTTTTTGAGGGAAAATTTAGGGCCGATTAAGCTGGCCGGTGAATAATTTGGGGGGGGAGGGGGGGGGGAGAACTCATTTTGTTTCCCAATTCGTGAGAAAATATTTAGCAGCGATTCATCAAGCCGGTAAATAAGCGGGGGGGGGGGGGTCATGGAGAGAAGAACCACTATATTTTTGTTGATGTTTTTTAGTTTAAAAAAAAGGTTAAGTAAAGTATAAAGTATTAGATGAATGATAAATGATTTTACACCTAAAATTCCCGATATCGCTGACAACAAAATCCTTCTTCTCCGCAATACATTATGAAAAAATTTATAGTTACCCTTTCTTGCCCCGCCGTATCCCATAATGCAAAACAATATTCGATGAGCTGATAATAGAGTGACCTTGATGAGAAGGCACCGCTATGATGGGAGAGAGAGAGAGAGAAAAAAAAAAGAGGGGGAGGAAAGTAGGTCAGATATGAACAGTTTCATGACCAAAACTACATGCGAACTACCGTAAAATAGCCAATGACTCCATAGCGAGTTCAGTTTCAGTAAGGACTATTTTCATAAGCATATAAAGAAAATGCAGGATATTCTTAAATAGATACATGCACATTTAAAAAGGATTTTGAAGGTCCAAGAGGGCACATGTCTGAAATGATAGTATTGTCCTTGAAACGAAAGATGTTAAAGGTGCATTGGTCCGATAGCTATGAAATGAAAACTTATTGTATACATTATTACAAGCTAATTATGACAATTTGAATGTGTGAACATTCCTATGATATTCGTTTAAAAATGTTTGCCTCAGCCTCAGAAGAAACTACTCGCAACTGTTTATAGCGAGATTGGTACGAGTATGACTTTGCTATTCATAATTCTGTTCTAGACTTACTTCCTTCCACTTTCATAAAGACATAACTATAAATGAAATCAAGCCAAGAAGTTCCGTATTGAGAATACGGGCTATGAATTAGAACTTATTCGCAGTTCCAGCCAATGTTTAAAGAATATAATGTACGACGGCATTAAAACATATACGACCACAAGATCCTGGTTTAAAAGACCTTTACATATATATATTTCGACCAAAATCCTGCCATAGGAAATCGTTGTTATATGATACATTCTTGTGACGACAAATTAGCGATATTTTGGTATAAATCAGACAAAAGTTGAGAGGAGAGAGATAGAGAAGGAGATCATGGGGGAAGATCATAAGAGATTTGGAGGGAAAAAAAGAAAATGAGAAGAGGACCCTGGGAGAGGCAGAGAGGGGAGAGAGAGAGAGAGGGGGAAGAGAAAGAGAGAGAGAGAGAGAGAGAGAGAGAGAGAGGAGGGAGGGGGTTGAGAAAGTGGTCGGGAGGGTATAGAAGCTTACCCGATAGTGGCTTTGTATGCCTCAGTAAACGTTCCTTCGATGAACCGAGTGGTTATACTGGTTTTCCCCACATTGGAAGCCTATATTAATACATGACATGAAGGTAAGCACATATCATCATGATGATTGTGGTGAGGAAGGGTAGGGCTCCAAGAATCTTGGAGCGAAACGGCAGTATAAAGGCGTCGTAAAGATAGAGAGAGAGAGAGAGAGAGAGAGAGATATGCAGAGATCAATCATTATGTCCATGGTAAATGTTATTCTTTTAAAAGTATATTTGCCTTTACAGTGCAAGCTGTAATGAAAACATTTGCTCTTTTTTTTCCTCGAAATGTTCAAACAAATTTATCGTAAAGTCACCGGAATACATTAATCCGAAGGGTCATAATAATAGGGAGATTTAGTCTAATTTAGCCGACTCCCCCGGATCAGATCTATTCGATGTAGCAATTTAGGACAGGACTGTGGTGGCTCAACGGCGAAATCATTGAAAACTCAATAATCCACACACTAAATACAGGTAGGCTATGAACCATTTAAATTACAATCTCTCTAATCATGATGTAAATGTAGTACCATATAATATAAACGACCAAGGCAATTCGACTAAAACCCCAAAACTCGCACAGGCATGCTCAAGTATTTCGCAGTCTTTCGTCTATGGCTGATCGTCAACGAAACGGAGTTAAGTCTTTTGTCAATTCTGTTTGTTTTTACGGCAGGCAGCCAGTGAAAACGAATTCGTTCAATTAAATTTGGAAATGCAAGCATTACTTTAAACAAACAGAAGTTTGTTATTGCTAGCTCATTATTTGCTGAATGAGGTGTCATAATTATGAAAGGGCAAAAAATTATCTCTCTAAAAATGTGATTTTCTCTTTGACATTCAGATACTGCCCGCCAAATGACTTTTTGGTTTGCTCTCTTCTAATTGTTTTGAATCCCTCATGCGTGAAATGTGCATCATATGAGTTGCATAAAATGAAATAAGAGGAATAAGCTTTACTAATATGTGTTATTTATTAATTATTATCGTGATTAAGTTATGATAAAACATCGATTATTCTCGGTTTTGTTTTTTCTGGGACGCGTTTTATACCGGTCGTGTTTTACAAACCAACATCATGAGAGTAAATCGGAATAAAATCATTTTGGGCATTTCAATGATAAAGCGAACAATATCATGCGTATAATGATGCATAATTATTAATCGTAGGAAACTCACGTTGTGATTTGATAAATTAATCTGTATGGCTGACTGAGGAACATACCTTATTTTATTACACTCTTCCAATTAGCCTACAATCAATATCAAGAAAATGCAAAAGAAATGATTAAGCGCGGTTCAAATCCCTATTGACCAAGCGGGGCTCATTGACAAAATAAAATAGCAACTAAAACTCTATCGAAAAAAACGGTCTGTGTGATATACTTACGCCAAGCAAGCACACTTTAATCCTCTTCTGTGCCATATTCTCGGCGATAATTCCGTAGGCGATCGGACCAGAGACAGACAATATTTTCCTTCTGACGCTGAAGTCAAAGACTAGATTGTGGGATTTCTAAAGCTGCAAGGAAAACGGATCAAAACCACAAATAAATATTGATCCTGCGAACTGTTATGATCACTCTCAGTGGTACTAATTCAAGGTTTGAAGTATAGACAGTATATACAATCAGTACTGAAAGCTTCCGACTGTGACTTCAGATTAGTAAGTTTCATGTTTCGAAATGAGTTCTGGTAATGAAAATTGCATTGTGAATTAAACGGTGTGGAAATCGATCAGAAAAAGTGATAACAAATTCGGCCAAGTCTTGGTCAAGTAACAAGCATAGTACACACAAAGATGTATATGGGACTACACAAATGGTGTCGGGGCTACTAACCTTGATTTTATAATCTTTTATGCTCATTACTCAGCCAGTATACATTTTCTACCAAAATTGTTTGGCAAATTACATTTATTTGTAATCTTGAACATTCAGTGTAAGTTTCGTTTGATTCTGTGAGAATTCATTTTCTTCTTTTTTTAGCAGAACTCACCTTTATCTTTAATTGTTAAAGGTACTATGTCCCATTTGCAGGCCAAAAATGAAAAGGTTAAATTCCAACGACATTTGAAAGACAATACTAATTTAGAACTTCCCAAAAAAAAGGGGGCTTGAAAATGTATTCAAGTGGAAAAATCAAGACTTTTAGTTGTGGAATCGACTTAGGAGCTATAGAGCCAGTAAGTAATAGTCTGATTTTTCAGACCATTGTACCGAGTGGTCGTACATTTTATGCTGCGCAAAGATTCAATCAGTTTAATTTTGGCCATCACAAGAAGTGAGTTTGATTTAGACAAATGCTCATGTATCCTTTACAGCTCATTTTATGTATGTTATTACCAAAGATGAAAAAAGCCAGTCACTCACTCAATAGTGTCTGACAGTGAAGTCTAGCAAGTAAACGGCTTTCCTTGCATAATTTGAATAATAGGACACTGCTAACGTTTAAATTTCACAGATAGGACATACATGACATATTCATAATTCCTGCAAAGTTCTACAGAATTTGATGTTTTTTATATAGGGGAAATATATTTTATAATCAAGGAGTTTTATGCTGAATAATAACTTGGTATGACCAATTCCATAAACATGATTATTCCGACTTAAAAATCATTTTTGTTAGAAACTCCAACTATACCAATTGGTAAAACAGAAGGAAATTTAAAATTTGTGCATATTCTAGCAAGGAATGAAATAGGAGATGAAATTATTACGGATAAAACTTAATTGATTATCATATGAACTGGAAAAAGATCTTGCAAAGAAAAATGACTGTAAAGGAAAACAAATTGAAACAATTTAATTTTAAGACAATTTATAATATGATTCCTGTAAAAAAAATAATGTTTTTTTTTTTTTTTATATGTGAAACATGTAAATGTAAAGTAAATTTATTTAATGATTTTTTGAAATCTGAAATGAACTGATGGAAATGATCAAACATTTCTATTATGTAGATATTGATTTTAACATTTGTATTTTGTTAAAACCCATTTGGAAAAGAATATTTATGACATTTTAACTATTGCTTTTGTAGCTTATATAAAATGTTAATTTTGAGAAACGAAAAAGGGAAAGATTAAAGGAAAAGAAAAGTTGTGGTTATTTTTTTTTGAAAGAAGTTAAGATAATTTTGAACATCAAGGCAGCTCTGTTAAAAAAAAAAAAAATTAAAAATGTATAATTTACCTAAATGTTATGTTAAGTTTGATGTGAGTTTGATTATTTTGTTTTAATCAATACATCTGTTAAGGGTGAAAGAAAGACAAAAAAGAAAGACTTTTTGTGACGGTTATTGTCAAAGAGTTCGGTCCCGAGACACAATTGATCATGTCTGATTGGTACACGTTTAAACACAATTACATGCTCCTACATTTACCCCTCATAAAGATCTTGTCCTTAAAAAAATTACATAAACTGGAAACAACCAACCTTAACTCGAAAATCAAATAAGAAGAATATTATAATTTCATACTTAAGTTTTTTAAATTTCACAAAATTACACCTACTACAGGTTTGCATGAATCCAAATGGATGACAATAAACTTTAAAATGAAATAGTTGATAGGGGTTCTGCCGCTAATTTTCAATGAACTGAAATAAATTAGATGACCTGAACTGGTTTCTTGTTGCAGTATTCGTCTCTCTCTCTCTCTCTCTCTCTCTCTCTCTCTCTCCTCTTTCTCTCTCTCCCTCTTTCTCTCTCTCTCTCTCTCTCTCTTTCTCTCATCCCCTCTCTTTTTAGCTCTCCTTTTCCCTTAAACCTTATAAGCGGAAATTAGCCTCAGTGAGCTGGAAAAACGAAAAAGAAAGAGAAAACGGGGAACTCGGGGGAAACCGAGAAAACGCAGACAAAGAATATGGAATTTGCATATCCATAAACATATCGATTGATATGGAGCTACTTCTATTGATGAGTCGGTCACGGTACGTGGTGTTATTTTTGGCCCAACCTTTTCGATTCATTTGTAATACATTTTTAAGATATTTTTTTATCGGAAAGGGGGCATTTTAGTTTTAACTTCTAATACGCAGTAGATGTAAAGAGGAAAAAACATATATATTTATACAAAGAGAGAGAGAGAGAGAGAGAGAGATACTATGACATTATTAACGAGATAGTATATATTAGGACTATCTCTGTATCATTACTGATTTCAACTGTTTCCTTGCTATCAAATTTCCTTTTCCGTGTTTTCTTCCACAACTTAAAACAAGGAATATTATGTACGCCTCCCAAACTTGAACTGGTTCACTATATTTTTTCTAGGCGACACTATCTTCTTATTCGTTTTGTTGTTAGTCTTATAGGCCTCATGAAATGCGAAGCTGCTCAGTCTGATATTCATATTAAAGGGGAAGTCCACCCTGAAATTAAGTTAGTTTTAATAGGAGTAGAAAAATGAGAGGAACAAGTCAGTGAAAGTTTGAGCAAATTCCGATTAAAAATAAGGAAGTTAGGATTTTTGAAGTTGTGATCAATCAAACACAAATTGGCAACTCTATGACGTATCATGCGAGCTCAACTTCCATTTGCTCAGTACTAAAAAAATCTAAAATTTTCATTTTCCTTCAAGAAAAATTTCAACCATACATGCACCCTAAATATAATAATTGCAAATATGTTTCTATACTCCCCCTGCAAGGAACAAATATATATTCCGTCATCAATAACGAAGAAAACATGATTTTATGGAATATTATGCACAAAGCAAATGAAGGAGAGCTCGTATAATAAGTCACAGAGTTGCCAATTTGTATTTGATTGATCACAACTTCAATAATTCATAACTTTCTTATTTTCATTCAGAATTTGCTCAAACTTTCACTCACCTGATTTTCTTATTATTCTGCCTTTATCGAAACAAACTTATTTTGGGGGTGGACTTTCCCTTTAAACAATAATATTCTGCCACCGTTTAATTAAAACATCTAAATGTAAAATCTCGCACCCAAAGACTCCATAGCTCTGCCGTCCACACATCTTTCCGTTGTTGTGATACTCTCCCATTGATCTGAAGACTGATGTTGTGCCTTTACCTTTTAGTACCTGGCTCACAAAACTTCAAGTCCAAGATATTAATGTATGTTATAAACAGTCTAATCATTTCTGCCGAACAACTTTAGATAGATATATGAGGATGTCCGGGTTAGTTTTACTTTTTCTTAACGTTATACCTTCATCATATGTCGCTGGTACTTTCTCTCTTTTTCTTCTTCTTTGTAAATTCTCATCAACATACCCTCTGCCCGAAAAGTACATACTACAAGTAAATATGAATCCATCATTGAATGAATTAAGTAATGCGAATATTAATATTATAATTGTATTCATTTATTGTCCTTTAGACTCTATTTTGCCTTAATCTGATATCTCAAACAACTCAACATTCCGTTATTTGTCTGCTTTTGAATACTTATAACAAGGGTTGGATTGCCCTTTGAATTTGCTGAGCTAGATTTTGCCAACATGTTTAGCATGTCAATGGTGTTGGCCTGCTATCCATTTTGCATACGGCACAAAACCACACAACCTGTTGATTATGGAAAGGGAAAACATGGACATCATTCTCTAGTTGTATGTATGCTCATTATGTTCGTGTATTTACTAGGTAGAACTCTGTATTATCAGGGTGGTTCAGTCTTTGTATTAATCCCGTTATGTACCCCAATGTGGGTTATACAAACAAAAGGAATGCATTTATGCGTGTACGTGGGCATGCCTCGTGCGTCATTATGGGTATCCTATTTCATACCAAAATAAAAAATTAAAAAAAAATCAATGTACATTCAATTTTGAAAATTTGAAAAGAAAGAATCGTTGATGTTGCTGATCAATATAAAATTCCTAGCTATTAGTATGGCATGATTTTCCCGGTTACTATAACATACTGCATTGTCTTAATTTCCTAGAGTTGAGAATTCAGAAAACGAAGTTTTCTAGAATGATACAGAAAACTTTCATCAGTTGGGGACAGGCGCGTACGCGCAGGGGGGTGGTTTTGGGGTTAAACCCCCCCCCCCCCCCCCTCGAGTTTTTTTATGTGTATGTTTTTTGTATGTTATTTTGGAAAACCCTCCCCTTTTGATTTTTTTTTTTTAAATTAAAAAAAATAAAAATAAATAAAAATTGCCAATGGGTGCCAATTGCCAATGGGTGACCTTACCCCCCCCCCCCCCCCCCCCAACTGGACAAAATGTCAAAATGTCAAATTTTAAAATTTCGAGACCAAAAAAAAAAAAAAGTGTCCTCTTCTTGCATCCAAGAAAAGTGGGCAAAATATAGGTCAAGCAAAAAAGGAAGAGTCATTTATCATTTGCATCATTAGCATTGTGTTTAAAAGTGCTCAGAAATGGGTTTCGCAACCAAGAAAGGTAGGCAAAACATGGACCAAGCTATATTGGATCATTAGCCCCATTGACAAAACCGGGCATTGACATAGGACCCATCCGGGTTCAGAAATGCGCTTCGCATTGTGGGGGAAATATGGGTCAAGTTATAATTATGGTCCAAAATATGGTTTACTTGTAAGTGCTAATCCCTTCCACTAATTCTTATTGACTAATAAACAGTGTACGATACAATAGTGCATATCATTCTTCAAATTAACCATCACAGCCATAGACGGTGTAAAGGCACAATTATTGATACCCTTTATTTTACGTAAGAAATCGTACATAATAATGATAATATTTATTTATTTATATAATTGAGCTACTCTACATTTACTATCCAAAACAACTGGATCATCAAAGATTTGAAGATGACAACAGATAAGTATTTTCTCATTTAAAGTTGAAGGTTGTTCAAAGGATTTGGAGCGGAAAAACGAAAGCGCAATTTTTAAGAGTTACTTTGGATTTAATTTTCGAAGCAGTTTTGAAGTACTTAAAATTCAATTTAATTTATATAGATGAAATTTTAAAGATAATGATTTGGATATATAGTTTGGAGTCATAGGATCTTTCCTTTTGGTTTGTAAACAAATAAAAGCATCTTAGATGCAGTTCTGTTCCGTATTATATTATGATGTTAAAATGTTAAAACAGATATATTAATATGAAGGGAAAATTCGAAAAATTGGCCACAAGTCTTGCACAGGCATTTTGAACACAAGCATGCATGGACAAGGGCTTCAGTGTAAAGGTGGTATCTACGGATGTTTCTACAAAAAAGGTTGCCAAAATTTGCCCAAAATGTTTTTTCGTTGAAGTAAGTCATGTTTTAAGTCTTTTTAATCCTTTTGACATGCCACTAGAATCGGAGAGCTCGTTTGAATATATTGTATCATAATGTGCAAGAGGATGTCATTTAGGAAACATTTCTGCAAGGATTTTCAAAAGAAATTTGCTTGAAGTCTATTATTGATGAAAGAATAAAAAAAATAGGTTTAGGCTGCATTAACACTTCAATCAAAAAACGATTCTTCTTAAAGAAAATCCAAATTATGTATTCTTTTATCAATATTTTGTCTCCAAACCCATTCTTTTCTTGGGGGCGGGGAATTTCGCAGAAGTGTGTCTTAACTGACATCCTCTCTCACATTATGATACAATTTCAGTGGAATTTTGCCATCAAATCTTTGGAGAATATTGGGCTCCCGACACTTTAGAGGTGGCTTTGATATCGAAACAAAAATCAAATTAAAATAGTAGAAATTACAATTGACACCTTATTACAGTTTTTTTTTAAGAGTTATCGTTGTGTTTAATATTCTCATGATAATTTTAACGTGGAAGCTTACCGTTTGCTAAATATCAGCAGTGTTGACTATAAATGCATCCCAGCTACCAAGTTTCATATGTATCTTGTTCAAATTTCAGTCAAAATAACAGTTAGCAACTCACTTGACAAGTTTGTTCTTGAACGTTTGATGAAGGAACAAAGTGAGGTTGAAATACTTGTATTACGCACGAGAAGAAACATAAAGGCTGGCGTTCATAGTAAATAGCGAACCCGATATTGGCACTATGTTATAAAACGCAGTGCACTATCCCTAGAAATTATTCCCAATACACATTCCGTTTGCAGAAATATGTTTTATCCGTAATCCGAGTCCCACTTAGAATCAACAAACAAGATACCATGACTAATAAGTACAGAAAGGTGGTGTAGAATGTGTTCGTATTATCTCTGGGCCGCCACTGGCGTACTGATAGGGGGAGGTGGGAGGGGGCTTGCCACCCCCATAATTACAATAATAAGTCTATTCGATACCGGTGATTTACAAATGTTGCTGAATAGACATAATTTTCCGGCTTTCTTTTTCTTTCTGCCCCCCCCCCCCCTAAAACGGTAATGCTCATTACGCCACTGCCTGTGCGTACACCAAAACGAAAGCTTTCACATGAAATGCACATTTCAATACATATTTTTTGGTTAGTCAGTCAGAAAAACTAATTGTGATGCAAATCATAACCTTGGCACGAGCTCGAGAAAGAGAGCGGGAGAGAGAGAGAGAGAGAGGGGGGAGAGAGGGGGAGAGAGAGAGAGGGGGAGAGGGGGAGGAGGGGCAGGGCAACTCAGGTATGTGGGGATCTGATCCCAGTTATTGGTAATTTGCTGTCCCAAACATTACAAATAAATAATAACTAAAAACGGGCATCGTGATTGCTAATGTTCTTTGATCTTATCCAAGCTCTCGCAGGGCTGTCAACATGATAAGCCAACCGGCAAAAGTCTGTGGTGAGGTCGGTAGCACAATACATAGTTATTATATTTATCTAGATTGTGCTCGTTCTGAAAGCACATACCCAAATCCTCTGTGTGCCCATGCCTTGAGCCATAATGCATGGCCGTCCAGAGGATTTTTTTTATGTTGGGGACCGGGGTAAATGCAATAAATTATTGAAAATGTATTGCATTTTCTGTTTTTTATTTTATTCATGGAAACTGCCCCTACCCTAGCCCCCGCTGCGTACAGTGACAAAAAGCAATGGCCTCGTAACTGTGAGGGCCCAGGATCAAAACCGTGTCGATGTGCTATATTAGTGCCCTTTTGTGGGGCATTAATCCTCATCACTGTCATTTGTGACTTAAGGGCGTAGGTCCCCTAGTTGATAAGCATAGTAGCATACACATGCTTTAGCAGTCACGCAAAACACACATTGGCAAATTATTATTCAATAAAATCTGAGAATGTATACTATTATCTAGATCTATTATTTTTAAATTATTTTTAAAATAATTCCATAAATTGGGGTAAAACAAAAATATTCCAACTATTGAGCGACAGTGTAGTAACACTAGTATCTGATGGTAGATATAGGCCTACAGCCATTAATGAACTCTTTGTAAATATCTTCCTGTATTAATAATTTATCTCTCTTTATACGCCGGTCAAAAAATATTTTTGGCAATGGAGACATGTGCATCCAAATAAAAAGTTTTCATGTATTGTATTGTATATTTCATGTTTTAGAAGGCAATGGGCCGGGTATGAGTTCTTCATTGCATGACAAGAATGAATCGAAAGATGCACGGTGATGTAGCTATATCGGGCACGATCGAGGGGGTGGGCCGGATGTCCTCGAAAAACGAAGAAAAACGAGACCTAAAGAAATAAGAAAGAGCGAGAGAGATGCGAGAGGGAATGGGAAGTGGCGAGTAGACGAAAGACCCTTCTACATTGAGCTTACCTATTTCATCCACCTAACTGTTTGTTACCCCCGTCCCCCGTCCCCCCCCCCCCCCCCCCCCCCCCCCCCCCCCACCCATGAAGCCCGAAACCTTCTTTTTTTGTATCCTATTTATTAGCCAGTCACTGCACCGTACGAGATAACGGTACGCAGATAATAGTATACGATATATCTCCTTTTTTTTCCTGACGTAAATACATTGCATTGTAATTGTGTACGTTAGATACGAGTAATTCGCATATCAATCGCATAGTGTAGTGAAACGTATGTAAACCCTAAACGTCGAAAAGACGACAACTATCTACAATTTTGAGAAGTTGCAGTGAACAAGTGGTATCTTGGTCAATTCTGATCGAAAGTTTAGAACTTTTGGACGATGTCTGATTCAGAAGATGAAGCTAGGGATAGGGGAAAACAACTGAAAATCGTCGTTGTTGGTGATGGTGCGTCGGGAAAGGTAAGCAGATATAGCTAGGCCCTATACCTAGGCCTAGCTCCTAGGCAGAGAAATATGGCGAGCCAGCGCCAGCGCGGACGGCCCAGGGCTAGCTGGTACTGGTAGCTTTGAGGAGGTAGACCAGGCCAAGGCCCAAGCCAAGGGCAAGACCAGGGCAAGACCAGGACCCGAATCCTCATGCAGGGTCATTAATCATGGCAATAGACACGAAAATCAGTTTATTTACTAGTTTGGACATCAGCGATAGTGTACTTTCGTAATCGTATAATTTTGTTACCCGAAACGAAAGGCGTAATTACGCGTAATTAACTCCGATCCGACTTGGAGATTACTAGAATCTAGACATCTCTACTAAGAAAATGGAGTCGGGCTAACTCGGACCCGGGAACAACTTGGCCCCGCTGCGAAAACAGTCAGTTTTTGCAGGTTTAGGGTTAGGGTTATATTTTCTTCATAAGATATTTTTCTGGCGAACAGAGCAACAAGACCAAGCTCTGTAATTATTAGGATCTATCTGTCCAGTAGTGCCGTGTTTGTGCCATCGAACTGGATCGACCAAATCAATTGATTCATAATATATATATATATATATATATATATATGCAATATTTTTCCTGTAACATGAGAGTAATTTTAATAGTTTCATACTATTAATTAAGTGTAATGTTAACTGTTATTGTATAATTGTTTTAAATGGGGGCACGCTACAAGAGTCCTATCTCGCACCCCGGGGCAACGTGTATGACACGGCCGGTTGTAGCAACTACTCCGAAGATCAAGATTACATTAATCTTGATCTAAGGAGACACGAACGAACGATAAGATATTTTGAGTAGTGTCCCAAGAGCGAAGGTACTCCGTACTTGGGCAAATTTTTGTACACAACAAACGGGAGAGTTACTGTGTTTTTTAAGTTGTGTGGATGCAATCTGTCATTGAGGTTGAAAAAAATCTCCTGAAGACTTGGATGCATGTTTGTCTGAATTTGACTTTCAGCACTGTTTTGCAACTTTACATTTCAACATGTATCCATATTTTTTAATTTTAACATGATTTTCCTTCTACAGACATCTCTAGCAACACGTTACTCCCAGGAACAGTTTGGCAAGCAATACCAACAGACTGTGGGTCTTGACTTCTTTCTCAAGAGAATATGCATTGCTGGTATGCATTATGTAGACATAATATTACTGCTATTTATGCAGGGGGACAGTTTTAGGTATACAGATACTACATGCTTTATTAGGAATTTATTGTTTTGTACGTCACTTATATTTTTTTAACAATATAAGGACTGTTGTGAATCAATATAAGATCTAAACATGTTTTATTTCTACATCTGATTAATGTTTAGTGTGAGTAATTTCATCTCCTAAAGCCATTATTGTCTGTTAAGGATTTACCATTATCTTGGTAAAGTTATCTTACCGAATTTTTCCCCAATTAATAGCATAGACTTCAAAGTCAGTGAGGGACTGAAAAAAGTATATGATATTCAATTCTACGACAATATCAAAAAGTATTTGTCATTTTGGGCGTTTCAATATTAGTTTTGCTTTTGTATCACAATTGCAATAATTGATGTACAGTGTAAGTTGCCTTTGATTGTGTATGTAATTTTAGAATCATTATGTAGCAATTTCTTCTGAAGTTTGAACAAGCCATGAATGTTTTCTTCTTGCATGTCTATCATTTCAGACAACACTCATGTTTCATTACAAGTTTGGGACATTGGCGGACAGACGCTTGGAGGAAAAATGCTGGAAAACTATTTATATGGAGCTCATGTAAGTGAATGCCAAGACAATGCGTGACGATACTGCTAATTTTGTTTTGTTTCTCATTTCATTGAATGTTGTGATTGCTGCATAGTATAGAAAATACTTGGCAGTTATACAAATTATAATGATAATCAGCAACAACTTGAGATCAGGAAAAATAGTACTACACATGTACATATTACATGATCCATGATATAGAAAACGCCCTTGAGTAATGAAAATTATGATAATCATCACAAATATTAGACTGAAGATTAATGATCTATTTAAAAAATTATATTTATTGCATCATTGCAATCTGAGTAAAACTTAAAACTTATATTTGGAGTGGAATATGTATATTAATGTTTTTTTTAACTCTTTGTCCGCGAAAGATTGAAATGCTAGACTGCCGCATGTAAACATTATATTGCATTGGTCCACCTTGTGTTCTGGTGTCAACTGAATCAGATAAAGAGTCAATGCTTTCAATGATAAATGACATTTCCTATCCTGTTGTTGTCTTCATACAGGGAGTGTTATTGGTGTATGATATCACTAATTACAGCAGCTTTGAGAACGTCGAGGACTGGTATCAGAAGCTCAGGGATGTCTGCAAAGATGCAGACAAGTTCCCCCATGTTGCACTCGTGGGTAATAAAGGTATGTTGATATTCATGAGTTGTTCTTACTGTCAAAGATGTATACATGGCAGGTGGAAGCTTAGAGTCATAATTGTGCTGTCACGGCTAAGAAATCTATTTGTTAATTATATACCGGTACTCTTTTTGATTTGATTTGATTTGATTCGGTTTATTGAAATAAAAGAACATGCAGCTGGGAAGCTGAAATAATTCAATTTACAAAGTCAATATACAACACAATAAACGAACAAAATATAAATGACTAAAACGTACGACTATAAATTATGCAAAATGAGAATCAAATATTACATCAAAATCTAAATATATTACAAACATTAAATCAAAATCGAAATATATTACGAATATTACATCAAACTCGAGATATATTACAAATATTACGTTAAAATTCAAATATATTACAAATATTAAAAACATTAAAAACATTAAAAACCTTCTGTGTCATCAAAAAAAAAGGGAGAGAGAGAGAGAGAGAAAGAGAAAGAGAAAAACGGAACTAGAAATGTATTGTGTAAAGAAAGAAGAAAGAGGAAAAAGGTGATAATAGCTGAGGAAAGGGGTTAAGAAAAGAGAAAGAAAAAAGAAAAAGATGAGGACCTAAGAGAAGAGGAAGGAGAAGGGGTTTCACACAAAGCATGAGTAACATGATAAAGCACGTAATGTAACAACCTAAAAGTACAAGGATAATATTATCAGAAAGATATTGCACGAGGTAAAGTAATATGGGTATATTACATTGAAGAACAATAAAATCAAAGTTATTAGAGGAAAGGTGCAATATGTCAACAACGTGTTAAAGAGAATAATTATACAAGTAAAGAATTGAGAATACACAATAAGGCAATACACTTGCATGTAAATGGATAGTGATACAGAGTAAAACTATTTGCTTATAAGGGGAAGAAAGAAGAAAGAAAGAAAGACAAAAAAAGGAAAAAAGAAAATTGTGATGACCCCACTGACATTTCAAGGAATAGAGAAATCATGCATCTTATAAACGATAGAGAGGAAACAGATACGAATAGAAGAAGAGAGGGGAAGAGGGAAGACAAGAAAAAAGGGAGTATAGAAAAGTGAAAAATAAGATCAAAGAACAGGGAATATCCATGATAAAAAAAATTGCAAATTAAAGTGAACTGCATTATAGATAATCATTGAAGATCATTGCATTTTTACATGTAATCTCAACAAAGTAACACAGCTATAAACAGTGAGAGAGATAAATAGATAAATGAATAGTTGATATAGCTGCATTACAATGACGAATTCAAAACTAATGGCATTCAAGGAAAAGAAAAATCATGCATCTTATAAACAATAGAGAGGAAACAGATACGAATAGAAGAAGAGAGGGGAGAGGGAAGGTAGTAAAGATAGTGTAGAATAAGATCAAAGAACAGGGAATATCCATGATAAATAGGTTTGCATATTAAAATGAACTGCATTATAGATGATCATTGAAGATCATTGCATATTACGTGAAATCTCACAAAAATAACACAGCTATGAACAGGGAGAAAGATAAATAGATAAATAAATAAGTTGATATACTGCATTACAATGAGGAATTCAAAAGGACTGACAGAGAAGGGATAGTTGATAGCCTATATCTCTGCGTTCTACAAAATGGAATGTCAAGACTATGAGAGTTCCGAAGTTGTAATCGCGTACGGGACTGTGATTGTCTAGTAGGGGGCAAAAAGTTACGATAGCGATCAGACTGGAGCAAACCTTCACCAAAACGAAGGAGAAGCTCATTCCTTCTTAGTTCCAAGGAAGTGAGTCCATACAGGATGAGTTGCTTACTATACGAGAGAACATTGGGGAAAGCTATGCAGCGGAGGACACGTTTTTGAACCCGCTCAAGTTCATCAACCTGAGCCTTGGTGAGACTTGATCCCCAGACAGGTGATCCAAACTCCAACAATGGACGAAAATATTGTCAAAACAAATCTGTAAAGAGTACCAATAACCTATTGAAGAAAATTAAGAGTTTCCAGCTAGAATGTATACCTGCAACCTCAAAAAATGTTCACTCAGCTTTTTATAGGCTGACAGATAAAGAATTTGAAGAAAATAAAAGAGTAACATAAAACCATGCATGTGTTCCTTGCGGGCCTATGCGAGCATGTACAGCTCTGCCATGTTCACAAGTTGCTTTTACGTTAATTGAGATTGTATTTTAACTTGCAAAATGTAGAAGTAATTAATGAAGCTTGTACCTAGATATAGTATTACGAAATGCAACTACTAACATACAAAACAAAATATTGTATGGTGATTGATACACTTTTTAAGATGACATTTTCAATGAACAGGAGTCATGCCTGACCAAATATTGTATGTTCAAACAATGGGCAGCCCGTTTTAGTTCTCTTATAATTGCAATTCCTAACAGCTTTTAGAGTTTCAAATGAACAGATAATTACCGGACCAGTACTTATTGTTATTTGTTAATCTCTTTGTTTCTTGAAAGCCGACTTGGAGCATATGAGGACAGTGAAAGATGAGAAACATCAAAAGTTATGTCAAGAGCACAACATGTCCAGCCATTTTGTCTCTGCGAAGACAGGTGATTCGGTAAGTCGAGTGGACAGTGTCTTCTTTGCCTCTCAACTTTAAACACACATTATCAGTTGGATATCAATTTTAGTATAACATGCATTTTTAGTCTACCCCAGACCGAGTTATCTCCAGTTTTGTACTTGACAGGCTTGCAGCATTTGCTACATGTATCACACACAAGGCCATTCAATATTATACATTTATTATTTGAATAAAGTTTAGATGGAAGTATAGAATTTAAGAGCAGAAGTGAAATTCTCTAATAGTTACTCAATTTTAATCTATTGCTTTCGATGCTACATCTCTGCCATAGAAAGGAACTAAATTAATCAAAGATTGATCTAAAGTTAAACTGATTTAATGGTCTTTAAGTCTAATACTGATGTGTTAATGTGATGTATATTAAAGAAGTTGTAGCAAATACATATACACAATTATTATGATGGAATATTAAATTATCAATATGATAAATAAATTTCTAATTCAATTGTCAGTCCGATAATAGCTGAAGTTGATTCAGTTATTAATGAGTAAAGGTAAGTATGATTGCCTTTACATTAGTTGCAAGTGCACTTGCAATAATTGCCTTTTTTTAAAATTCTTTCATGCTTCTTGGTAGATAACAATCAATTTGTGTGTTTTCTTTCCTCATCTACCATTATAACTAATGATAATAAAGTCTTTTTCTTTCTTGGCATGCAGGTTAATTTATGTTTCCAGAAAATAGCTGCAGATATCCTGGGTATCAAACTGACAAAAGCTGAAATCCAAAACAACACTGTATCCTTTGTACTATCATTTTATAGTGGTGATAGTTTATATGCGTTAACTTTGTAACATATTTGAACAAAGAAATCTGAAAGGGAGGGAGCATACAAAATGGAAATAGTAATGGAATTCAATACACAAGGCCTCTTGATATTTACATACATGTTTATATACATTGATGAAAGTAATGATAACATTTTGGCAGTATAGGGACGACTGCCCCTGGACAACATCACCCATCCGCTTGGGTAGTTGTGGTGGGATAGTTGTCCTGGGTAGTATGGGGTACCGGGTAGGTCTTTTTTCAGATTGGAGTTGTCCATTGAAGATTGTCTGGGGAGTACTGTAAGTGTTTTAATATTCCAATGCTTCAAACTATTTCAACATGGAGATGAAAGTACATGTAAGTCACTAAAAGTTGTCATGAAAGAATTATGTATGTATAATTATAATATTTGGTTCTTGTATAGCGCATATTACATTATAACGTCTCTATGCGCTTCCAAAGAGCTTTGGAAATTATTACCCCGGCTTTTAATAGCATGGCTGCCATTACGGCGCTCTAGCATTTCAAGGAATAAATTCCTGCCAGGTACCCATTTTCATACATATATATGTATATATTTTGTATGGAAATTTTTATGCTCATTTTAAAGACCTGTTTTTAAGAAACAGAAATAGATATATCTACAGAAATTCTCTTCAGACATACAATTATTATTTCCTTGACTCTAGTCTTCCCAATCCAGCGAGTGGTCAAGGCTGAAGTACTGAAAGCCCGGGAAGACCCTGTACCGAGACCGATGTCATCTCACACGCGGAGTTCAATGTGCTCTGTCATGTGACGCTCATCGATGTGTTGGTAGACTTTTGAAAGCTAAGAAAACTGTGGTGACCATCGTGTTCTTTGATCCTTCGTTGCATGAGGCATCTTCACCAGAGGAGAGTGATTGGCAAAGGCTTGCTGTCGTGTTGCTTGATGAAATGAAGCATCCAGCCTTCACTATTGGATGTCCTTTTGTTAGACTGCAACCAAGGTCATCATGGATACCGTCATTGTTATCTTCTCGTCATCTTCTCGTCATCATTAACATCATCATCATCATCATCATCAACTCATCTTCATCATCACCATCATCATCAACATCAACATCAACATCATCATCATTAACATCATCATCATCATCATCATCACCATCATCACCAACATCATCATCAACATCAACATCATCATCATCATCATCATCATCAACATCATCAACATCAACATCCTTATCAGGGATTCCAGCTTTCAATCTCTTGCCTAATTTCAGGCTCCGTCACCTCTCTGTTTCATGATTTATATTGTACTTAACATGTACGGTCTCAATATGTTAGGGTCATTGTGTAAAACTTTATGGTTTCCCTGCCCCTTCAGTTATCATCATCGTTGTCTCCATTTTAATTATGATTAGGCCTTCAAAAAAAAATGTGGTATTGCCCTTTAGTTGCCAAAACATGGATCGGTCGGTCGGAAATCTTCTTTTTTTTAATACTTGTTTTCTTCTTTTTCCACCGTCTTTGGGCTGATATTTCTCAGTTTTTTGCTTTAATACATATTTTTTTCTCTATAAACGGTAAAAAAAAACGTTTAAAAAAAGCCTACCGTAGATTGTTTGGTCGGTCGCAAAGGGCAAAAGAACATTTTTTTTTTTGGCCTTACCCCACTACCACCAGCACTTCTACTGCCACAAAAAAAAAATCATCATCATCATCACCATCATCATCATCTTCTTAGCCAGGCACGTTAGAGGATGCTGGGAGCTATTTGATCATTTTCACCTTGAAACCCTAGCAGCTCACCGGGATTGGATGACACAAGTACTCTTAAGGGAGTGGAGATGGTGCACACTGTACCAGATTTGTTTTCCTTTACAGTAAAGGGATAAATCAGATGATTTATGTTGTAATTAATAACGTCTTTATTCTTTTGTTTATATTAAGCAGTTAATGAATGTCAAAAGATTTAAGTTGCATTCCAGTTTTCATGTGCCATACGGAAGAGATGATGTGTTCGTTTTGTTTGATTTATTTTTTAACCATATACAAGAAATTTATTTTATAAATTTTAGACGTTGAGAATATTTTCCATGCGCAAAATGATATGGAATGATTGAAGAGCTGATTTGTAGTAGCATAACTTATTGTATTCTGGAAGAATATCAGAATTGTTATTATAATGACCGTTTTGGTTGTAATAAAGTATAAAAGGATCTCTGGTCATAATACACTGCATACTGTACAAAATACATGTACAACATAACATGCATGTCCCCTTTTATCCCCACCATAAAACCAAAGCCAATACTCTTTCTTTTTTTTTCTGTCATTAATGTTTCATTGTTGTGTGTATTCGATCTTATTCTGTAACGTATTCTAGTATGTGTAGCTTTGATTTTTATTCTGTGTGCAATTTCACTCTTCTTGGTTCATGATAAAGTATCACACTTTGTGTTTGAAACTTTGAATTGATTTCAAAGTACTGTTAATGATTTGAGCCTCAATTGTACTATAAGTTACGGCGTCATGTATTAGCGTTGAGCTTAAAAGAGCAAACTGCGTAAGTACTTCAATTGACTGCATACCTTGCACATACATGTACTTGAATATGATCTGAGGACAGAGCCATATTCTGACTTGAGATGTACATGTATCATTGTAGTACTATTCACTAAATTATCTTTGTGTGTGAAAAGTTGATAAACAACAAATGCATGGACCATTTATCAATATTGGATTGAAATTTAAATTCAGAGGGTTTTCTTTGAATATATGTAAATTGAATGAAAAATTTCAAATTGTTCATAGCATTATTTTACTAGTATTTGACTAATGTTCAAGCTTTATGGGTATTCAGACTAGATACTGCTCTCCAGCACTCTTTAATGAAATAGCATTGGATAACATAGTAGGAGCTGCTATCAGAGCCCTGTTTTATAAAGTGTTACAGTTGATTTGAATCAATCACAACCCTTTTCAAGATTTCAAGATCATTGTAGATCGGTGGTTCAAGACCCAGGCCGAGGGTTGTCATTATCTTTGGTTTAAATTCCTTTTTCTTGTAAGTTTTATTACTTTTCATGTGAATTGTACTTGAAATCACTGCACTCGAAGAGACAGGATACATGCATGTGTTGATCTCTGAGAATCTGAAGTGTTCACTTGGTAAAATTCTAAACTATCACAGTGTGCAGAAGCCTGCAGATTGACTGGAAATATACCCCCCTCTTCTGTTTATTTAGGACAATGATGCAATCACATGCTGATGTTGAGTTACCCATACGTGTACTATTCTCCCCATCTATTGAAATGGGCATAAATTGATTTGGTTTAAGATTGCACTGAGTTAAGTCTTTACTTTCTAGGAAAAGTTTTACCATTCTCCAGTTTTGGTGATTGTTAACTTGTCATAAAAGTACATTTTTAAAGATCCCCCCCCTTTTTTTAAATATGTTTAGGTTTCAATGTACAAATATGGGGAGAGGAGATAATATTTTTCACTACAGTACACTTGGCGTGTATATGAAGAAGAAAAAACTATTAACAAGTTCTGACTTGTATAAATAGAGACTCTTGTAAATATATGAAAATATGTTATTATTATGTGTACATACTAGAAATCTTTATGAAGTCTTACAAATTACAAAAATGTGTAAAATTATGAGAATCTAATTTTATTGGTGTGATGATTATTGTATTTGAGTTCATGTAGTAGTGTATGTTTTTTGTTTGCAAGACTGTAATGAAAGTTCCTTACAGGTTTAGTGTGTTCATCTTGAATGCCATAATTGTGTGGTGCAGGGGTTTTCTTCTCAAAATACAACTTTTTGTGGGCATTTTTTAGCAAGGGCGCTCAACATGCTTAGCTCAGCTTACCATATAATAGCATACTCATTCTTTTGCTATATTTTTAAACATGCTTCATTGGCCATTGCTAATGATTTTAGATTTTCGTGAGTCTGACTTCCATACGCTTCTGATGAATGTATCAAAATAGCTAATTGAGATCTAGTGCATGAATTGAAAAAGAATATTGTATGAGTATGCTCAAATAGGTCCGTTATAAAACGTGAATTGATCAGATTTTTTTTGAATGGGTGGTCAAAGCCCATTATTAGGGAATAAAATTTGAAGTTTGGTACATGCAAATCTTGTATCAGACTTATACATACAAGTGCAACATCGAGTTCAAATACAAAACCAAATAATGTGAAGAGGACATATCTGGACAATGTGAAGATAAATCCTAATACATGATGTCTTGTGATGGTTTGAGGGAATGAAAGTGCAGAGAAGTTTATATTTTAGAGGGAGTTTTTTTGTCATGATAGACTTGTTTGTAAATTAGAATGCAAAGTTTGATACTGTGAGGGTTGTGCAAGTCACTCTGACTTTGGTCTCGTCTCATTTTGAAGACTCTTATTCTTGTACTGTTATTTTTCCACATGTCACTTGTGTATTTGTAATAAAAACAACCGATAAATCATCACTATTTTGTCTCCTCTATTTTGTATTGAAAATTCTCTTCAGTTTGTATTGAAAGATATAGAAGTTCCACTCTCAAACTTTATTTCAATACACCTCTCAATCTCATCACCAATATCTCTTAATATCATTGTGTAATACTGAATATAAATGTATGCCTTTGTTCCTAACCACATTGCATCAAAATCACACCTGATGTTAACACAAGTTATCTTACAAGGCTACTTTAAAATATCTAGGAATAATACTTTCTCTTTTCAATTCAATTTTCATGATAAGGATGAAAATAAAAAAGGGTCTACTTCATTACTTAAGATAAATGACTCGAAATTTGGTTCCTATCTATCCCGTTCAATCTTACAGAGAGCAAAATTATGTGACCAATTCTACCGAGTACTGTTAAATAGTATAAAGATGGTTATCAATCTTCAAACTCAAATATACTTAATAAAATCAAATGAATTACAAATGAAGTACAAATAAACAAAACAAACTGTATATATGAAGTTTATTATTCCATAATCTAATTTTGACAAGCAAGAGTTAGTGCTCTAAATATATACACAGTACAAGCATTAAAGCTCTCTTATTTAATATTCTTGTACAAAATTTCAAGATAATTTTTTTTTTAATGACATGAAATCACTCTGAATGTTCATGATTTGGAATGGTATGGAATCAGTTAAATCCCTGAGTATTTTCTGGTGGTTACAGCACCATTTATGATCATCCTTTGCGATAGGTGCTTCATAAATCCAATTCTTCTTCTTATTAAACATTATAGCCTCCACTCCCACATAAGGTGCAAAGAAAACATAACATCTGCTGTATTTATTTTTTGAAATGGCATGAGGCAATTTCATGAATGGAAAAGCAGAGCCCATTACACATTCTCTCTAATCCGAATGTTGCATTACCGGGGTTCACAAATAATGTGATGTGCACAATTAACAATTATTGTGCCACTGTGTTTTTGTTTGTTTCCTTAGTTTGGTTGATTATTTGTTTTTTGTAAGCAATTCAGCACCTTATGTCGGCATGAGACTTTTTAGAGGAACGGAACAAAGATGGATCAAAAGATATAATAATAAACACAGAAATAGATGGAAAGGGAAATTTAACTACATAAAAAGATATGGGTATAGTCGTAGAGAGAAAAAAGTAGAGTAAAAGCTCTTTCAGATATGTTGCGGTATGTCTTCTTTTTCTTCTAGTGTCTCTCTTTAACTTAAGCCTTTATTCTGCATCTACTAATTCCAATGCTTGTCTTGTCTTCTTATTTTCAGAGTATATGACGAGTTCATGTGATATCTTCTGCACAAACAGATTTGTTGTGATGTACAACATCAATTCTATTGCAAACATTAGGAAAAATAAAATCTTTATCTCTTACAAAAATTTACAAAACATCATATAAAAGGTATAAGGATTGATAACTTATAACTATGATGGTATCTATACTTCTATATTAATACCATCTCATAAAAATCATATTTTTATAAGCAACTTTTGTGGAATGATTCAATCAAGATTACACAAATTCAACGTAACATAGTAATAGCCTTGCTTCAATAAGTAGTTGTCTTTTGAACAAAATGTATTTGTTTTCAAATGTGATAAACTGCTTTACTGGGTCTCAGATGATTACTGCGCCACTAATTATATAAACTGGCAAGATTTCAGCTATAATCATTTTTGTAAAAGCGTGGAGGGAATTTACAATATCCTTAGAACAATTCCTGAAATAAAACTACATTTCAAAGTCAGTGATGGATCGGTAAAAAACAACAACATTGAAACAGATCAGAATCTTCCATCGTCTTGCATATCATTACCAGTATCTAATAACTTTCATATTTGTTCAATTCTCAACATGATACACTCATGATTTACCACTTCACTGTGTAAACCACCTCTGATGTCTAGAATTTAAAAAAAGATGAGCTACAATATGAACTTGCATAATAAACCTATACATGATTTGTTTCCTGGTATCAAATGACCTTCATCAATGGACTTTTTATTTATAATTAAAAAAGCAATTGCAGTTAATCCTAAATGATATGGTATTAATACAATTTAGGCCATGTCTTCTGATGAATTGCGGTTGATCCTTATTGACCACAAGACGTCCAAGTCCAATCAATTGCAAAACTCCTCTAAATACACAGTTGTGATTGATATCGAGTTACAATCAATTTGAATTTATTGCACATATTTGAGACAAGGCTTTGGGGCCCATCATGTTAATAAGAGCTGCAATAAATACAAATTAATCATAACTTGATATTGATCGCAACTGAATACTTGAGAGATAGCAGATACAGTCAAACCTGCTTTAATGACCACCTGTCTACAAAGACCACTTTTTTTTTGTTTCCCTTGAAAATGGTTTCTTATTGAAACATGAACTAAAGGAACCTATCTACAAAGACCACTTTTTGTGTTTTCCTTGGGCGGTCGCTATAGACAGGTTTGACTGTAGTACATTGTTTAATGGTTAGGACTTGTGATTGGCTTGGACCAAATGCAAATCTTTATCAGACGGGGCCCCGGAACAATAGTTGTTAATTACATTTGATTATTGACTAAGTAGAGTAGTAACTTGGACCCTGCCGTCCATGGATCCACTCAAGCATATTCCGGTGTTGAGTGTTGTACACCAATCGACACTGACGACGGGTGTTCGGTGTCCAAGGATGGTGAGTGTGCGTAGCATCCCTTTCTCTTTGTTTAGCTGAGGAGAGAGATGGAGAACACGAAGATATTTCAATTGCTACATGGGATTTGTTATTAAGTGACAATCAACAGTCTTTATTTCTGTTACCCAATGTACCCTCAGTCCCCCACTCTAATCCATCACCATTATCTTTTTAATCAGATGTAGTTTTAATTAATGTTATAAAAGGAACTGCAAGTGCAACTGTACGGTTATCATCATCTCCACTACCACCATCATTATTACCTTCATCATCACTAGCATCATTATCACCACCATCGTCACCCTCCCCATCATTATTAGCATTCTAACCATTATCATTATCATCATCACCATTATCATCATCACCATCATCATCAACATCATCATCATCATTTTCGTTATCACCACCATCATCATCTTCACCATCATCATCATCATCATCATCATCATCATCACCCTCATCATCATCATCACCCCCACTTCTAGCTCAACTGCCAAGAACATCACTTCTATTAATTGTCAACACCATCAACAACTCAACCCCAATCATGCAATATCATCACCACTACCACCACCAACACAATCACCATCACTTTTACCAGCATCACCACCACCACCACCAACACCACCAACACAATCACCATCACTTTTACCAGCATCACCATCACCACCACCACCACCACCAACACAATCACCATCACTTTTACCAGCATCACCACCACCACTACCACCACCAACACAATCACCATCACTTTTACCAGCATCACCACCACCACTACCACCACCAACACAATCACCATCACTTTTACCAGCATCACCACCACCACCAACACAATCACCATCACTTTTACCAGCATCACCATCACCACCACCACCACCACCAACACAATCACCATCACTTTTACCAGCATCACCACCACCACCACCAACACCACCAACACAATCACCATCACTTTTACCAGCATCACCATCACCACCACCACCACCACCAACACAATCACCATCACTTTTACCAGCATCACCACCACCACCACCACCACCACCACCACCACCACCACCACCAACACAATCACCATCACTTTTACCAGCATCACCACCACCACCACCACCACCACCAACACAATCACCATCACTTTTACCAGCATCACCACCACCACCACCACCAGGACTGCCACCACCACTCTCATCATCACATAAAGCAACCATAATCATCCTCCATAACTGAGCTCACATCTCTCTTTCTTTCTTCACTGACCTTGTATATGACCCCTCCATGTGGAGCACAGGTCAGTACGTAGTTCCCACTGGAGTCAAAAGCAAAGAGCTTTCCCCTTGGGTTCTGCTGCTGCCTGTATCCACCGAATCCTGATACCACAAACGGTCCGGTAGCTCCGTCGTGGATGGGCATATCCATCAGCTTTTGTCCCACTTTGTGTATACTCCATTCAGTATACTATCAAACAAATGGCATATATTACATAGAATATAATAAAACTACTCTACATCAATGGAACTGTTCAAAGATACAGATTCAATTAAAAATGGTTTAATATCAGAGATTGTGGATGAATGAATGGCTTAACCCTACGTTAACTGGGGGGGGGGGTCAATTTGACCCCCCCCTGTAGAAATTTCGCGACTACTCCGAAACCGCGGCAGATATAATATTTTCCTCTCATGACTTTTTACTTTCGAGTCTTACGCATCTTTTAAAACAATTTTTTTGAAAATCGGACCTACGGTTACAAGGTCGCTTGACCTTTTGTCTTTGCATGTCAGCCCGAAAATCGCTCATTTTCGTGATTTGTGTACAAAACATATGTAAAAGTCATTTTTCCTAAAAATAGATAAAACATTGGTTATTCAGTCTTGTTTAAAGTTTACATGTTTGTTTTGGGGTCAAAATAGTTGAATTGTAGTTATAAATGAAATAAAACAACAAAAACAATAAAATACATAAGTTAAAAAAACAATGAAATACATAAGAAATTATAAAAACAAGAGATAACATAAGGAATAACCTGGCTCTTCCAATTTTTTGTGTTGTATTATTATTCCAAATGGTCAAATAAATATATCTAGTGAAAAAAGAATACTTAAATATGAATAATCTATGATTTATGGGCCGAAATGTGAATTTTATGACCTTATTTGCATAAATTACCATGAATATGCAAATGAGTGAATTTTTCAAAAATTTGAAATTACCATAGTATTCTATACACTTCACTTGACATGCATGCAAATTTTCGCGGCGATCGGCGGTGAAACGGCAGAGATCTTAGGGGGGGGTCAAATTGACCCCCCCCCCCCCCCCCCCAGTAAAAACCTGGTCTGAAATAGCCCAGTTAAAATAGGGTTAACAAAGACAAATGTAGATGAAAGCCTTGTAATGGGATATATATATACACATCCTGATATCAGAATTCAAACTACCAATCTCTGTTGGAAGTCGAGTGAATGAACCACCGAGGTATGGTATTCCAAAATAATGTTTTCTTATCAAAGATGAAACGATCACCATGACAAACCGAAAGGAGTGAAAGAGAAATGCTTACCTTCCCATCTGATCCCATGCTATAGACAGAGGTCTCTGCAGGACTGAACTGAGTAGCATACACTTGACCCTGGTGTGCTCTCCAACTCAACAAACACTCCTGTCTTTGGATGTCTGAAATAGGAATTTTAGAAGTACTCTTGAAATTGGAATTACACAAGAACTTTCAGAAGTGTTACAGGCAGCAAAACACATATAATCAATTAAAGGGTAAAGTTAAATGTTTGAAAAGCAAAAGTTCATTCAACAATTAGTGCCTAATTCTTTCCCTGCAAAGAATGTGGTTGTCAATGGCATCTTCATCAGGGATATGTATTGAAATCTTAAAATTGGCAACAACCAATACAATGCAAATTATTGATTTGATGTTGAACTTGACAATTCTTAGCTGCAATCTGTAACTATCATTCAAGTATTTTCATTGTTGAAAATTCGACCAAGATAAAAATGATGCATTCATCTGACCTTCAATCACACACAAAATAATGAATCTTTCATGTACTTTTGGTGTTGCCCATTCAAAGAGGAAAGTTTATTGATTCATCCTAGCTGAAATAACTCACCAAATAATCGGACCATTCCATCCCCAGCTCCTGTGACAAGCAGATTACCGTTGTGATTGAAGGACGTACAGTTTATACAACCAGCACTTCTTGCCAGCGGAAGCTCTTTCTGCAAACATAAACAAAAGATGTAATGCATTTGATTCATAACTTTTCAAAAACAACCAACTAATCTTACAAAAAGCCACTTATATACAAGCAACAACAGAAAAAACAGCTAGAAAAGTGTTAGATATAGTAAACCTATGAGCATGATTCTTAAAATTATTGATTAATCTCTCATCATACACTATGCACATCTATTATCAATCATCTTGTAAAGTTATAAATTATCTGTCATGTTTCAATTCATGGCTTATCTTAAGGATTCGATTTTTGAAGGTAGAAAACCAAGGTATATGCCCAAATGTATGATTCACTTAAAGTGGCACGTTCCCGCCAGTGTATTTATCGCTGCTCTAGTCATCGCCATCTTGGTTCCGAAGATCGACTTCTAATTTGCATACAGCTGTCAATCAAAGTACGCGCGGCCTGGCCTGCCTTCGCCAAGCCAGCTGATCGCTGACGATCGCGACGTCACGAAAGTGGGCGGAAACAGCAGCCGAATCTTAGAGCCGAACTGCGATTGGCATTACTTCGGCACATGTATGCGATAATCGGTATTGTCCGGGCATTCGGAACATGCCATCTGCGTAAGAGCCGTATTCTGTTGGTGTCAATAGGCAGCTAGCACCGTCCGCCAGCGGGTACGTATTTTGAACGCCCTCTGGAATACGGGGAACATGCCTCTTTAAGACACCTGCAGATTTTGATATTACAGCATTCCACAAACAACAATATACAGCAATCTTTTCTTTGTAAATTTTATATGATAACAACTGATATTAGATAAAATATTAAAGATACGTCATAGCTATCCCTGCCAGGTCAAATTATAGCAATGACAGAATGTTATGTAATTCTGGTAAAGGTAATACAAAGTTTTGGTGATATTTCAACAGGATTGGATTATGAAATTTCAAAATTTGCATTACCATTGTCATACCTAGTGTTAGAATAAGCAACTTTGAAAAAAATTGGGCTCTAAAATGCTAAGGATTTAAAGAAATTAATATATCAAATTTATTGGTGCTCTCGATAAATTTCAAATAGCACCTATGGCCACACAATAGTAGCTGCGACCATGGAAATCTCGGAATAGGCAGTTCTGATATATAATTTCATAACAGGAATAGAAAAGTGGTTGATTTCAGTAAAAAAACACATTGTTTTGAAGCTAATTTCAACCGTGACGACGACCATTGAATATTGTAGGATCGCATATGCTTCAAATATGTTCATTTGAACCAAATTCATGACCCCAACTTTGTATTACCTTTAACATTAAAATTTCTTACATGTAATTTGAGGGTCTTGAGATCCCAGGTGGTGAGTTTACACGCCCCATGGAGAGGGGAGCCTGGTTTACTGAGATCAGATCCCCACTCTGCTACCTGGCTCGCTGACGAACAGACGAATGTGGTACCACTGGGGTTGCATGCAATGGACACAACTCTGTCAAAGAAACAGAAAGAGAGAGAGAGAGAGAGAGAAAGAGAGAAAGATAGAATTAGATAATCTGATATTGCTATCACTAATGGGACATTACACATCTTTAAACGTGGGGTGAAATCCAAATACAATATGATTCCTGTTGATGTGCAGGGCTGCATAAAACCCATATTTCGTTATTCAAACATCTAAATATATTTCATAGATTTTTTAATATTTTTAAAATATTCTTAAAATAATTTTCTGAGACCTGCTAAGCTCCACCCTAAAAAATGTTCCAGATCTCATTCATCTTGTGACATCATCTGTCAATCATTAGTGAGCTGAAAAGAGACAGTGGTATGTAGCTAAACCAGACCTGTTTACAATAGACCATACAATACCAACATAGGAGTTGCAACGTCAGACGTGCTGTAGCATCACCAGGAAAAGAAAAGTAATGTGGAGGTATTATATGAAAGAATGCAATGTGTTTGTGAGCATGTGCTGAGCTGGGGGAAGTTACATACCACTGTCTTTTAGATGTTTGAATAACAAAATATGAGTAGTATGCAGCCATCCAAATCAACAGGAATCAACTTATATTTAGATGTCACCCTATCTTTAAGCTGACAGAAAGACCACTTGACTGTAACTAGGAAAGAATTATTGGCTGACAATGTATCAATACTAAAGTGCTTGTAGTGCATGTCACTGCCTTAGTACATGTATCTCCATGTGCTTAGGATAAAAAGAATATAAAAGGAAAGACAGGTGCTAATTGCCCAACCATGACCAAGTAAAATATGCTTCTTAAACAAGAGAGAGAATTTTAACTTATAAATTGTGGATGGCTACTAAACATCACCATTAAGATCAAGTGCCTAACAGCTGCTTGACTACCTCTTTCCTTCTAAATGCTATGTATTGTTACATATAAAAAGACCTGTTATAACCAAAGGCTACAACTTTTTCAAGACTGGTCTTGAGGAAATTTACTATAATCTTAAATCCTATAAATCTGACCATATTTGCAATTTCTGCTGACATCCACTTTTAATTTGATGATACAGATTGGTGGGATGTCAGAATATCTTACCTAGGAAATCCTGTGTCCATCTCGGCTTCTTTGATAGGTTTCTTCCCATCACAGTCATAGAGCTTAATAGAACCAACTGAACTGCCAAGGATAAGCTGGGGGTAAAAAAAAAAGAACATTATCATGACAATCTGCATCAATCATTCCACATACTGAAAAATCAGAAACTTTCGGGAAACAAGCTAAAATTTTGCAAATGGTTAGACTTGTGAAGGTTTCATGCTGTACAATGATTGCATCACAACTGACAAAACATAATTTTGTTGGCAATTCACCAGTGTCGTGCCATTAAAATAATTTGATTAAACATCATACCGGTACTTGAAAATAACAAATGATGACAAATATGATATGATAAACTCACCATTCTATCTGTCTTAGGTACCCATTCCAGAGAAAGGAGAGGTGCTTTAAACATTATTGTTGCTAAGGTGGTAGGATTAGGGGTCGTCTTCCAAACTCTGATAAGAAAACAAATTATGTTGATAACAAAAGTTCAATATTGTATAGAATGCACAGAAGCCTGGTATAATGAACTGTGCTTTCAAACTTGGTGTATCAATATTCATATGCTTTATGTACATGTACCTAAATTGATAAGATGGATTATAATACATGTACTACAAAAACCTCTATAATCTTATCCTGATTTCAGAAAAATGGCTCTGCTGTATCATATCTCTTAAAATAAATTGAATTCAAAGAGCCATGATGATGAGTGGTGTGGAACTGTCCAAAAGAAAGAACACAAGGGAGCTCAAGGAAAGATTGGGTCTGGAAGAAACTATGGTGGAATTAGTAAAGAGATGCGAAATGAGATGGATGGGTAATGTGTTGAGAAGGGAAGATGATGATCCTGTGAAAAGAGCATGGGATCTGGAAGTGGAGGACATAAGAGGGAAAAGAAGACCAAAGATTTTATAGAAAGATATGGTGGAGAAAGAGAGCAGTAAGGTCGGTCGTAAAGAGGAGGATGCTTGCGACGTGGAGGGGAGATTTTTATCATGGTGCGAAAGTCAGTAACCACTCTAAAGATGCAAAATTCTGACTTTAAAGGTACTATGTCCCATTTGCAGGCCCAAAAAATGAAAAGGTTAAATTCCATTAAATACTAATTTAGAACTTCCCTAAAAAAGGTGGGGCTTGAAAATGTCTTCAAGTGGGAAAATAAGGACTATTAGTTGTCAAATCGACTTAGGAGCTATAGAACCAATAAATAATAGTCTTGATTTTCAGACCATTGTACCGAATGGTCAGATACGTTTTTATGCTGCGCAAAGATTCAATCAGTTTAATTTTGGCCATCACAAAAAGTGGGTTATTGATGTAGACAAATGCTCATGTACCCTTTTACACCTCATTTCATGTATGCTATTACCAAAGAAGAAAAAAAGCCATTCAGTCACTCAATAGTGTCTGACAATGAAGTCTAGCAAGTAAACGGGTTTCCTTGCATAATTTGAATATAAGGACACTGCTGACGTTTAAATTTCACAGATAGGACATACATGACAAATTCATAATTCCTGCAAAGTTCTACAGAATATGAGGTTGGCTGCAAAAGGGACATAGTACCTTTAACACATTATGATAGTGACGATGATGATGATGATAACGGGAAGAACAGGAAGGATATTAGGTGGATGTGTCATGCCAAGAATATACATTGTTTAATTGTGATTAGACTTCCCTACAATCAAAAACATAGAAAAAGATTGAAAACAAATTTATGGTTAGAAGTGAATCCCATTTTGGTAATCAAATTGGCAATGCTTACTTGACTACTCCATCAATATCCATGCTAGCTACCGACGTCGACGATGGTGAAAATCTACTGTATGTAATAGAGGAATGGTGCTCTGTGTACTCATCTTGACTCAAGATCAGGAATGTCCCAAGGCTTTCTTCTTCTCCTAAATGTAAGGAATTCAAAGATGAAATTGATATGAAACGATGCTCCAGGAGTAAGTGTTCTCCAAAGACAAACTTCATCACTAGTCCGATTCCTAATCTCAACATTGGACCCACCACTGTACACAACACTAACCTTGACTCTCATGTTAAACCTAACAATCGTGACCCAAGCTCTAACTGTATTTCTTTGATTAAATAAAACGTGGAGCAAAGGTTGCAGGAGCAGACAAAAAGAGGATGCAACAGAAAGTGTACTATCTGCTATAGAAAATGGATAGTCACACTTACATGTCCTCCGTTGAGAGCCAGAAGGGTGTTAATTCCTGTATTTTACACACATGTCATGCCCTACTGACTCTCAACAGACGGCGTAAAGACATTAGTAATCACAATGTCAATGGTTTGAATCAAGATTAAATGTAAAGGTGTCATGGTCAAGTAGATATGTTATCAGACCGTGGATCATAAAGTATGGGTTTGAGTCCCGCCGTGGCACTAATATCCTTTGGCAAGACGTTAATCTACATTTGCCATACTGGACCTAGATGATGTAAATGGTGGTGGTTATTTTTTTTTACCTGACTGCTAAGAAAGCATAAATGATTGTTAGTAAGCAAACAGAGGACGGACAGCTTTAGGTCCTCTCCGAGGGAACTTGGCAAGAGTTAGTTCCTTGAAATTCTAGAGCGCCGTATTGGCAGCCATGCTGAAGCCGGGGTAATAACTATGGAGCGCCAGGAGTGTCAAGTCTGACGGACATGAGCGCTTCACAAGAACCCACTATTATTATTATTAAAGAACAAATACCATCATATTTTACCTGGAAAGAAAGTAGAGCTTGGCGACGGCTTCTTAGAGACATTAGGAGGTTGAGATCCATGTGAGGGAGAACCCTGACTTGCTTCAGGTTTCGAAGAAACGAAGCTTGATAATTCAACCTCCTTTATACCACTGCATAATAAAATTACATTTTCTTAAATCAAAATATTCATTTCACAAAAATTAAACTTTCAGTAAAAGTATGGTTGAAATATGGGGTGTGGGGAGAGGAATGGGCAAACACTGTTGAGTGTTGCAGAATTCTGAACACTGAACAAAAGAAAAACACACAATTTGATGCAAAACAGTGCACATCAACATATTCTTAAGACAAGAACAAGAAAAAGTTCCTGAAAATCAACACTCAGACTTTATAACTAAACTAGATGGAATTTTGACTGCGCGCAGTCGAAAATGATGCCTCCGCCATAGAGCAATTTAAACAAGTTTGGAGTTTAAATCTCCAGTGGTTCTTGAGATATCATGATAACAATCTCAATGTATGGAATTTCATAAGTTGACCTCTGTGACCCTTGACCTTTGACCTACGTGCTCCAAAATCTACTCAGATCGTGTTCCTATGGTGATACATACTATCCTTAAGTTTGAAGTTTTTACATCTCCAGTGGTTCTTGAGATATCATGATAACAATCTCAATGTATGGAATTTCATAAGTTGACCTCTGTGACCCTTGACCTTTGACCTACGTGCTCCAAAATGTAATCAGATTGTTTTCCTATAGTGATACACACAATCACTAAGTTTGAAGTTTAAATCTCCAGTGGTTCTTGAGATATCATGATAACAATCTCAATGTATGGAATTTCATAAGTTGACCTCTGTGACCCTTGACCTTTGACATACGTGCTCCAAAATCTAATCAGATCGTCTTCCTATGGTGATACATACTATCCTTAAGTTTGAAGTTTAAATCTCAAATGGTTCTTGAGATATCGCGCTAACAAACTCAATACAAGGAATTTCATAAGTTGACCTCTGTGACCTGTGACCTTTGACCTACGTACTCCAAAATCTAATCAGATCGTCTTCCTATGGTGATAAATACTATTCCCGAGTCTTAAGTTTAAATCTTAAATGGTTCTTGAGATATTGTGATAACGGTCAAACGGGACGGACGTACGGACGTACGGACGGACGTACGGACGTACGGACGTACGGACGTACGGACGGACAACCCGAAAACATGATGCCTCCGGCACCACCTTCGGTGGCGGAGGCATAAAAAGCATGAAAAATCAGCCCCTTCCCCTGATTCATCTACTGGTGTGTACCTATCTCTCTCCTTATCAGTGAACCCAAACCAAGTTACAGAAACTACACCTACCTTGCTGATGAAGGAGTTTTCTCTGCAGCTTTTGGTGCATGATGTGCCTGGCTCTGCTGTGCCTGGCTCTGCTGTGACTTAGAAAACAGTTCCTGTCTCTGCTTGTCATGAGCATGCTGCTGCTGGAGACGGACCTTAAGTTTAAAGGGGAAGACATTTTATAAGAATGATTTTTACTTCAGGTTGAGGATGTGTTTTCAAAGTGTACAAGTCAACATTTTTAAAGACCCTATCTGATGAAAATACAACTTTATGTCAATGGAAAGCTGAATGAATGTAGAATACAAATTCTCCTCTTTAGTATTGAACAAAAGAAAACTAAAACCTTTTTTTCCGCACCCCTCCAAATTACTGGTCAACAGGGGTCAAATTTTCCAGTTACGGTGACGATATAACATGTAGAGCACCTCCTATATAGCTGAGGCGATGAGCCATGTTCAATAAAAGTCATTATGAATATGCGTACTCAACATAAGATGATGTCATGCGGTCGATAGCTAGTTTTTAGGTGGACAACTTCTGATTTTCAAAACTTTAGATTTCTAGTTTTCAGAGAGCTGTCACTCCTTTGACAGACATGAAAAATAGCATATAATTGATATCATTATAATTCATAAGCCTTTCTGAAGTAGATAACAAAAACAAATTGACAAAAATTATTGATAAAAACTGAACAATAATGCTCATAAGAAACATCCTCTTTTATTCATTTTCAGTTGCGTTTAAAGAATTCAGTGAATTCAGTTTAAAGAATGGCATTAATTATCTACATATTTCAATGAGAGCAGTGCCTTCTTGCTATCTCTTCATGATATGAGCTGTTTTGCTTTGGAGTGATGGGGAAAAACTTGTTATGTGCCATGGGTGTAATTTTTCATACAAGCTATAGACAAAAACAAAAAAAAACTAATTTAAAATTAAAATTTTATCTTCACTTGTATGCATGTCAAGACAACAGAGATTGAAAAATAACAAGTACATTATAAACACATGTGGTTGACGTTATGATTAGATGGTAACTTTGCCATCAATGGCAACTACCAAGGTAACAGGGATCAACAGCCAATCAAAATCAAGGTTTCCATGGTACATTGTAGTTACCATTGATGGCAAAGTTAACTTTTGTGCGACGGGCCCTGTACCTGATTCTGTGAGCTGGTCTGTGCAGGTTGGTGAGTAGGAGAGCTTGATGCAAAGTCCACCTTTTTCCCACCACCACCAACACCACCACCACCACCAACACTGCTACCCCCTCCCCCTCCTCCCTCCTTGGTCTTGGACACTTGTTGGGACTGGTCCTGGTTCTTCTTTGGACCCAGTAAGGAGGAGAGGGCGCCCCGCACAGTCTTTGATCCCACGGTTGCTGGGGTGGATGATGACGACGAAAGGAGCCTTCGTCCGACGTTAGGGGATGGGGATTTCTTGGAGGTGGCTTTCAGAGAACTCTTGAGCTGGGGTGCTTGGGATTCCCTAATAAAACAGAAGAAGGAAATCAATGAAACTATAATTAGTAGGTGTAATCCTTTGAGAATGTTTATTTAACATGATTGAGAAAATGTGTGCATTAGAGGCTAATTCCAAGGTATTTTGCCCACTGCAACCTAGTTCAAATATTTTAATATATTTTCTGATTCAAATGATTAGAGAGAGACAGGAGAAATGGCTTGGACACATAATGCAGCATGATGAGGGCTTGATGCTCAGAGTCATAGAAGGTCGTATTCATGGAAAGAAGAAGAGGGGAAGACCCCGTAAAGGCTTTCTAGATGATGTAATCGCACAATGTGGAGCGACGGGGGTATGAAACGATGAAACGGTTGGCTCAAGACCGAGGAACTTGGAGAGAAACTTGGAGAGAAACTTGGAGAGACACTTGATATAGAATTTTGAATGGGTCACTGAACCTGTCATAAACTGACAGATCACCATTGATGATGATTTTCTGATTGTATAAAGTTATATAAGATGAAAAATTACTAATAATGATGCTGTCAAATTAAATTCTGTTCAATAATGGGACATAAGGGTATAACAAATCATGGACTTGCCCAACATCACTTTCATGATCAAAACTTTTATTCACAATTCATAGTTCACACAACAGAGAGAATAGAAACCAGATAGAAATATCTACTTGTATACTATACATGTATATCATGAATAATAAAACTTGAATTCTCAAGCCTTTGACAGCCTATTCCAACAAGAAACATAGACCTAATTACACAAAATAATTATGAGATCTAAATTATGAACAAAGACTTTCCACATGCACATCAATGACATTGCTTGCATGATCTATGACATCACTGAAATAATTTCTACAAAAAACTCTTCATTAACTCACCCGGTACCAGAGTTACTGGACTGATCAGAAACATCTGATCAGACTTTCCACATGCACATCAATGACATTGCTTGCATGATCTATGACATCACTGAAATAATTTCTACAAAAAACTCTTCATTAACTCACCCGGTACCAGAGTTACTGGACTGATCAGAAACATCTGGAGACTCAGATTTCTCATTCAAAGAAAGCTGTCTCACCTGCAATAAGAATTAGCATTAAAACTACATCCACTGAACTATCAAATCTCTTTGAAATAAACAAATTCTGTTTGATAGGTAAACCTGGGTTAAATAATAACAGAAAAAATTTATACCAAATTTGCATGAATGATTGAGACTAATAATAATATGCAAAACAAACTGTGTAGGAATTTTAATAGTTGAAGAATGAGAAAAGAAAATTAAGCTTGTAGTTTTACAACATGTAGAGCATCAGATGATATGGTAATACAATGAATGTGATTTTAGATCGTTCACATTTTGGCAATCCGAATAATCAATCAACTGCATCATGAACAGTTGCAGATTACTTTAAAATCAGCTTTTCCTGACATGGTATTCCTTCACCACTTTAGATAAGTTGAAAACTTTAAATGGCAAAAATATGACAGCAAGGACGTTTTCAAGAAGACTATTTTAAAATTCACTCAGTGCACTACATCACCACACAATGCCAATTCACAATGCTCCCATGGGAGTGGAGAATGTGCACACATTGTGTGCGGGTATGCTTGAATCCGATGACCGGGGTAATAATATATCTGTAAAGCGTTTAGACACATCGTTGTATCGATCTATTGGGCGCTATATAAAAACATAATATTATTCTTATTATTATTATTCATGGCATTTTATTTGGAGATATCTCTGATTAGATGAAAATTTGCGGACAGAGAGACAGACCTGTTCTTGTAGTCTGCCCATCTGGTCCTCATACTTGGCGACCTGATCGGTGAGCTTGATCACTTGATCTTGTAACTTGGCATTCTCCTCCTGAAGGTCAACAATCTTCTGATGTTCAGCATCAAAGTTCATAAGAATGGGCAAGGGTGCAAGGTAGTTAAGGTCATATAAGGTCATAGAAGGATATTAAAGAGCATGGCTCGACACCAAAAATAAAAGAAATAGATGGGAGCTTGCACAAGTGAAATAGCAAACACAACCCCTGGATTTATTTTTTTCAATACCAAGTCTTACTCATTATTAACAAAAATTTGCAATTACATTTTCAAATGCTGTCAAATTAAAGGGATCCAGAAACTTTGTCTCAGATTCTGAAACAAAATCCTGGATTTAGCTCATGCTGCAATGATAATTATAAACCTTTAGGTCAGTCAGGAACCCCATGACTTTTACAAGCCGATCACCTGTCTGATTATCAAGATATATATGATTGGAAATTGAAACCAAATTTTGCGTTTTCCTAACGGTTTTCATAACACTACAGTCTATTGGGGAAAACGAGTATGGTAAAACCGTTCACTCAAAGATTTTTACTTTTTTGAGGCACTTCTTGATCATTTTGGAGCGTGATTTGTTTAGGGCTTCAATATTACACCATATCACAGACACTGATAACACATAGATAGGGCCGTGCATCTCAGATTAAACATTTTTAAACGATGCCTTTAAAAGACATTTCACAACTTGTATCAAAAGCATATTTGAATATCCCTGAGAAAGGACTGTATATTTGTAAATTGCATATAGCTACATGGTGCTAACAAATTTGCTAAGGCAAACCTGCTCCCAACTATTATAAAAAAGTCAGGACTAAGGGTTCCCACAGAAATTTGAGAACCAAATACCATGACTTTACGTGATTTTCCATGACCCGTTTTTTTTGCTTTTTTTCCATGATCAGATTTATAAGTACCATTTTGGCATGGGTTAGGGCATCCAAGCAGCGTATAAAGACTATGCCCATTGTCAGTTCAAACTGGAAGGCTGCAATAGCCCAAGACTCACTTTTTAAATTTATTTTTTCATTGGCTTTTCATGGTATCTTTAATTTTGATGTACTATTTTTAAATCATTGTACGTGGTGTTTAGCTATCGATATTGATATCGGTATCAAGCTCTTAATTTCATCAACAAATTTTTTTTGTTAACACTAACACCCAACTTGCAATCACTCATTGACTGTGGAGCAATTTTTGCTACAGCATGTGTCATGCGAGTGAAGGTACCTGCATTTTTTTATTTTTTTTATTTCTCAAAAAGGATATGCATCGATTGAAAGATGATGCTGAGGAAGTTATGAAGTGATATCTTGAGTGTCTCTTCCCACTGCTTGCTGAAGTATAGGGAAAATAGAGGACTCTGCTCCGGGTTCCTCAAGTACGGCAAGACTACAATATAAAAAAAAATACCAAAACATCACTTATTGTTACTTATTGCTTAACAAATTTAAAGTCCAGCAAATATATATTCATATTAAATGTATTGTACATTATTATGACTCAAGAACACTATTAACAAACCAACCACTTTGATATCAACTTCATGATCAGGTTGCATTTTAATAGTTTTTTCAACTTTCCTGAAATCCAATTTTAAGTTGCTCAGAAAAAAAGTGATGAAGATGATTTACAACACTTATAGAGTGCCATGTTTCTGTTAAAAACATTTAAAGATGCAGGCTTCTCCAATAAAGACTTTTTTTGCATTTGCTAAAATAGGTAAATTTTCAAGCATCATTTACAGAGCTCAAGAGTCTAGATTAATAACAACAGGATGCACTGAAGCAAAACTGTCACACTGATGAATTATCCACACCCACAACGATTTCTTCAAATCATATTTCAAACTTTTCAAGAATTTTTTTTTTTCTAAACTTACCAAACCATTCTTTCCACTCAACTTGGCTCTGTATCTCTGGAATCAACTTCTCAAAGAACTCAGTCACTCTGTCTGTTCTGTTTGACTGGATTGCATTCACCACATATAGCCTGGAGCATGAAAAATGATGATTATACAGTTTTCTATTAAAGGCCCACTGCACTACTTGTAGCTACCTGCGCCCTCTATATAACAAACAATGACTAATCGGTGACCATTGGTCCCCCATGATCCTCTTTTTCTTATGTTAACTGAGAGCTGAGTTGATGAGATAACCACCTGTCCAGTGACCTTGCAGGGCAGTCTAATCCCTCCTATAAACTACGGCAGATAAGCTTTAAGATCCATACAGTAGGCCATTTCAAGTTCTTCTTTTTTGTGCTACAAAATGATCTTTTTAGACTTGTTTTCATCTTGTTGATGGTTCCATTAAGTAATTTTGATTTTCTTTGCACAGTGTACAAACAGAAAATAATAAGAATTGTAGCTACAACGTATAAACATAACACAAATAACTGCACATCAATGCAAACAATGGTATTATCCTTTATCAAGAATTCTAATTATTACTTAAACTGCATGAAATTGAATGAATCTACATAGTAAATCTTCAAAGTTTAAACCATTGGTTGTCTCTTGTTAAAGTTAAAAATTATTCAAACTTCATACATGTATCTAAGATACAGAGAATTATAGAGATGATACCTTACCTAAGAACACTGATACGTAATTTGTTGACATTGTGAGCATGGGTGTACTCAAGATGAGAAAAGATCCTCCTTTCTAAGTGCTCCCAGTAGTTCTTCAGACCAAGGAGGTCAAAGGTTGAGATAAACCCTAAAAGCTGCTCCAGGATCTTGTCTGCCTGTACTCGCCCAAAAATTAAAGAAAAGAAAAGAAAATGAAAAGAAAACGAAGAGAAGATACATGTGCATGACAATGCATCCCTCTTCAGATCATAAAACAGAATTTTATCCGATGGGAAAGCAAAACAAAATGGACATAACTACTCTTCTTGAAATTTACTGAATAAGAACTTCATCTCATATTATACCCTTCAAGGTAAATCTATTGGTCAAGGATTGGTCAAGAGCTCTTCATGTGATCATTTGTAATTCCTCTAGAAGAGAATTTCTTTTGGGGAGGAAAAAATAGGTGTAACGTCACACTTCTCAAAATAAGAGAACTGACTCTGACTATAAGACTAATTATCACATGAAATCATCTTTCACCTTGCTGCAGATCAATAAAATAAGTAACAAAAAAGTTGGGCAATTATCATGAATATAGAAAAACCACTATTCACTCCACATATTTTGTCAGATAAAAGAACAACAGATGGAGTGGTCTCCGGGAACAATTCAATACATAAAGGAATTGATTGAAATGTTGAGAATTCCTCTAAACAGATATAACTGCCACGTATATGGGGAACTCTCTAAGAAAAACTGCCATTTGCAAATTAAGAAGAATAGACCCTGTCAAATTATGCGTTTTAAAAATTGACATTTTAATCATTTTGTGTTGCCTGTTGCCTGCTACTATGTTGGCACTTCGTCACAGTGACATTACCGATTCAGCCAGTTTGAAGCTATCCATCACATAACCAATTAATTAATGATTTACAACTTACAGGAAAGTTAAACAATTATGTTACTTTTTGTCTGATTCAGACTTTCATCAGTCTGCTTCGATGATGTTTCTGTTTTCTCTTACTAGATCTAGTCTTAGTAGACTTTTATCTGTCACAAACCATGTAGATAAACTAATTTACCAAATATATCAATTAGTAGGCGGTTTCCCGGCAAAATTTGTATCATCATGTATTAGTCAAAACATATTCTTTCACATGATTGGTAATAATGAGCTTCCATTTCATTTTTTGAAATTGGGGCGTTTTCAATACTGGTCTTTACCTTTAATAGCAGTTTAGGATAATTCAAGTTGTGAGGCAATTAAGCCTGGATTTCCCTTTAAATTAATATTAATATTAATAAAAACTTACCCGAAATCCCTTGTCTTTGTCATTCTTCAATTCCGCATCAAAACTCTTCAGTGAATTAGTCAGACCTCGGTAAAGTAGATAATCTCTGATGAGTTCGTCCATTCGTTGGACAGATTCCGACATATTCACCTGATATTTGGACTCAGTTTGAGCTTGTCGAACTCTAAGTCTAAATAGTGACTCAGTCACTGAGCTGAGCTCGCATCTGTAAACCAGTTGGAGCAACAACAACAAACTGTATACATATTATGTATGTGCTTATGTGCTTATGCATGCACTTCGCTGTACTGTTTCTGCAACACACTCCTAGCTAGCTAGCTGTATCTCCGACCATCCTCTCGGGCTCCTCGTTCACAACGTGCAACTGTTAAATATCAGTTTATGTGTTTCTTAATTAATAATATCACTATTTTGTTATTTAAATTACTTTAAAAATATATTTAGACTACAATATATTTCATTCAAATGGTATGAATTATTTAAATAGTATTTTGCAAAAGATTGACTGATATCACATCTGAACGAGGTTTCACTTCTGACCGTACAAATTTCAACATGAGAAGACCTAGCTGAGCTGCGTGCACAATGATGCTAATAACAGGCTAGAGTCCGGCTAGAGTTAAACGTTTTTAGTTAAATCACATTCTATTTGACTTGTTCAGAATGGCATCCAAAAATTCATCAGCAAAGAGTGAAGATGATGACGAAGTATGGACGCACAGGCCTCTGAAGAGGGTCAGAAAATCTGAGGACCAATTTTCGTCATCTCAGCAAAACGGTACCTCGTCCAGTCAGTCTACTCCGCGGCCGCGGGACATGTCGGGGATTCCCCAGTCCCAATGTAGCATGACACCCAGCTCTAGACCAACTAAAAATCATCTCAGTCGTCGAATAATATTTGATTCTTCACAAAAACCGAGCAAGAGTGTTTGTGCAAGCCAGCCGAGTCGTACTCCTGCTAATAAATCAGGGAAAAAGCAGCACAAAATGAAGAAAGAAATGACAAACACTGAGAATAATCATGATAATAAATGTGAAACTGGAGACGAATTACAACTACAAGGATATTGTCCAATTTGTCAAGCACCGTTTTGCTCAATTCATTTAACTTCTCCAGGACAGCATATACAAGACTGCCTTGAACTTCCAAAACCAGACAATGGTAATTATTCTCTAAAAGATTTATAAGTTTGTCCAGTAATCATGAATAATAAGTCTTAACATATTTATCAGTATATTTTATAGATCTGTAACATCTGTTTAAATTTGTTAATAATATTTAATGTGTTTAAATAATAAACTATTAATTTCAATGGCAATACTGCACTGCACTTTCACACTGGGCATGATTCATTCCGTCATGGCGTCACCCACAATTTATGTGTAGCGTCTATGGAGTGGGAATGAGAATACTGGTGTTGGTGCAATAAGTACACTATAGTGCTTCCAATGTTATGTTATTTCATTTTTCCCATATTACTACTTTTTTTTGACAACATATTTTTCCCTTCTTTAGAATAAATATTTTTTTAAACTGTCTGAGGTGACATTTTATTTTACAAAGTTGCATGATTGTTATTATGTATAAGATATCTCCATAATCCATATATGCTTTAATTTTTCAGATTTTTCATTTGTTTCAAAATAATCTTTACTAAAAACTGCTCAAACATCAAATACTCGTACTTTATTTTATTGCACTTTCTAACTATTATACATCTCTCTAGTGTCTAATTCTCGATACTTAAATTAATTATTTGATTCTAAAGACTAAAGTAACCTCTCAAAAATGATAATTATTGCATGCATTCTAGAGCTCCAATCAATTTTTCTTCAAACATTTTCAATACCCTTTAATTTCTGTTGACATTACAGAATGTCCAGAAGGTCAGTTTTGCAACATCACAATCTTGAGCCACTATGAGAAGTTCAACCACGATCTGCTAGCTCTAGTCAGATCAGAGATGAAACCTGACGATTCATCAATGATGGATGATAGGTTCACTTCTTTGAAAGCAGAACCAGAGGTCATGACGTCAGACAGTGATTTTGAAATACCTTCCTCTTCAAAGCCAGCAGCAGCACCATCCATGTACCACAGTACTCCAAAGGGGGACTATGAATGCAAAATTAAAGGTGAAAGGGTCATATTAACCCCTAGGGAACAATGCTCTTCTCAAATTGCTCCCTCACAACCTAAGTCCAAATTAAAAAACACTGCCAGGAAATCTGCAAAAGGAGTAATCAACAGAAATCAAAGAACCTTGGATAGGATACTAGCAAATAAAGAAGAGTTGCCTACACCAAAGCGTGAAAATCTAGGAGAAAGTGATACATCTTATAGTACAGAGAACCAGAAAAGTGTAAGTAAAGACAATACATTGAAGAAAGACCCTGATCAGTCCACCCTAACCAACTTGACCTTAAGTACCCTTGGTCTTGAGCAGAAAACACTTGGTGCCGTATTTAATAGAGCTTCGCACTCTCCCCTTTCCAATTTGGAAACAAATGTGACTTTTGACCCACCCTCATGGTCCTCTGTTTCTGAAGACTCTCAACCATTTGTCGAAAGTGATATGGATATTTTTGCAAGTGGTGAAAGCGAACTGGTCAAAAGTGATATGGATATATTTGCAAGTGATCAAAGTGAGCCAGAGTGTAGAGACCAGAACAATTTTAAGAAGACAAAAGTATTGACTGCTGATGATGCTGGGTCAAAGGCAGATTGTAAGGATGAATTTGTTAAACTTAAACCAAAACAAGATATGAAGAGGGTACCCAAGGATCCACAGAGTGTGGCAAATGATGTTGATAAGCTAACAGATGAACATTTCTTTTGTATCCAGGATGATGCAGCCAGTGAAGGAAGTGAGTTGCTTTTCTCTTCACAGAATTCCAACTTTGAGGAGGATGACGACGCAACGTCAAGAAATCGGCCCAAGAAGTCTAATCCTCCAAACTTCATTGAGGTTCCTCCAGCTCCAATTCAAGATGATGATGATGATGATGATACGACCTTAGAGGATTTCTTTTTTGCTGATGCCAATGGGGATGAATCTTCTGATATTGGAGGTCAGGGGTCAAAAATAGATGGTGAGGTTAAAGGTCAAGACACCCTGGAAGATGGAAGCCAGAAGGAAGAGAGCAAGAGTCTCATTAACCCTCCTGTACCTTCTTTGGACCACCGTGAAGGGGAAATGGATCAAGCTGTGGTGTTTTCAGAAGATGAAGACAGCCAGAGTTTGTTCAACATTCCTGGTGAGAACAAAGAAGGACAATTTCTTACCGTCAGCAATCTTGATAAGAACAAAGAAATTGTCCCTACTTTAGACGACCATGAAGGAAAAATGCATCAAGCTGTGGTATTTTCAGAAGACGAACCCAGCCAGAGTTTGTTCAACATTCCTGGTGTCAGCAATCTTCCAGGCAAATCAGATGATGCGGCAGAGTGTTCAGAAGATGGAGAGGAAGACATGGAAGTGGATGATGAGGAGGAAGAACTCCCGAATAAGGAAGAGAGACCATCAACGTCTGGATGGGGGACAAGTGATGCAAGAAGTGCAATGTCAGCAAAAGATGAAGAATGCTCAAGACAATCTAACGTGCATGACACCTCCACATCGACTCCAGCAGTCACTCCAAAGCTTAAGAAACAGGGAACACTGGACTCCTTTTTTGGGTGCAAACCTTTGCCAAAAGTAGAGCCATCGTCGAAACAGAGAACATTAGACTTCTTTTTGGGGTGTAAACCTGCACCAAAAGTAGAGCTACCATCTCAGAAAATCCAGGAGAAGGGACAGTGGAGAGGATCCAAGCAGACATACAAGAGGAACAAAGGAGAAGGCGACGAGAAGAAGGAATGGGGGAACAGCAGTCGCAAGGAATGTCCCTTCTACAAAAAGATGCCAGGTAAACAATATTGCTCCCAGTACAATGAAAGTTCTTAGAAATAATTGTCAGCAATTTTATGTTACTGTGTTTTCCATTACATTTTGCTAGTCCATAGAATCCATGAATTGCATGATTGATTTAAGCAGGGAAGCTAATTATTAAACCAGAATCCTGCATAAATTTGGGGTAGTTTAGTTTGGAGAAGAAAAAAAATGCATAGATTATTTTATTTAATTTTCAGGAACAAAAAGGAGTATAATAATAACAAACAATACAAGCAAAAAAGGTATGATAATTAATTTAATAACAAAAGATATTAAGTTATTAACCCATCAGTTTTGTCTGTGAATTGCCACAAGAAGACAAGTTTCTGCATTTATAAAGCTCTGCTGTTAGTATAAATCAATAAATACAATAAAGACATGTATATTGCCCTTCTTTCTTCCCAACATTTGCCTCGTTATCAGATACATCTTTCACAGTGGATGCCTTCAGGTATGGTGTTATCCCAGGATGCAAAGCTTACTTCTTGAGTCACTTCCACTATGACCACTATGGGGGTCTCACTAAGCACTTTGACCAACAGCTCTACTGTAGCAAGGTAACTATGGAATACATCTTGAGAGTGATTGCAGATCATTTCTCAAACTTTAAAGCCCCACTCTACTACTTGTAGCTACTTGCTCCCTCTATATAGAAAACTTCCCAAATCGGTGCCTGTTGGTCCCCCATGATCCTCTTTTTCTTATGTTAATTGAGAGCTGATTTGATGAGATAACCACCCGTCAGTGACCTCGCAGGGTGGTCTAATCCCTCCTGGCCAAACTAGTGCAAATGGGCTTTAAGGGAATTTATTTCTTGAACAATTATTTGAAAGCAGATTCCATCAATAAGTAATCAACATTATTTCATTTGTGCAGAGATAAATGTTATTTGATTTAGAGAGTTTGAGAGTCTTTATATTCCTCTCTTGATACTCTCATCCACTTTTTAATGTTGATGTCTATCTACATTACTAGATCTCCTCCTCCCCGCCCTCTCTATCACTCTTTACATCTGATTTTCTCACTCTTCCTACCCTCTTTCTCCCAATATCCCCTGAACCCATTGACTACTGTAACTAGAGGGTTTTTGTATTAAGCCTATAGCACTAAATGAATTCAGTAGTTAATGGGCTAATGTACCAATCTGTTCTTTTCTTGCATCAGGTTACAGGAAATCTTGTGATAACCAGAATCAAGGTAGCCGCTGAATATGTGAAGATTTTACCCATGAACACACCTTGCAAAGTAGATGGCGTGGAGGTTACACTACTTGAAGCAAACCAGTAAGTGGACTATATGATTTATAAAAAAATTAAAAAAACAACTATGAATTATGATCACTCTGGGAAAATAGTCCGCAGGCACAGACTTTGAGACAATTCATAAAGCCTTGTGACAAGAATAATATTTCAGTCTCTGTGAGCTATAGTCAGAGCCAATGGAGTGACATAGTCTAACAGTTCAAACTCTCTGTTACATATTACACCTGACATGGGTCATCTGGTTTAATGCTCATTCAGAGAGCTTGAGGTTTGAATCCTGGCCTGTTGATTATGACCCCTAGACTAAGCATTTAATCTCTAGTTTAATTTCTTGATCCATGTCTAGTATACAGATTGCAGGAAATTTAAGCACTTGAAATTATGACCAGAGCTGCCTTCCTCTACTCCCCTCCTCTTGTCACTCACTTTCTCTCTGTATGTTGCTCTCTCTTCCTCTCTCTCGCTCTCTCTCCCTCTCTATATGTTCTTTCTTGGGTTGTCTCCTCTTGTTGACATCTATTTCCTTATCCTCCCCCTTCCCCACCCCATGTTCCTTCTCTCTCTCTCTCTCTCTCTCTCTCTCTCTCTCTCTTTCTCGCTCTCTCTCTTTCTCTCTCTCTCTCTCTCTTTCTCTCTCTCTCTCTCTCTCTCTCTCTCTCCCTCCCTCCCTCTCTCTATCTCTCTCTCTCTCTCTCTATATATATATATATCATTCTTTCTCATTGTCCCCTTCTCTTATTTTCTAATGTTTTTGAAATGTTTGCCTGTGTATGTGTAATGTATATATTAGTGAGCCTATAATTTAGTTCAAGAACTCTTATGAATTTTCACTCTGCACATTATAAATTTTTCTCTGGTTTGTCTGTACTGCATTTTTCAGCTGCCCAGGTGCTGTGATGTTCCTATACAAGCTGAAATCAGGTGTCATCTATCTACATACCGGTGACTTCAGGGCCGATGCTGAGATGGAGCTATATCCCCAACTGAGCAGTTGCCATGTCAACCAACTCTATCTGGATACTACGTAAGTCAGGGTATGGTTTGAAGGCGAAGATATGCGAAGATCATGAAGACAGAAGTGAGATGCTTATTAGAGAAGGTTGAGTTCGGGGAAGAGGTGACAACTAATTTGTGAGCGTTATCATTGTTATTATGCAAGTGTGGAAGAACATCAGATAAAAATTGTATCCTCAAAAACATGGCTCTTCGAATGCTTTCATAGTCATAAATATGCCACATGTTTGTGTAGCCCCATATACATCTTTCTGTGTACAGTGCTTGTAACTTTACCAAGACTGGGCCAAATCTCTTATAATTTTGATGATTCCAGAACCTTGCAGTACACACCAGTACCTATATGCTAGAGTATCAACCTTTTCTGATCGATTTCACACCGTTTCTTTCACCATGCCATTGCATGACCAGAACTCAACTTTATCTTTAACTTTGGAAAATTTGTTTTTTTAGTTTGTCTTGGATATGCTTCAACACCTGCATACCATTCTGTTGGTAAGAACTATTTCTTGTGAAGTTGGAAAAAGATGGATCACTCCTGAGGTTGCTTTCTATCAATTTGATTAGTATTCTGGCTGATGAGATATATACAACTTTGAGCGTAGTATCTGATCTGTTACGTGCATATGAATGTTGTTGTTTTGTTGTTGCTGTTCAGTGTATTTGTGCTTTTTATGCAGATTTGTAGTGTATGCTGTACATTTACTGATTGGTAATCCCATTTTATACCGTAGCAGTAATAATTTGTTAACTTTATCTATTGATTGAATTTGAAAGATTAACTTATCCTCATTGTGTCAGTATACACAGCTAAAATACATTGAACGTGACTCTTGGCTCACTCTCTTTCTATCTTTTCTTCTCTGCTCTATCCACCTCTCCTGCGTACCTTATTTTCTACTCTTTCACTCTGTCTGTCATCCTTGTATATAATTTATTTCTTGTAACCTACTCACTTTGAGCTATTTTGACTCTTTTTTTGTTGTTTGCATTATGACTGTCAACCATTACTTTAACTGTCTATAATTATGATTATTTCTTTCTGTAAATTGACTTGTAAACTTATACCAGTGAAAAAACAGACATAAATAGACAGTAGATATTTAAGTACAATTAAGAGTAAATTTGTAAGAACTTCCCTTACAATTCTATTTTGATGGACAGTATGTAACATTAATTTTATGTATCATTTGTAGGTACTGTGATCCTCAGTACAAATTTCCATCTCAGACTGAAGTGATAGAGTTTGCAGTAAAGACAGCTGTCCAGGCTGTGAAATCAAACAAGAAGACCCTCATCGTGTGTGCAACCTACACCATTGGCAAAGAGAAGGTCTTCAGAGGTAGGAATAAGAGAAAATATATTTATGGAATGGAAAAAAGCAAAAAAAATCAATTTGTGCCACACCAAAAGATCCATTGTGACACAGTTTTTTTATCTCAGAATTTGTAATTTCAACATCATTTGTCAGTTACTGTGAGAAAAATAAAGAAAGTCCCTTGAAAATGCTCTTTAAATGATTATCTGAAGAGGTGAAAATGTGTTTAGCCTGATCTTATAACAAGGGTTGTATTACATTATGCAACAATGCTAGTGTCTTGCTAGTGTTATCTGCATCAAAATACAAAATCATCAAAATCGTTTGAAAAGTAATTCATGCATCATGCAAATTGTATCTCTGATGATAAGTAGACACACACTTTTACTCAATGCAATATTCCACAGCTGCCAACCATTCTCATTTTGGAGGAAATATTCCTACTTTTTGGCCCTTACACCAATGTTATGAACCCTAGATTCCTTTCTTATTCTGTGTGAAAAGTATAGTAAATGACTTTATCCTTATTTTGCCTTGAGGGATTCCTAATATTTGCTCTGCAAGGTTGGTAGGTGTGATGTTCTTGAGGATAATCCATAATGCATTTGTTATATCTCATGTTTTATCCCTTGTCAAGGATAACCATTTGATGTGTTTGCCTTTGTGATTTCTTTTAGTACTTAATACTTTTGGGGCTTCTTTCAGATTGAAATGCTTTCTGCATTTGGATGTTAAAGATAAAGACCAGTTATGGTCATGCGATTGCATTGTGAAAGAAACATTGTGGACTCGATCAGAAAAGGTTGATCATCTAGCATATAAGTATTGTGTGTACTGCAAGGTTCTGGAATCATCAAAAATGATAAGAAATTTGGTCCAGTCTTGATAAAGTTACAAGCACTGTACACAGAAAGATGTATATGGGACTAGCCCCACACGTGCGCGACTTTGTTATATCTATCAGGTCCAAATATATCAATTAGTAGGCGGCTTCTCGTCAAAATTTGTATAATCACATATTTAATAGTCGAAACATATTCTTTCACATGATTGGTAATAAAAGCTTCCATTTCATTTTTTGAGAGGGTGGCGTTTCCAAAACTGGTCTTTACCTTTAAGGAAGCATGAATAAGTGTATGTAGCATTGATTTTTAATACACAACAGTCAAAATGTTATTTCTGTATTTCAGTCCTTGGTTTCTCTCCTTTTTTACAGCTATTGCTGAAGCACTGGAATGCAAGGTATATGTGGATTCTCGGAAGTTGAAAGTCTTGGAATGCCTTGAAGATGATGATCTGATGTCACTCCTAACCCGTGATAACAAGGCAGCTACATGTAGACTTCACGTCATAGCCATGAATATGCTTAATCATCAGGTCAGTGTGTTTGTGGTTATACCGATGTCAGTCAAAGATGGTTTGTTTTTTTAACCAAAAAGGGGACTTGCAAGATACTCTTCATTCCATTATGTTTAGGCTTGAGTCGGTACGGTTGGTCACACCGGGACCCGACCGTTGCCGTCGGGTCCCGGTTTCGTTTTTTGAGAACCGACGCTCCGAAAAAAAAAAATGAAATATGTAAGAAATTGCAGTTTTGCACACCACTTAAATCAATCCACCTTAAAACTTAAGTATTTAATTGTTACCAATCATATTCTAGCTCATCCTGAATAAATCCAAACTGCTGATATAAATATGGGTTGCAGAGCAGTTCGCCCCATGGGGTTGTTGTTGCCAGCTGCTAGCTAGCTACTGTACTGGCCGGGTCTCTCGACAGGATTAATAAATCAGGTTGAAAGAAACATTAATGTTTGAATAATAAAATGGCTTTCTAAAAAGTACTTCTTTACAACATACCGATCGAATAATTTTAACAAGACAAAATAGATATTTTTTCTTTGATTTTGAACACCGCATGCTTCTTTTAAAAGCTGAAAATTACTTGGTAATCACAAGAAGTTTCGATACGGATAGCTGTTGCAAGGCAAGTTCAGACTAGTCTCGGAAAAATGTGCAGTGCACTTCGTTAGCTGTAATGCATGCCCAAACGAACCCAAACAAAGACGTGATCGTAACGAGAAAAAATCATTAAAAACTACGAGAGCACAATTGGAAAGACAGCTACTCAAAATTATCGTAAGCAGATACATAATTTGGAGGAAGAATACAATAGTTGTCCAAGAAAAGCCACAGAAATAGTGATATTTAAGGAGTTACTAAAGGTACAATCATTATCGGAATGGCCCTGCTGCGATTTCTGAATTATACGTGTTTAAATTGAACACGAGGCTAGCCGCCCTCTACGGTAGAAAGCAGTATAACAAAGGATTCGAGTATTTGCAGCAGGAAGGCCACTTGCGATAAAAATGTACCCAGTTACTCCTCGATTATCACTATTTCTGTCACGGTGGCTTTTCTTGGACAACTATTGTATTCTTCCTCCAAATTATGTATCTGCTTACGATAATTTTGAGTAGTTGTCTTTCCAATTGTGCTCTCGTAGTTTTTAATGATTTTTTTCTCATTACGATCACGTCTTTGTTTGGGTTCGTTTGGGCACGGATTACAGCTAACGATGTGCACTGCGCATTTTTCCGAGACTAGTCTGAACTTGCCTTGCAACAGCTATCTGTATCGAAACTTCTTGTCATTACTAAGTAATTTTCAGCTTTAAAAAAAAACATGCGATGTTTAAAATAAGAGATAAATGTTTATTTTGTCTTAAAAAATTATTTGATCAGTATATTGTAAAGAAGAATGTTTTAGAAAGCCGTTTTATTATTCTAACATTCATATATTTTAACCCAATTTATTCAACCTGCATGAATCGAAATGGCGCCTCGAATGTTGTTTTCTATTTTTGCCCCAGCTTTTTTACTTTTAGAGGCACGATAATGGCACTAAACATCGCCAATCATGGATGAAAATAATGTCAAATGGAATAATATACCGATCTGAGCCGAGGTATGCATGTGTTGATTTATTTGATTGATAAAAAAGGTCACTTTTAAGGGACATACCGATGATATGCGCTTTTTATACAGGCAAGTGACAAATCCTGCGAGCTGATTTCGGGACACCGGGTCCCGATCGGTGCAAGGCCGTCGGGACCCGGTTTATGAAAATCTCGACATGACTCGGGCCTAATTATGTTAGATAACTGGAGGGAGATTGTTTTGTGTCCCTAAAAGAAAAATATATGAAATTTTTTGCTCCATATTCATGTATACAATTATGACATTTTTGTGTATTCACTAGTATCCAAAGTTTTCATTTCAGTGTGACACTTGACCTTAAAAAAGAATAGAGCTCTGGAAATATTGAACAATAGGGTTATTCAATATTGTTGAATGGTTCTCAAATCTTCATGCAGAAGCTGAAGGAGTACCTGTCCCAGTTCAGTTCAAGATATGACAACATTCTTGCCTTCAAGCCTACTGGTTGGACTCACAGTGATAAGGTTGAATCACCCTCAGATATCAAGCCTTCCGAGAGTGGAAAATCAAAAATTTATGGTACAGTATAATGAGAATACCACTGCCACCACCGCCACCACTACCAGCGCCATCACCACCACAACCTCTACCACTACTACCACCATTTCCACTATAACCACCCCCACCTCTACCACCACTACTACTACCATCACCACTATAACCACCACCACCTCTACCACTACTACCATCACCACTATAACCACCACCACCTCTACCACTACTACTACCATTACCAGTATAACCACCATCGCTTCTACCACTACTGCTACCATCGCCACTATAACCACCACCACTTCTACCACTACTACTACCATCACCAGTATAACCTCCACCACCTCTACCACCACTACTACCATCACCAGTATAACCTCCACCACCTCTACCACTACTACTACCATCACCAGTATAACCACCATCACTTCTGCCACTACCATGACAATCGCCACTATAACCACCACCACTTCTACCACTACTGCTACCATCGCCACTATAATCTCCACCACCTCTACCACTACTACCATCACCAGTATAACCTCCACCACCTCTACCACTACTACCATCACCAGTATAACCTCCACCAATTCTACCACCACTACTACCATCACCAGTATAACCTCCACCACCTCTACCACTACTACCATCACCAGTATAACCTCCACCACCTCTACCACTACTACCATCACCAGTATAACCTCCACCACCTCTACCACTACTACTACCATCACCAGTATAACCTCCACCACCTCTACCACTACTACTACCACTGTTACTACTTCCACCATCACTACCACTGCCATTATCTCTGCTGAATAGATAGTAGTGTGTATAGTCCCGCAAAATTAAAAATATATTTCCACAGTTTTTTTCATCCAGAATCGATCCTGAAATGGCAATTCTGGCAACAAATAACTGTGATGACCCCATACTTGTGTTGCTTTAGCAGGTAAAATGTACCAGCTATAAAAGGGCATTCAATATTTGGCAGCCTTGCTGCTAAAAGATTTGAATCAAGTTATCCTTTCTCTCTTTTCACCTATTCTAATGCTTTTCCTAATTGAAATATCTGTTTTGATCTTTCACAAAATTAGAAGGAGGTCACATTATCATCTTGATAGTTCAAAGGGATTGGGTATCTTTGTCTCAGATTCTAAACAAAATCCTGAATTTTGCTCATGCTGCAATCATAATTATAAATCTTTAGGTCAGTCAGGAAGCCCTTGACGTTTACAAGCGGATCGCCCGTCTGATTATCAAGATATTTATGATTGGAATTCAAAATTTCAAAAACCATTTTCCCAACTTCTTTTTATCACTACAGTCTATTGGGGAAAATGAGTATGGTAAAACTGGTCACTCAAAGATTTTTACTTATTTGAGGCACTTCATGATCATTTTGAAGTGCAATTATTTTCGGACTTCAATATTACACCATATCACAGACGCTGATAACACGTAGGGCCATGCATCTCAGATTTGGCATTGTTAAGCAAGGAAAGAAAATCTTTGTAATTTTTTCAAATTCTTGAAATTTTTGTGATGTTTTTCTTTCAGGAATACCATACAGTGAGCACAGCAGCTACTCTGAGATGAAGCGCTTTGTTCAGTTCATAAGGGCTGACAAGATCTTAGCCACAGTCAACAATGGAAACCCCCAGAAACGCAAGGCCATGGATGATATCTTCAAAAGATGGATGGCAGAGGATGGACAGTCATCGTCACCAACTAGGCTCAAATCTGTGAAAATCATGAAATGGTTTAAGTAGTGTGATGACAAGCAGTGGTAAAGAGGCGAGGAATTAAAGACATAACCCTTCCTCAGGTCAAGAATAGAAATCCTAAATGATGTAAGGTCATGGAGGACATCTTCTAAAGATGGATGAAGAAGAACAGTAGGTCGTCGTTACCAACTAGGCTCAAATCTGTTAAGATCATGAACTAGTTTAAGTAGTGCGATGACAAACAGTGGTAAAGAGGCGAAGAATAAAAGAGATAACCCTTCCTTAGGTCAAGAACAGAAATTCAAAATGATGTAAGGTCATGGAGGACATCTTCTAGAAATGGATGAAGGAAAACAGTAGGTCGTCGTCACTAACTAGGCTCCAATCTGAGAAGAAACAAGAATTGGCTTAAGAAGTGAGGTGATGGCAAGAGAAAAGAAGCTAAATACATTCAAACCTGCTTTAGTGACCACCTGTCTACAAAGACCACATTTGTTGTTTCCGTTGAAAATGGATTCTCATTGAAACATGTACCAATAGAACCTGTCTTCAAAGACCACCTGTCCACGTATCTACAAAGACCACTTTTTGTGTTTCCCTTGGGAGGTCGCTATAGACAGGTTTGACTGTATTTATAAAGATACAAGATCCTTCCTATGGTAAACAGTGGAACCCCGAATCATGCAAGGCTGTGGATGAAGTTTTCAAATGATGGATTCTGTAGAAAGGACAGTCTTCTTCTTCACAGCAAGCCCGGCCCAGTGCAGGAGGCAGCTAGGTCTGGCCTTGGCGTTGATCCCTTCTAGGTCACTGGGGGTACAGGGTATCCAGAAATGTCACCAACCAGGAAACCAGTCTGTGATGTTGTAAATGGTAGAACTTGTTTAGGAAGTGATTTAAGATAACTAGAGTAAGAGATGCAGAAAAGTGTTGTTAACAACAATATTCATGTTAGATGCTGCTCATAAGTATCGGCTTCCATGGTGATGTAGATGTACAGTAGGCTTGTGAGAGATGGGGAGGATTGGGGAGACCTGGAAAGGACTCTCCTTAATATTTCTTTCTTGAATGTGTGTAGTCCTGAAAAGGACTGTTTGTAGTCTTGAATATTCATGATATGTAAACCTATGAATTCCCATAAGCTTACCGGTAATATATGGACCATTAGGTTCCTTTAGGCAAAGGGTTAGTAGACAGATAAGTATGTGAAATGTAGTAAAAACAACTATGCTGCGTACATATTGATTACTGTTCCCATCTTCCTCATCACCGACACATCATTTGCTTTATACAAGGAGGGTTTAAAGATCTCAGTTTATTACCTTAGAGTTCATCATGGAAGTAGATCCATACTTGATATTATTTCTACCACTTTATGCAGCTGATGGAATGCACAGTTTAATTGCTGTAGAGGGTTTTGATCTTTAAGCAACCACACTTCCAAAAAACTGCCCTTTAACATTCACATTCTATAGTATTAAATTGTTTGATCCTGCATAATCACACGTCACTTGTTATCTCTGAGGATATATATCATTTGTTTGTAGCCCAAAGGGTGTTGACCCATACACTCTCAGCCCGTCTGTACTAGTTTGGCCAGAGGGGATTAGACCTCCCTGCAAGGTCACTGACAGGTGGTTATCTCATCAAGTCAGCTCTCAATTAAAATAAGAAAAAGGGCATCATGGGGGACCAATGGTCACCGATTAGGCATTTTTTGCTTCATAGAGGGCGCAAGTAGCTATGATTAGTGCAGTGGGCTTTAATATAGAATCGATGCCCTTCTAGCTCCGGTAGACTCTGTAATGAAAAACATTGCATTTCTGTTGAAAGAGTCTTTCCAGATAATGTGTAGTTACTAGTGAGTTTCTTCTTGTGAATGAGTGGCAACAGGGGCACACAGTTGTAGTTACTAATGGCTTAATTTCAAGTCATGGGTTGATGTTACACATCATTTCAAGATACTGCCTTTCTAATAGTGATATACAATATACTCTGTGTATATTTAATTGTATGCTTGGACAGTTGGAATACTGAAGGTACCAGTTTGGCAGCTTCAATCCATCATTTCTCTCGGCAATGAATGATAATGCAATTATTGAGAATTATCAAGAATTTGAATGAACTGATACAACAAATTGTTATGTATATGCAATACATAGACTTTTACAAACTTCCGAATCAAATTATTGATCATGTCATTTCACTAAAAAAGATGAATATATGTAAATAATTGTTTGATTCGTCAAGGTATTACATTATAGAAAGAAGAAAAAAATATGTGTGTATTGCAACTCAGCAAGATAACAAGTGTATAACAGAAATATTGGAAATGAAATTTACTGTGTGTGATATGACAGTTTGATAGTTTGATATCCGTCGTGTTATAATTGTGAAATGTGTAAGTCTACAATCCAACCAATAAATTATTTTCATTCATATCATGTGTTGGGAATTCTACAACTGTTTTCTGCTTTGAAAAATGTTTATTGTATGTCATCAGAGTCTTCTCTTTCATATTGTGCCAAAATCTAAATCATTCCTTGGTCTTCCAATGTACATTTATATATGCTATAAGATAGATGGGGGAAATGTAAGAGGTTACTTAAATGGACTTCAGTGTAACATTGTTCAGATGATAGAAAATGGTGCTAAGGTAGTGACTTCAATGCTAGATGTACAATTTAGGATCATCTGAAAGTTTGAGTGAAAACAGACCATTATTAATGATAAAAATTTAGGAAAACTGATCTGATCAATTCCTTAATTCTCCCAACTATATTATACAATTTAATTACATTTAAGGTTAATGTAAATTGTTGCAAAGCAATAAATTGGCTCTATATTATTTTAAAAGATTATTAGATTATTAAAAGCCTGTCTCTTGTCTTATTTTCATGGGAAAACGGTTGGGCAAATTCAAAAAAATCTTTGTGGTTTGATAATTTTTTCAGGATTCTTTGCATGTTAGAGGATTAGTACAGTAGAAGGAATATGATAAATGACATTTCATACAAAAATGAAACAGGTTTTCATCAATCTTCAACAATGTTACTGAGTCACTTTGATACAGGAAACTTCACATTTGCAATAACTGTAAGTGTCCTGATTGACTTTATGCAATGCTGCCCTCTTTGTCCAAATGAGGTGAAATCTTAGTTTTATGAAGGAGTTTCATTCAGCAGGTGGCATTTTGTTTTAAAACAATATTTGTGTGTTTATGTATTGTGGGTGAACCCTATCTAGCCCGAAAACTATGCAGTTTTTAAATAGCCCAGGCTACATAGGGTTAAGCCTTAAAAAGATTTGATTCTCCTACATAGAATGTCTTATTCATTCAGGAAAAAAAATGAAACACAAACTTGTACACCAGCAAGTTTTGTTTTTGTTCTTACACTACTTTTTAGGCTGAATAGAATATGATGTAGTCTGTAATATGAATTCCTTAATGTTTTCATTTTTGGGGTAATTAAACATTCCTTACTGCCGTAATTTTGAGAATTAGAAATGCATACAATGGCTAAATTTATTATTACATCGCTTAGAACTTCCAGAAACTTCATTTTGTATGTACAAATGAATCAGGGGCTTTTGATATAATGTTTATTGAATAAAACATTTAATATTATATTTCAGTGATAGCAGCTGAAATGACTAGAATTCATAGGAAATAGGATCAAATACAAATTGAATGAATTTAAAGGGGAAGTCCATCCTGATATTTAGTTTGTTTTAATAAAAGAAGCAGAAAAATGAGAGAAACTTGTCAGTGAAATTTTAAGCAAAAAACGATTAAGAGTTAGAAGGTAATTAATTGTTGAAGGTGCAATCAATCAAACACAAATTGGCAACTCTGTGGCGTATGTTGCGAGCTACCCTCCCATTTTCCCTTGACTGAAAAACCTCAAGAAAATTTTCAATCATACGTTCACCCTAAATAATTATTGCAATATGTTTTTATGCAATCCCTGCATGAAACAAATCTATTCCGTCATTTGCAACTAAGAAAATGAAAGTTAATGAAACTTTCTGTACTAAGCAAATTTTAGAGGTGCTCGCAGTGTTTCTGAATTGTGGTTCACTAATGAAATTTTCCAAAATTCACATTTTTCTTAATTTTTATTGTTAATCAGGTTTTCCTCAAACTTTCACTAATTTTTTTCTCTTGTTTATCTTTTATCAAAACCAAGTTAATCTGACTTTTCCTTTAAGTTTATTATTTATAAGGTATCATGCTGTTAATGACGAGGTATCAAAACAAATAAATATGTTTATATTTTCTAATTTTTATGTTATAATCCTAGGTTTTAAGATCATTAGAATCATCTACTCCTTGATTTATAGAACATAGTTGTATGATTTTCATCTCTTTTATATTGGAAATGTATGTATGTACCCAAATTATTGTAGGTTAGTGCTATATTTTTATCTATAAATGGTTGAAAACAAAGACACATTCTAAACTTTTATTCCATTTCAATTTACATATATATATATGCAAAGGTATTGTGCCTTAGACTTCAGAAACTACAGAGTACCGAAGTGTGACGTCATATTGGCCAAGTTGACGAGTTGCTGGATCCAAACAATTTTGTGCTAAACAATGGCATGGCGATCACACCAGCACCAAACAATAAGCCCTGCTCCAGCCCATTGCTTGAATGATTTTGCAATGAACCTCATGCACAGGCTCTATTTTTGGGAACCAGTAACCTGAAAGACAAGCAAATATAACGTTAGTACTTTAGATACTATACCTGTGATTGTGTACAATCAGAAGAACATCAACTCATAAAAAAAATCTAGCCAAAGCCTTATACAGCTCACATGTTTAAAACTGTCAGATAAAAGTATTATTTAAATAACGTAGAACTAAAATTCGATTTAGTGCTAGGATATTATTTAGATTTGTTTTATAATTGTCTTGCCCTTAGCTCATAGCATATTATATGGTATTTTGTATACATCAAAATACTGAATAAATGAAAATGCTGCTAGTCATGTTCTTTTCATCCTGTATCATCTTTTTATTCAAAAACGTGAGTCCAGTGAATGAATGATGCATGTTAGAGGGATGATATAAAAATGCTCCTATACTTTTAACACTTCTTCTTCTTCTTCTTCTTCTTCTTCTTCTTCTTCTTCTTCTTCTTCTTCTTCTTCTTCTTCTTCTTCTTCTTCTTCCTTCTTCTTCTTCCTTCTTCTTCTTCTTCTTCTTCTTCTTCTTCTTCTTCTTCTTCTTCTTCTTCTTCTTCTTCTTCTTCTTCTTCTTCTTCTTCTTCTTCTTCTTCTTCTTCTTCTTCTCCTTCTCCTCCTCCTCCTACTCCTCCTCCTCCTCCTCCTCCTCCTCCTCCTCCTCCTCCTCCTTCTTCTTCTTCCTTGCTTCCCCTCCTTTCGTATGGCACAAAGCCACATTACGAGTAAGCAACAGGGACAGAAACTCTTTCTCCTTGAAAAATAGAGATCAGTTTATGTCCATGCTCCATTGACAGTAACTTAGTAAATGTAGAAAAGATGATATGAAGTTTTGTTTAGAGAATATAAAAATGCCCCAATATCACAAGAAGATGGTCTACTTGGTCTGACTTTAAAGAGACAGTAGAAAGTAATACAAACATTGATTTACAGTTTATTGATGTTAAAAGTGAAAACATATGGTTAAACTCAAATATAAGAGATCATAACCAAAAAGCATTATTTATCAAAAAAATGGTTTGATGTAGGCGTTTTGAAAATTAATGATATCGTAAAAGACTCTAGATTTATGTCTTTGAAAGAAATTAAAGAAAGATTAGAAAAAACATGCTTCTTTGTTTCAAGAATATTATATCATAGTAAATACAATTCCATGTTTAGACTGGTAGATGATGCGATGCAGGAAAAAATGAAGCAGTAATGAAAAATGTTTTAATGAATGTTAACACTAAACGAAAATCTAAGTGTTTTTTTTTACTTTACGATGTCTATTCATTCAATTGTTAGATTAAATTGAAGATAAATGGGAAGAAATATTAAATAGTACAGAACAAATTGATTTGAAATTCATGTGGTCATTTGATTTACAAGCTATGAAAGTAAACAGAACAACAGAATTTAATGTTAAGGTGTTACACAATTTAATACCAACTAGGTATAATTTATTCAAATGGAAATTATGTAACAATCCCTTATTGTTCATATGATGATGAGTTACACGACAATCTTCATCTGTTCGTAAAATGCAAACACAAGATTCTATCGGTTAAGATTTGGAGACATAGTTCGAAAACTTTACAATGTTTTTTGTTTCTTCCTACAAATTCATCTTAAATACAGATTATAACTTGAAAAACAAAATGTTCAAAAGTTTAAATTTTCTGATCATGTATGCAAAATACGCAGTTTATCTAACATTATTTTTTTTTCATGCCCGCAGAAAATCGCAAATTTATGTTTTATGAAGTCTCTACTTCTCTTTGTATTTTCAAAAGATTAATCCATTACAGTTTAAAGATCGAAAAGTATTGGAAAACAAAAAATCTATGCATTTTTTTTTTTAAACACTGCTGTTCAAGAAAATGAAACATGTTTTAATTGAATTATGTAAGGATCCTACGTTGTTATTTCAATTGATTGTATGATTGTTTAATTTGTTCAAAAGCATATATTTATCAATAAATTCATTTTACCAAAAAAAAAATGGGGACAGAAACTCTTCCTCATTAAAACATTGAGATTAGTATGTCCATGCTCACAGACAAATATTGGTCTGTGGGCACTTTTGTCGGGGGGGGGGGGGGGCTGGCGCGGATCTTTGTGTGAATGCCTAATGCGTGAGAGCAAAATTTAATCGAGGAGATCGAGGGAGGTGATCATCAATGATGATAGTAATATTATGTATGTCGTCTTCCAATCTCCCTTTCTTTCTTCTATTAGCATTTCTTTTTCAAACATAATAGAAATAATAATAATAATAATGATTCATCTAGAGGGTCTATATAATAATGGACCCAATTATTATATTTTTTATTTCAACATTCAATATGAATGTGGTCATTGTCAACAGAACCCAATGCGATGTTCTTATTGCTTTGGTTGATGCCAACTTAAAATTACTTGAACAGAAAGACAGAATTTTAAAGAAATACATGCATTTCAGGAAATTCAGGTCATAACCCCTTAAAAATACAGGGAGACCTTATTATTCAGGTTCAGTCGACCCTTTTGCCAACTTGCTCTGCTACCCCCGCATAGATTGGCTCCCTGCCAACAATCGATTTCCCTTTGGATTTTTCCACGGATCGCATTGACGTCACCCCATGTGACTTTGATGATGCAAGCAGTCTGGTTCTAGCTGGTTCGCAGCTCATACAAGAATTACATCATCACACACGTTTATTTTCACTTTTACCATACAAATGTAACATTTTGTGAATTATTATTGATGAATGAATAAAAGATAATAATCATATTTATAAGATATTCAGAAGATATTTTGTTAAACTGATGATCCTAATGTGTACAATGTGCTAAAGTTTTGTTTTGATGCAAATTCTCCCAACTGAACAGAAAATTTACATTGAATAAGTAGGCGGCCCTTAAAGGGCGAGCCCCCAGAGAGACGAGTTTTGATTGGTCAACCTCGGTTGCTGTTGTTTCCTGGTACAGCCTTGAGAAGTAGCTGACAGATCCAAAACAATATCTCGACCTGCTGAGCTGCTGAGAAGCTAGAAAGAAATCTCGGATAGAAAATGCGAATTTTATCGATGTTTTTTAAACATTTCAACGTGGAATATCTCATGACTCGATAGTGTATCTACTGTTCCATAGTGTTTTCTGGTTTTCTACAATCAGTTGTCCGTAAATTGAGTGATATATTGTAAGAAATACAAGGTGGTTTGAAACCCAGCTGCTGAGCTGATTGTGTAGGGGAAATTCGAGAGCGGAAATATCCACTGCAGCTGAGCTGCACTATACACTACTGTACATGTACTGGAGTACTGCTGGTACCTGGAGAACTACTAATCTAAATTGATCTGCTGAAAACTGTTCGAGGTAATAAAGTAAGTATGTACATATTTATATTTTTTTAGGGGGTACAAAGGGAACTCTTCTTACCTCTTTTTATATGCAACAGACACATTTGTTAATTTTGGGAAATACGTTTTTTTTTGTAGTAGATCTAGATACAATCATAGATAAGAGGAAGTGATGTTATTTGAGCTTTCCATTTCATGGAAAAGTCAACAATGGGGGGGGGGGGGGCGATGGCTATATTCATAATACACGATAATGATTGTACCGTGAAATTAGGTTAAGATTCAATACCGAGGTCAATGGTGAACGAATGCAAAGATGAAAGAAAAATTAATGCGTACATTTTTATAAGATCCTCTGGTCTTTGACTTTGACTTTGACACTGAGTTAACATGTTGAACTTGAAGAAGACATTGTATAACAAATAGCCAAGGCATAAGGCTTTATTGTCAGTTTAATTCTGAAATATGTTGTAGAGAGATAAGAGAATAGAAAAACAAAACAACCGAAATTTTGGGTTCAGTTAAAAAATTAAAAAAATGGAATATGAGTTTAATTAAGAGATAGAAAAACAAAGAGGAGATAACAGCAGAGTGAGGAGTTGGATTCAGGAAGAGAAGAGAGAGAGAGAGAGAGAGAGAGAGAGGGAGGGAGGAAGAGAACGTTTGGAGCATTTCTGGTGAACTGCCAAGATCAATATACAAATTCATGGTTAAAAGAGGTCAAACAGCAGTGACCTCCTTTTCATTTTGTCCACAACATACCAAGTAGCCCTAAATACATGTACATGTAGATAAGTGTACTAAGTCAGTTCAAGAACCGCATGCAAAATGTTATTCATAACCACAACCTTGAGTGTCTAGTATAAAATCCATTGATCAACTGAAACATGTAATTGTGGACCACAAGATTATAAAATGATCATTTTCACATTTTGTAAATGAAATCATGTCATCATGAATCAATCTCATTATTGTTTGAAGACTAAATGAAATCAAATTCAATTTGTTCTTGAAGTACAGTACATGTGGAGCTCAAGGTTGACAGTGGGTGCTTATACATGTAAAAGAACACAGCACGGTTTATAATTGGACTAAGTTTAAGCCAGGTTTAACTTTATCTGCTTGATGAATAAGACTCCTCAAATTTTAACGTTACTGTCAGTCTGCATCAGAAAGGTAGGGTTTGGCTCAAGGGTGTTGGCTTCATGTGAACTGGAAAAAAAGGAACAGGTTCAGACATGAAATCTATGCTCTCGATCACAAACAGGATGGGTGAACCAGGGACTTGGGTGAACTGTGTGGACTGATTCTGATACAGGTCTTTCTTTTTGATAAAGTAGCATCAATGATGAATTCAGAGGTTACATATAAATGTAAGGTCATACATGTAGGGTCAGGAAAATTATTTGTATTCATGTACCCCGGTATTATTTTTTGATGACCTCAAGAGCTGATTAATGGCCTATACATTACATGTACATGTACATAAACCTTTGCTTTTTGCAACAGGAAATATACTAAAATCCATCACATTTTACATGTTTGTTAGCTTTTGGGGGAAAGTGCACCCACCCTACACTCCCTTTAAGTTATCATGAGAACTGTCATCTTCAAAATTCTTTTTGGCCTATCTTATGCGACAGGTGGCAGGGAGCCAAAAACACAATGTGACCTTCACATTCAAGGCTTTCCTGGCCAGCCTTGCTAGCTAGGGTGATGACCTTTTAAGTAAGATCCTATTTACATGCTCTGTTTATTTGGATGCCTGTTGGGCAAATATCCCCCTGTGGATTTTTATTATTCATTACATGTATAATCATACTTGGAAGATAATTTGTTATTGAATTTTTTGAAGGACAGCTATACTTGGACTTCACACTAATTAGGGGAGGGAGTCATTACAGAAGGGACCTTGCTATATACATGTACATGTATTGGTATTGTTTAACTCTTGAAGGTGGTTGTAAATTTGCTATTCAGTTCTACCGTACAACAAGTACATCGTCAAATATATGCAGATCAGTACAACATAATGTTCGATCGTTTCATATTTTTAAAGAAGAGGTACGTAGAAAGGTACATGAATGTGCATGCCCTACAATAGGCAACTGAAATAGTGCACTTACATGTAATCGTACATGTACAATGTACTTTGTGGATAGCTGTGCATGCACAATTGATGTAATAATGGACAAAGTTCTGTTACCAAAAGAAATCATAGAGTTAATTTAGATATATATCTGAAAATATGTTGGCATGCACTCTGAACTACATGAATTGGTTGAATGTTGTGCAATCAATACTGATACAAGTACATGTCAATATAATTAATGCATGCCAGACAATGGACTTAATTGACATGTTTATGTTTCCATGTAGTGCATGAACATGTACATGTACATGTAGCTACTCAGACAGTCACTCTTTCTCTGCATGTCAGATATTTATTTTCGAGCACCCCATACTTTCGTCGTATGGTCCCTTGTCCAGGAAACCAGTGTCTTGTTATGATTTGATGACTCAGCTATCACTTGGTCAGATCAGTAATAGTCCTGCCAGGCTCATGCACGATCTGGCTATAGAGCTAGAGAAGCTAGCTAATCTGATTCATACATGCCTGGGGGCCAAATACTGTGTAATACAGGGCTGCATGTTGATGACCTTTACCTGTTTTATGAGAGGAATATTATTGTCTGCTTGGAGCCAGAGGGACATTAACTCATCATTATTTACAGACGCAATATCCTTCTAGCTGCAAACAAGTGTTATGATATTAAAAGTCACTGATCTTTTTTGTATTATGGATATCTGCCCAGTGGGTACTTCTGCTACATGTAGTAAATGTCCTTTTTAAACAAGGCATTTTATCCACAGTTGACACTCTCCACCCAGGTGTTAATAGGAACCTGGCATGATTTATTCCTCAAAATTATGCACTTTGTGCTGATATAAATGGCTGCTGGAGCTAAATCTAGGGTATGTTTTCTGACCTCTTATTGGAAGCATATACATGTATATATATATATATATATATATATATATATAGACATTACATCAAAATGTAGTTGTGCTAGATCCCCAAAATATGTATTATTATCATTATTATTATTTTAAAGAGTTATTACTGTGCAACTCTTTGGTTGCGAATGCAATTGCATCTATATAGGCCTACCCGCAAAAATGCATACCTACTTGTGTTGGAACAGCTCATTAGCCATAAGGGCGCTCCAAGTGACATAAATGGGTTTCCTTGAGCTAGAGTATTAGAATTTGGGTCAGTCAATTTACAGCGAAGTTGACCTTGACCCAATTTTTTGAACATACCTGTAGGTGTAGGCCTACATGTATATTTCAAATTGGTCATGTGGTGTGTATGATTCGTTATATAATGTGCCCCACTGTCCCTTATTGCCATGGCTGGGGCTGTGGCCATATAGTGATCTTGTCAAATCTGAGTAAATAACAATATATAGGCTATACAGCTGTATGTTTAGCCTTTATGTATTGAACGACATTCACTCAGCTGTCATTGAGATGTAGTCTTTAGGGGGACACAAGCCGTCAGGAGGGGGCACACAGGTTTTACCGGGTGGATATACAGGTATATAAGGTGTGAGAACAAAGTCTCATATGAGTAACAATCGATCTAGAGCATATTTCAAGAACATTGGCTAAAATAAATGTCTAAAGTTTCCTTTAAATGTGCCCCTTCTGTAAAGGTTAGTGGGGAACTGTTTACTTCATCTCATACCAGCATCACACAGTGAGTCAGTGACGTACATGACATAGCCTATCCGTGACATACACTTAGATGACAGTTACTGTACATGTATATGCTGAACACTAATTAGACCTTGGCTAAAATATGTTTGTAACTTTGTATTATAGGCCTACAATTAATTCTTACACATACAGTACATGTATGTCCCTTTGACTGAGCAAACTGACCTACACTGTAGCTAATATCTTTGTTATATAAGAACCATGAACTGAAATAGATTCCTAAGTCTTTTAATGTATACCTGTACCCAACCAGGATTGTTGTCTTGTAAAGGTCATAGCAGCTGTTATGACTTGCGTACATGTTTACGACTATACCAAAACATACACTGTTGCTCAGTATATACCTGCACATATTCAGATGGGAATGGAAAATGCCAGCTAGTTGCATAATTCATATTATCATATCTTATTTAACCAGCATTTCCATTAAAATGAACAAAGATTTTGTTTGGGTTAATGTTGGTGATAAAACTGTATACTTGTAGCCAGAGAATATTTAAAGGTAATACAAAGTTTTGGTATGGGGTCATGAATTTGGGTCAAATGAACATATTGGACGCATATGCGGTCTTACAATATTCAGTGTTCGTTGTCGCAGATGAAATCGAGTCTTAAGTTATGAAATTGTAAATAATAAACTCTTTATGTTGTATAGCTCCCTCTCAAGTTCAAGATATAAATTAAGCTATAAAACAATGTTTCTTGACTAAACTCTACCGATTAGTTGTTCCCGTTCGGAAATTATATATCACAACTACATATTCTGAGATTTTCATGGTCGCAGTTACCATTGTACGGCCGTAAAAGCTATTTGAAATTTATTGAAAATTTACCGGGAGCACCAGTAACTTTTTATATTCAATTTTTCTCGAAAGCAGAAGTAGTTTAGGGGCTAAATTTTCTAGTGCTTATACATGTAATACATGTACATCCACAGGGGCATCCAAATATATCAAAATTATAAAGAATCACTATCCACCCAATTTTCAAAATTTCCCAAAACTTTGTATTACCTTTAAGCTTGTGTCCTAGACATGTCATTGACATGCAGGGGTAATTATTCAAATTCATACATAATTTCATATCTTGAGTGCCTTGTGTATATCTTAAGTACATGCATAGAATCAGTCAGGTTAATGATTGGAAATTTGAATTTGCATTTTATAGAAGGTTAAAACTGTCTAATGCACATGTCATATTATGAGTGAGGGAGATGTCTTTGCTTGGATAATGCATATGGTAAGCTGTTGTCCAGACTAGTAGGACCCATCTACATTGAATTTACAATTAATTCAAATTGATGGGAGCTGAATATCAAACGCTACTCTGCACTTAAGAGATAGGAGTAACTTAGCGATTGCATCAGTCCATGTCAATAGCAAAAATGGAGCAAAGACAGGATGGTGAGAAGTGGTTACGGATGATTTTTTTTTTTCAGGGGGGGGGGGGGGAAGGGTATCAACAACTACCGGTACTGGTATAAATAATACAGGGAGTAACATGTCCATTGGTCTTGGACAGTTACAGTACATGTTTTCAAAGTTTCGCCTGGGAGGTGTCCTTGTAAGCAGGCACGGATTAAATGTTGACAATTGTCTCTGGGCTGTAGTGGACTGATACCTGGTTTGCGACAAGGCCTAGCTATGAGGGTGTTTCCCAGTAACCAAGATCTGTGTACCCCAAATACTGCAGTCTTTCAATGCGGCACGGTGAGGTACAACAATAGAATGAATAGCTCAGCTGGGTGGAGTTGTGACTAAAGATCGCCTCCTAGGGTTGGTTTCTATTGTGTTTGTCTGTCAAACCAGGGTTACGGGTTCAGTAGAGTAGAGCCATTTGGTATACAGCTGACAGCCTAGCTGACAGCGAGTGTGGGAATGCAAGACTCGGTGACCTTCTTGTCATGACATAGCAACTTTTCTCTATTGTAGGGCGAGGTTTTGTTAGTTTCTGGGAACTAAATTTACCTGGATTTTGTCATATGAATGCTTTGTACAGCTATTTTTTTAAAGCTCTACACACCTTTAATACATGTAGGTGTATTTATACAGGATGTTTTTAAAAACAAACATAGCAGTGTTCTTTCTACCACACCCAAATAGTGACACAATGCTGAGTTTATGACTTTAATAGTTTGAAAAAAAATGTTTGGAATGTACATGTAAACTGTTTTTTTTTTTTTGTTGCTTGCATCCTGTAATTGGGGTTATTCTGAGAGTGAGGCGAGTTTGGGCATTCATGCACTATTGATCCCTCTTGCATGTTGTTTTCCCACGTATAAGTACACAGGCATAGTATAGTCTTTTGTGTGTACAAGAGCAATCGATTGTTTTAAATGACTGGAGTGAAAAAAAATTAAAAAACAAAGAGAAATGTGCAGAGTACCGGAACTCTGTTTGAACAAGCAAGTATTTGATATGTTATGCTTCAAATCAATGATTTAGAAAGAGGGTATTAAAAAGGGAAACCTCAAAACACAACTGTTTCAATTTGAAGCAAAAGAGGGCCTTAGGACATTATGAGTGTGTGTTCTGGGTGGGGGGTAGAGGCCTATGAATGAATGTGTCCATTGTATGCAAATGTTGAGTCTATTCTTGTTTCTTCAGTAAACTAGTGGTATTGGCCTTGCAGTCTATTGATTTCCATTTTGTGACATACTGTTATGCATATATTGTGGTGGTAGGGGAAAACATATGCATGTGAGACTGAAAACCTTTTTCACTTGACACTATAACAAATATAGTGCACCTTTTTTTTCTTAGACATATACTGTATGTACATAATATAGTATCTCTGTTTATGAAAATGTGTTGAAAAAACAGAGGGCCTATGGCTATGTGCTATATATGCCTCCAGTGTAGATTTAGAAAGAAAGAAAAACTTCATATTTTCTAGACCTTATAATTCATAATTTTGTTAGAAAATGTAGGAATGTATTATGTGTACACATCAAAATCAGAGATAAATGAGAAAATTTCCAAGAATCCAAGAAGAAATCCTGTTTCCAAAGCATCAGGGAACTGATCTACCTCAAATTCATTTTCCAGAACAGTTTGTAAACAAAGCGCCTGCCTGCACAATGTATGGTGAATCCCCCTCATTTGCATAGGAATGAAGTTCACTAGGTCAGTGGAAAGGAGTGCAGGCCTCTCATTGGCTGGCTCGTTGCTGCCTGCTGTCAAGGCAGCTTTACACATGCATACAATGCAAGGGTCTGTGTATGGACTTTACTGTGTGTTTATATGCTGTGTGTATATATATGGTGTGTGTATGCAGTCAGGTTTGTTTATATTGGAGAAAGTTTGTTGACCGGCCTGGGAAAAAGCAGCAGTGTTTATGTTTTGGGTGTAATTTACATAAAGAATGGTTCTGTATCTTTACTGCTCAGCTGACTGCAGTGTTCTACGTGTACATCTACATGCACTGCAATTTTACATGTTTGTAGGTGGGGCATGCGCTTTCATGGTGCACATGTAAATGCATATCATTATGCAGATTGTTTTTATCTTGTATGTTCGATTGATT